>NC_135804.1:138923716-139277880 GCF_964213995.1 Mustelus asterias
CTTCTGGTATTGTGCCAGGTCTATGTGCAGCATTCCAAGTGTGGCCTAACTAAAGTTCTATACAGCTGCAACATGACTTGCCAATTTTTATACACCATGAACCGACTGATGAAGGCAAGCATGTCATACGCCTTCTTGACCACCTTATCCACTTGTGTTACCACTTTCAGGGAATTGTGGACCTGAACGCCTAGATCCATCTGTGTGTTAATGCTTCTAAGGGTTCTGCCATTTACTGCATACTTCCCTCCTGCATTAGACCTTCCAAAATGCATCACCTCACATTTGCCTGGTGTAAGTTCCATCTGCCGTTTCTCCGCTCAATTCTCCAGCCTATTTAAATCGTGCTGTAACCCCTGGTGATCCTCCTCAGTCCTTGTGTCATCTGCAAACTTACCAATCAGACCACCCACATTCCCCAATCTCTCCTGCTTTGAGCCTGGAATTCTCTCCATTGTACCCAAATCAGTTTGCTGATGGCAATTAACACCCAGGTCTCTCATTCGAATAACATTCAAAGGTGTTAATGAGCATAAACCAGTGTCAACAATGTGGGCTCCAGGGAAACGCCACACCAGAATGTTTCTTCTTTGCCCAGAGGCAGTGAGGGTGCACCCACTACCACTGAGATTTAAACTGCCCACTTTTCATTTTATCTGGGGCCTTTGCACCTACAGATTCCGCCTCCTGTTTGAGTGCAGTGAACAGTCTGGGAAGCTGCGTGTCCAGTGCAACTCCAGTGAAACCATGCTCCCTTTCTCATCATGAACTGAAGACAAGCCCTAAAGGTCTGTTATCCGTTCAGTGCCTTGCAGATGTTTTAATGTGCCTGTCGCCCATTACAATGCACAGCCTCCCCACAACAACACACTCAGCCCCTTCTTCACCCCTCCCCAACAACACTCACACACTTCCTCAGTCCCTAACAATGCTCACCCACCCAACCCCAACGTGATCACCCCACCTCACTCCCACCCCTTCCCCCCGCCGGACAATGCTCACCCCCCTTCAATCCCAACATGCTCACCCCACCTCACCCCCTGTCAAAGTTCACCCCCTCAACCCAACAGTGCTCACTCGCCCCTCACCCCTTGACAATGCTCAACCCTCTAAGCTCAAAAATTCTCACCCCCCTCAACCCTGAATGTGCTCACCTCACCTCAGCTCACCTCACCTCAACCCACCCCCCCAACAACGCTAAACCCCAAAATCCCAGCCTTAGTTTCCAACATCTCTGAAACAGTAAGAAGTCTCAGAACACCAGGTTAAAGTCCAAAAGGTGTATTTGGAATCACGAGCTTTCGGAGCGCTGCTCCCTCATCAGGTGATGAAGAGGCAGCGCTCTGAAAGTTCGTAATTCCAAATAAACCTGTTGGACTTTAACCTGGTGTTGTGAGACTTCTTATTGTGCTCACCCCAGTCCAACGCCCACATCTTCACATCATCTCTGAAACATTGAGAGATCTCCAAACAAACACCACCACCTGGATGTTCCCCTCCGAGCCACTTACCATCCTAACTTGGAAATACATCACTGTTCATTTACTGTCACTGGGTCAGAATCCTGCCTCCCTAACAGCGTAGTGGGTGCACCTACGCCACATGGACCGCAGCGGTTCAAGAAGACAGCTCACCACTGCCTTTGTGAGGGAAATCAGGGATGGACAATGGACAATAAATACTGGCCTTGCTCGGGACACTCATATCATGTGAATGAATGAATTTAAAATACATACACAAATGGAGGATGCGTGCATTTGAGAGTAGGGGCAGTGCCAGGGTTTTGGGTGGGGATCTATTTGGGTTTGATGGACAAGATATTGGGGAATTGCACACATTGCAATTACACTCCTAACTCACTTCCACTTAAACTCCACAACCTTTTCAGACAAAAAGTGTTTTGTGTGACCAGGTTACAGGTGCAACTGAATTCAACTGTGGCAGATACATCAGCATTTCAGTTTAACCAGGTAGCCTCCTGATCCCATTGATCCTCCCGCTAACCTGCCCGCAGGCAATGAAATGTGCCAGTTGCTGTGTGATTTTATTAGCTGGGGGAGATCAGAATCCTTGTTTGCAAAGCTTTCCATTAGCGAGAATCGGAAGAGTAGGAGCAAATAGATCTCAAGGTAATTGCGGGAAAGATGGTGCAGATCAGATCAAAGTTCAACTGGACGGCACAGTGGCACAGTGGTTAGCACTGCTGCCTCAGAGCGCCAGGGACCCGGGTTCGATTCCCGACTTGGGTCACTGTCAGTGTGGAGTTTGCATGTTCTCCCCGTGTCTGCATGGTTTCTTCCCACAGTCTGAAAGAGTCTGGTTAGGGTGCATTGACCCAAACAGGCGGCAGAGTGTGGCGCATAGGGGAATTTCACAGTAACTTCATTGCAGTGTTAATGTAAGCCTTACTTGTGACTAATAAATAAACTTTGCTTTAAAAAACTGCATCTGTAATATATGTCATAATACAGTCCAGCCCATTTTGAGTAAGTACGTTTTCAGTTATGCTGCAACTGCAGGCTTCAGTCTGATTTCGGTGCAGTGCAGATTATTCGCAATGCCTGACTCACACCAATTCCCGTCAACAACAAAGCAGTTCTGTTCAGAGGGACTTGGACACAAGCACAGAGCTCTGCTCTCCAGCTAACTCAGCTCAAATACTGGAACACAAAATGCAAACAGAATCCACATCCTGCCGTCTTTACAAGTATTGTACAATAGAAAAAAAAATGCAAGATCTCGCATTTATATTGTGCCTGTCGTGAGTTCAGGGTGTCGCCAAGCCCATTCCAAAATGCAGTCACCATTGTAATGTAGCAAACACATTACTCAATTGATGCACAGCAAGGTCCCATAAAGAGCAATGTGATATGCCCAGATAATATTATTTAATGTGATTTATCATTGTCACATGCATAAGGACACAGTGACTAATAAATAAACTTTGCTTTAAAAAACTGCATCTGTAATATATGTCATAATACAGTCCAGCCCATTTTGAGTAAGTACGTTTTCACTTATGCTGCAAACGCGGCACGGTAGCGGCACGGTAGCACAGTGGTTAGCACTGCTGCTTCACAGCTCCAGGGTCCCGGGTTCGATTCCCGGCTCGGGTCACTGTCTGTGTGGAGTTTGCACATTCTCCTCGTGTCTGCGTGGGTTTCCTCCGGGTGCTCCGGTTTCCTCCCACAGTCCAAAGATGTGCGGGTTAGGTTGATTGGCTAGGTTAAAAAAATTGCCCCTTAGAGTCCTGGGATGCGTAGGTTAGAGGGATTAGCGGGTAAAATATGTCGGGGTAGGGCCTGGGTGGGATTGTGGTCGGTGCAGACTCGATGGGCTGAATGGCCTCCTTCTGCACTGTAGGGTTTCTATGAATCTATCTATTCTACAGTGAAAAGTATTGTTTCTTGTGCGCTATACAGACAAAACATACCATTCATAGAGTACGCAGGAGAGAAGGAAAGGAGAGGATGCAGAATGTAGTGTTACAGTCATAGCTAAGGTGTAGAGAAAGATCAGCTTAATACAAGGTAGGTCCATTCAAAAGTCTGATGGCAGCAGGGAAGAAGCTGTTCTTGAGTCGGTTGGTACGTGACCTCAGACTTTTGTATCTTTTTCCCAACGGAAGAAGGTGGAAGAGAGAATGTCTGGGGTGTGTGAGGTCCTTGATTGTGCTGACTGCTTTGCCGAGGCAGAGTCAATGGATGGGAAACTGGTTTGATTTTTGATTTAATTTGATTTATTATTGTCACATGTATTAGCATACAGTGAAAAGTATCGTTTCTTGCGCGCGATACAGACAAAGCATACCATTCATAGAGAAGGAAAAGAGAGAGTGCGGAATGTAGTGTTACAGTCATAGCTAGGGTGTATTGAATTAGAACATTGTTAGAGAGTTTAAAAGAGGTGGAATGGAGTTTTAGAAGCATAGAACGAGCGTAAAGTTAGAATTAGAAGGTATGCTGGGCACAGTTTGCAAGAAGTCGCCTCGTTCTGGCACCATCTTACTTGCATGATGGGCTTTGCTACATTCACAACCCTTTGCAGTTTCTTATGGTCTTGGTCAGAGCAGGTGCCATCTCAAATTGTGACAGATCTGTAAAGGATGCATAATCTATTTCTAGGGGCTATCTGATGGATCAACGTTGGTGTGGTGAACCATAGATGGTTACCACTATGGGTACTTGTACATATGTTACTCTTGTTACTGTTGGGGTTAGGGTTTGGGTGTTCCACCTGTTATTATTGTTTATGTGGTACACTCCGTTCGGCTCCGCCTTCTTACAGGTCACTGCTACTTCCTAGTAGCCCTTAGTCTGGGATAATATTGTTAAGTAGTGTGCTCCAATCTTGTTGTGAATAAAAGCCTTTATTCTCGGGTACGTCCTAGCCTCCCGTGTGAATCAATCGCGCATCAGTTGGCTAATATGCCAGGGAGAACTCCCCTGCACCTTTTTGAATCTCTGCCATGGGATATTATACATTCATCTGTCAGAATTGTCACATCTCAGGCTGAAAGAACAATACTCGAAGTCACAGATTTGACTGCAAGAACATCATTTAATCTGCAATGTTGGCGAACTCCCCAATTGTGCTATCTGACCTTCAACCCCCAGATCCCTGATGTAGTGCAGAGTTACGGTCTCTTACCAGAGTATTTCATACTCATGTCCACACACGCAATCAGTTATCAACTTGACATTTCCCCCCTTGTTAAACTAAAAATATAGCTATGACTTTTTTTTGCTTGCTGCATGTAGCTTAGATCTCGTCCCTTACCAAACATACTGCAATATGTTTTGCAAACAAACTTGACAAATCATTATTTCCCTCACTCACTCAGTTATCAAATTTCTTGATTTATCTCAGTCCATCAGATTTCAAACACGGTCTTTTGTTCAGCATTTCACCGTCTGGAATTGTTATTTATTTTTCATTCTTTAACTGCGGCATTTCTTCCGATAATCATCAGTATATAATTCGATGGACCGCAATGATCCAACCCAATTGCTTTCTCGTGTACTTGCAAAACATCACAAACAAGAGCCTTCAAATCACAAGAGCTGTGTTCGGTGTACGCCCTTATTGATTTGAACATAATCACAACACATAAATCCTCACATCTCCATACATGTTTCACATCAAGGTTTGCTGCTTTTCAATTTAAAATCACAATGTTTTAAATGACAAATTGCCACTCCAAACTGATTTCCACCTTCATGTTCTGTCGCCAAATCACGCTAAGTCTTCTTATTGTTTTGGTGGTCTCCTCTCGCATGATGGCCTGCTTGCTGTCTCAGGAACTCTGGTCATCGCGCCTGGATTAGGAAGGGTTGCGTTCACTTTGGATCGGATGCTTTTCCCTCTGGATAGCTCACTGTCTGCCTAATGCCGCTGGCTTGGACTTCTGGATTGCTTCACCTCAGCCCCTATGCCTGGTTCATGGAATTCATAGAAACCCTACAGTACAGAAAGAGGCCATTCGGCCCATTGACTCTGCACCGACCACAATCTCACCCAGGCCCTACCCCCATATCCCTACATATTTTACCTGCTAATCCCTCTAACCTACTCACCTCAGGACACTAAGGGGCAATTTTAGCATGGCCAATCAACCTAACCCGCACATCTTTGGACTGTGGGAGGAAACCGGAGCACCCGGAGGAAACCCACGCAGACACGAGGAGAATGCGCAAACTCCACACAGACAGTAACCCGAGCCGGGAATCGAACCCAGGTCCCTGGAGCTGTGAAGCAGCAGTGCTAACCACTGTGCTACCGTGCCGCTCGGTTCATCAGCTGCTGTGTCTTTGTCACCATGACACTCATTGAGACATGAAGAATTTCTGTCCTAAAGTTCTCCTTCAGGTGACAGCGCATTCACACTCGTTCCCTTCCTGGTGATGCCAGTGGACAGCTTGGGGTAAAATGGTGAATCCATCTTACTCAAACTCTCTCCTATCAGCAATACTTCACTAACTGGCGTCACATCAGATTGTCCAGCTCCCCTTCTGTGGTCTGCATTAAAGCCTGCGGCACCCATTTTCTCTGCATCGTGATGTCCAACCTCCTAATCAATACTGATGCCCCTCCTCTCTGGCATCTCGGTGGGTATTTTGTGCCCATGTCACAGCTCAGCTGGGCCGTTTCCCATTGCAATGTGTGTGGAATTGCTCTGCACATGGCCACGTACAACAGCAGCACATCCTTCCAGCCTCAGCCTGAACAATCTTCACCCGTTTCCCTGAGGATTGGTCATGCCATTCCACTTCCCCATTTACCTGGGGCTGTTTAGGAGTCTCTCTGTGATGGCGAGTGCCTGTAACTGCAAAGATCTGTGAAGTGAATTGTGGTCCATTGTCTGAATTACAGAGTGAGTGGTCGACCGGGCCTTGCAAATATTTCAGTCATTGCAGACACCATTTTCTCTACGAAAATACAAATTCAGAGCGGGGGAAGGCCATTCAGCCCCTCGAGCCTGCTCCACCATTCAAAAAGATCATGGCTGATCTGCTTGTAACTTCATCTGCTGATGTCCACTTCATGCACATAGTAACGGCTGTAGTTATCAATCATCAAATGGGCTCTACTGATAGAAATGGGTCTAAGAAGTCAACCGCTACATTCTCCCATGGTCCAGCCAGTAGCAGTGTGCTGGTACTAGTGGATTGAGTCAACAAGTCAACACCAATGATGCGCTTTGACAAACTGCTCCATTCCCTCGGCAATCCCCGCCCACCATAATTTGGTTTGTGAGTTTTGCTTAGTATGAATCATTCCCCAGTGACCCTCATGAAAGTAAAAAGTAAAGTTTATTTGTTAGTCACAAGTAGTCTTACATTAACACTGCAATGAAGTTACTGTGAAAATCCCCTAGTTGCCACATTCCGGCGCCGGTTCGGGTTCACTGAGGGAGAATCTCACATGGCCAATCCACCCAACCGGCACATCATTCAGACTTTGGGAGGAAACTGGCGCACCCGGAGGAAACCCATGCAGACACGAGGAGAATGTGCATACTCCGCACAGACAGTGCTCCAAGCCAGGAATTGAACACAGTCCCTAGCCCTGTGAGGCAGCAGTGCTAACCACCGTGCTACCCGTGCCGCCCCACGAGTGAGCGAGTGTCACAAGTCTAGAACTAAGCTCTTGTGACATTTCACTGCTACCTCTGAGACAAACACTTTCCAATTGTCCACAGCTCATCTCAGAGAGCAATGTACACCTTGAATGGGTAATTCTCAATTCTCTGTCTGATGTCATCCAATTCTGGATCTTTGTCTGACTCTAACATTCATGTTGGATTTCCCAGAATTCACTTTCAATCTGAGGTGTAACACCCCCCCCCCCCCCAAGGCTTTGGAAGTTTCTCTGCTCAGAAGAGACTCACATCCTCCTCAATCGCTCCAAGCTCTGCCTCTCCATTCCCATCCCCAGCACTCACACCCACAATGAAGCAGCCGACAGTTTGAAGTGGGGTTTTAGATGTGTAAGGACAGAACATTTTGACACATTTTCGAGATGTGCACTTGATTCCCTTTGTCTTCAGTTCCTCCCACAGTGCTCTGTCGATGATGCATGATTAAACAATGATTCTCACTTCAACATCAGCAACAATCACTGGAACTTTCTCGTGATTGTCCCCGTTGACAGAAAACATGTATCCATGATTGCTATTCATGTCTCCACTCTCTGCACTTTCTTCAACTTGTTTCACAGTTATGCGACTTTCATTTCTCTTTCTTTTACAAGCTTTGCCAGGTTTCTTTCTCTGTTCAGCTTTGCTTCTGCCCTTCTTGGTAAAATGGTCTCTCCCCACATTTACTGCATATCTTTCCCTTGGCAGGAGGTGGCAGCCTAGTGGTATTGTCACTAGTGGGACTAGTAACCTACAGACGCCCCCAACAAGGTCATTCTCTGGGGACTCAGGTTTGAATCCCGCCAGTGTTGATGGTGGAGTTTGAATTCAAGAAAAAATCTGGAATTAAAACTCGAAATGAAATGGCCACAAAACCATTGTCGATTATTGTAAAAACCCATTTGGTTCACTAATGTCCTTCAGGGAAGGAAATCTGCCTGGTCTGATCTACATGTGACTCCAGAGCCACAGCAATGTGGTTGACTCTTAAAATGCCCTCTGAAATAGCTGATGTATGCCACTCAGTTCAAGGGCAATTAGGAATGGGCAATAAATGCTGGCCAGCCATCGATGCCCACATCCCAATGATGAAAAAAAGATAGCCGGCATCTTTACCATCGTGGCCCAAGTTACAACATCTGAAACACTCTTGGGGAAATTTTCCCGCCCTACTCACCACAGGAATCGTAGCAGGAGGGGGACCATGCAAAGGTCCATTGACCTCGGGTGGGATTTTCCGGTTTTGGGGTGAGGGTAGCCGGAAAATCCCATATTCTCTCTCAAATCTGCGCTGTTTACATTTCCGACCTGGATTCTGTTGTGCCACTCAATTATCCTCAGTTTTTGTTGTGCCAATGGCAGAGGTGGGATTGAGTTTCATGCTGAGAAATTGTCCATCCTCCGATTCCGATGTATCTGCCATTTGCAAAGTGTTGTCCGAGGTTCAGTCACCTCCTCTTTCCAGCAGCTCACGTCTCAACTTATCCGCCTTGCAATGTTGGAGCACCTGACCCACTATCCCTTTATTCAGATCCATCACAACGTAATTATATCTGTGTGACACCTGCCTGGAACGGGTCAGGCATTGGGCGACTGATTCTCCTCTTTCTGGCTCATTTAACAGAAAACGTGCCTTTGGAATGGAATATTTGACATCACCACACGATGCTCCTTCAGAGTTTTCACTGCAGCTTCAGAATCCACCTTTCCTCTCGTGTCAGCCAGTGGTTTGAAAGTCTTCCTCACTCAAACTCCCACATTGAGCAGTGTTATGGCTCAGGTTAGAAACTCTGGAGCGTTTTATGAAGCTCACCTGAACCGTAAGTTTTTCTACATTGAATTTGGCGAGGATAAGCATGATATGTTCCACTTCAGGTGTGATTCAAAAGGACCTCTAGGGCGTTTTTATCAAACAAAGTTTATTTAAGAATACAGTTAACATGCATAGTAAGAAAATTAGCAAAACCTTTTATCAACTACAAACAAAAACAAAACAACCACAGTAATGTAACGGGCGGCACGGTAGCACAGTGGTTAGCACTGCTGCTTCACAGCTCCAGGGACCTGGGTTTGATTCACGGCTCGGGTCACTGTCTGTGTGGAGTTTGCACATTCTCCTCGTGTCTGCGTGGGTTTCCTCCGGGTGCTCCGGCTTCCTCCCACAGTCCAAACATGTGAGGGTTAGGTTGATTGGCCATGCTAAAAATTGCCCTTAGTGTCCTGAGATGCGTAGGTTAGAGGGATTAGTGGGTAAATATGTAGGGATATGGGGGTAGGGCCTGGGTGGGATTGTGGTCGGTGCAGACTCGATGGGCCGAATGGCCTCTTTCTGTACTGTAGGGTTTCTATGTTTCTAATGTATAACCCTTAACCAATATATATCAGATGTTCCAATCAAAACCAAAATCCAATAAATATAACCCTTTAAACAGGTTTATCATTTCCCAGGCTTAAGCTCACCTAATACTGGAATCCAGTTCCTTGAGTTGAATGTTGATTTCAAATGATCTTGAAAACTCAGAGCAGCTTATAGCCTTCAAAACAGTAAAACATAGATTCTTGACTGCAGGATGGCAAACAAGATGTGCTTTTAGCTAACTGGTAAAACTTTCAAAATAAAAACAGAGAAAGAGACTTCTTTCAGCTATGCTTCTAACACTGGAGCCAAAATGAAACTGAAAGCTGAAAAAACGTCTGTCACCTGACCTGCCCACAGGTTTGCTCCTCCCACAATGACATCACCTAAGGCTTTGCTACAGAGAGCATGTTTTTAAAACAACTTTTAAAGGTACACCAACATCACAGCAGCAATAAAGCTGCGGCTGTGCATCCTGAGGCACCATCGCGCGTCTAAAAACAGACCCTGACTATCAGCATACACTTCAACTCCTCCAGCTCCACGTCCCACTTCACACCGACTGTACTGGCATCAGTGCCAGTTCAAATGGCTCACTTCCCCCGACTGCAGATACAATAACTCCAGCAAATGCCATGACACAAATTGTAAATATCGCCTCATTGTCAATGTCACATTCTCAAGCTGAAAGAGCAACACTCAATAGGACTACAAGAACAACATCATTTAATCTGCCATGGTGGCTAATTCTCTAGCATGTCCATCTGACCTTCTATCCCCCTCCTCCAGGTCCAATGATCCCATATGTAGCACCTTACAGTACCTCACTCACATATCGAATATGATGTGGAGATAGAAACATAGAAACATAGGAACATAGAAAACTACAGCACAAAACAGGCCCTTCGGCCCCACAAGTTGTGCCAAACATATCCCTACCTTTTAGGTCTACCTATAACCCTCCATCCTATTAAGTCCCATGTACTCATCCAGGTGTCTCTTAAAAGACCTGATTGAGTTTGCCTCCACCGCCACTGACGGCAGCCGATTCCACTCGCCCACCACCCTCTGTGTGAAAAACTTCCCCCTAACATCTCCCCTGTACCTACCCCTCAGCACCTTAAACCTGTGTCCTCTCGTAGCAGACATTTCCACCCTGGGAAAAAGCCTCTGAGAGTCCACCCGATCTATGCCTCTCAACATCTTATACACCTCTATTAGGTCTCCTCTCATCCTACGTCTCTCCAAGGAGAAAAGACCGAGCTCCCTCAGCCTATCCTCATAAGACATGCCACTCAATCCAGGCAACATCCTTGTAAATCGCCTCTGCACCCTTTCAATCTTTTCCACATCCTTCCTGTAATGAGGCGACCAGAACTGAGCACAGTACTCCAAGTGGGGTCTGACAAGGGTCTTATATAGCTGCATCATTATCCCCGGACTCCTAAACTCAATCCCTCGATTGATAAAGGCCAGCACACCATACGCCTTCTTAACCACCTCCTCCACCTGCGGGGCCGATTTTAGAGTCCTATGGACCCGGACCCCAAGATCCTTCTGATCCTCCACAGTACTAAGAATCTTTCCCTTTATATTGTACTCCTTCATCCCATTTGACCAGCCAAAATGGACCACTACGCATTTATCTGGGTTGAAGTCCATCTGCAACTTCTCCGCCCAGTCTTGCATCCTATCTATGTCCCTCTGTAACTTCTGACATCCCTCCAGACTATCCACAACCCCACCAACCTTTGTGTGATCGGAAAACGTACCAACCCATCCCTCCGCTTCCTCATCCAGGTCATTTATGAAAATGACAAACAGCAAGAGTCCCAGAACAGATCCCTGGGGCACACCACTGGTGACCGACCTCCAATTAGAAAAAGACCCATCTTCACACACTCTCTGCCTCCTTTGGGCAAGCCAGTTCTGGATCCACAGGGCAGCAGCACCTTGGATCCCATGCCCTCTCACTTTTTCTAGAAGCCTTGCATGGGGGACCTTATCGAACGCCTTGCTAAAATCCATATAAACCACATCTACCGCTTTCCCTTCGTCAATGTGTTTAGTCACATTTTCGAAGGCACGTAAGGCACAATCTGCCTTTGACAAAACCATGCTGAGTATTCTTGAGCCTACTAAACCACTCTAAATGCTCATAAATCTTGTCCCTCAGGATCTTCTCCATCAGCTTACCAACCACTGAGGTTAGACTCACCGGTCGGTAATTTCCTGGGCTATCCCTATTCCCCTTCTTGAAAATAGGAACCACATCCGCAATCCTCCAATACCTCTCCTGTCTCCATCGACGACGCAAAGATCATCGCCAGAGGCTCTGCAATCTCTTCCCTCGCCTCCCACAGTAACCTGGGGTACATCCCATCCGGACCCGGCGACTTATCTATCTTGATGCCATTCAAAGATTCCAGCACAACCTTTTTGTTAAAGTCCACATACTCAATCTTTTCAGTCCACCGCAAGCCCACAGTATATCCACCTATGTCCTTCTCCTCTGTGAAAACCGAGGCAAAATACTCATTAAGCACCTCTGCCATTTCTACTGGTTCTGTACTGATTTTCCCGCCTTCACCTTTTATAGGCCCTATTCCTTCACGTCTCATCCTTTTACTCTTCACATATTTATAGAACGCCTTAGGGTTTTCCTTAATTCAACTTGCCAAGGCCTTCTCGTGACCCCTTCTGGCTCTCCTAATTTCCTTATATAGTCACTTCCTACAAGCCGTATACTCATCTAGATCCCTATTTTCGCCATGCTCTCTGAACCTTTTGTACACTTTCCTTTTCTTCTCGACTAGGTCCCGCACAGCTTTCGTGCACCACGGTTCCTTTAACCTACCAACTCCTCCCTGTCTGCTCGGAACATTGTCCTGTAGAACCCTAGATAGACATTCCTTGAAAAACTGCCACCTCTCTTCAGTAGATTTCCCCGAGAATACCTCCTTCCAATTTACTCCTCTAATTTGTTGCCTTATGTCTTCATATTTCCCCTTACTCCATATAAAAGCTTTCCGAGCTTGCCTGATCCTCTCTTTTTCCAATGCAAGCATAAAGGAGAGAGAGTTATGATCGCTATCCCAAGATGCTCTCCCACTGAGAGATCTGACACCTGTCCAGGCTCATTGGTCAGTATCAGATCAAGTACAGCCTCTCCTCTTGTAGGCTTGTCCACATGCTGTGTCAGGAAACCCTCCTGAACACACCTAACGAACTACTCCCCATCCAATCCGCTTACCCGAGGGATATTCCAATCTATGTTTGGGAAATTAAAGTCTCCCATCACAACAACTCTGCTATTATTGCAACTCTCCAGGATCTGTTTCCCTATCTGCTCCTCCACCTCCCTGTCACTATTGGGCGGCCTATAGAAAACTCCCAGCAAAGTGATCGACCCCTTCCCACTCCGAACTTCCACCCACAGAGTCTCTGTAGACAATCCCTCCACCTTCTCTACAGCTGTGACACTATCCCTGATCAGCAGTGCCAGTCCAGCCCCTCTCTTGCCTCCCTCCCTGTCCTTCCTGAAACATCTGAATCCCGGCACCTGTAGCATCCAGTCCTGTCCCTGAGACATCCAAGTCTCCGTAATGGCCACCACATCACACTTCCAGGCATCAATCCACGCTCTGAGCTCATCCCCTTTATTCACTATACTCCTGGCATTAAAGTAAACACATCTCAATCCTTTGGTCTGAGCTCTCCCCTTCTCTATCCCCCGTCCATCCTCCCTCTTGCACCGTCTATAACCCTTCTCTGTTTGCGAGCTAACTTCCTCGCTCCCAGTCACCTCGTCTTGATCCCCTCCCCCCAACCTATCTAGTTTAAACTCTCCCCAGTAGCCTTAGACAACCTTCCCGCCAGGATATTGGTCCCCCTGGGATTCAAGTGCCACCCGTCTTTTGTGTACAGGTCACACCTGCCCCTAAAGAGGTCCCAATGGTCCAGGAACCTGAATCCCTGCCCCCTGCACCAGTCCCTCAGCCACACATTCATCCTCCACCTCACTCCATTCCTGCCCTCACCCTCCCGTGGCACAGGCAGCAATCCTGAGATTACTACCTTTGCTTTCCTCCTTCTCAGCTGTCTCCCTAATTCCCTATACTCTCTTTTCATGACCCCTTCCCCCTTCCTACCCACATCAGCGGTACCAATATGTACCGCTACCTCTGGCTCCTCTCCCTCCTCCCTCAGGATTTCTGGGAGTCGACCAGCGACATCCTGGATCCCGGCCCCAGGGAGGCAGACCACCATCCGAGACTCCCGCCTGCCTCCGCAAAAATGCCTGTCCGACCCCCTTACTGTCAAGTCCCCGATTAACACTGCCTTCCTCCTCTTTTCCTTAGCCCTCTGAGTTACAGGGCCAGACTCCATTCCGGAGACACAGCCACTGCTGCTTCCCCCAGGCGGGCTGTCCCCCCCAGCAGTACTCAGGCAGAAGTACATGTTGTGTAGGGGCACATCCACCGGGGTGCTATCAATCACCCGAGCTTTACCCTTCCTGGCCGTCACCCACTTGGCCTCCACCCGTGGCCCTGGTGTGACCACCTGATGATAGCTCTTGTCTATCACCTCCTCATTCTCCCTTAACAGCCTAAGATCCTCGAGCTGCAGTTCCAGCTCCTTAACACGGCCCTTCAGGAACCGCAGCTCGACACACCCTTCACAGATGTGGATGTCCGGGAAGCCAGGTGCCTCCAGGACCTCCCACATCCTACACTGGGAACAACGCACTGGCTTCACACTCATATTTGCCCCTTTAAACCAAGGTACACAGAGAAAAAGTAAATAAGAATGAAAAAACTCACCCCTGCTCGCCCTGTCCCCGAAGCCCTGTGAGCCAAAGCCCTTATAGCTCACACTCTGCTCCCTGCTCACTCCGCTGCCCACTCCCGACGCTGCCCGCTGTATACTGCAGCCTACCTTTTATACTTCGCGAGCTTAAAAAACCCTTCCCAGACTCCTTAGCAGCCCACTTCCGGTTTCCAGTTTAAAATTAAGAAAAATGCTACTACAAAAATAAAGGCAAAAAAAACACACTAGCTGACTAAATAAATAAATAAATAAATCTCTCACCAGCACTCCTGCCACAAATCACTCCCTCTCTGCTTGCTCCAGTGGAACAATGAGCAAGATGCCGGCGTTGGACTGGGGTAGGCACAGTAAACTGAGAGCCAAGTTCCGCACACATGAGGACGGCCTCAACCGGGATCTTGGGTTCATGTCACACTATCTGTAACCCCCACGACTTGCCTGGGCTTGCAAAATCTCACTAACTGTCCTGGCTTGAGACAATTCACATCTTTAACCTGTGCTTAACCCTCTCTCCATTCACATTGTCTGTACCTGTAAAGACTTGATTATCTGTTAAGACTCACATTCCAACCAGTATCTTATATTGAGTCTGTGGCTATATATGCGCTGTTTGTGAACCCAACTCTTCACTCACCTGATGAAGGTGCAGCGCTCTGAAAGCTCGTACCAAATAAACCTGTTGGACTATAACCTGGTGTTGTGAGACTTCTTATTGTACATACCCAACAGTATCTAATACTCAGATCCATCCACACACAACATCAGCTATCGATCATCAGCACAAGTACAGGCAGGGTCTTAGTTTAACACCCCTAGCATGGGACTTGAACTTGCAACCTTCTGATTCAAAGGTGAGTGCTCTATCACTGAGACATGCCTAGCAATATAAAGTGCTCACTGGCTCAGGTAGACCATCAGGACACTTTTTTAAATATACCTTTGCAACATACTGATTTTTTTTTATTAGTGTCACAAGTCCGCTTACATTAACATTGCAATGAAGTTACTGTGAAAATCCCCTGGTCACCACACTCCGGTGCCTGTTCAGGTACACTGATGGAGAGTTTAGCATGGCCAATGAACCTAACCTGCACATCTTTCGGACTGTGGGAGGAAACTGGAGCACCCGGAGGAAACCCACGCCGACACGGGGAGAATGTGCAAACTCCACACGACCCAAGCCGCGAATCGAACCCAGGTCCCTGGCGCTGTGAGGCAGCAGTGCTAACCACAGTGCCACCGTGCCACCTAACCACATCTGGTTTGATTAAAATCAGGAATTCTCTGGTAAGGAACTGGTACTTGCAAGTCTAAGGTTAGAATTGCCTTCTAAGTTATATCATGGCTTTACATTCAGACTGATAATAAGTCTATATACATCTTAAATGTGCATTACTTTCTTTCTAACTCTTGAGATATTTATGACATGCTTTATTTGCATCCGAGAAGATTTTATGTTTGCAGATCAATTATAAGCAAGATGGTATTTAAATTGTACCATCGCTTTCCAGAATCTTTTGCTCAGAATCATTTCAGTCCCGCTGTAGCATTGTCCATATCAGTTTTATCTCCTGCCCTCCACAAGTGCTTAGTTACACATTCAGCTTCATAATGATGGAGCAATCACTTTGTCAAGCGGCAGTGATATCATTGCTTCAACACAAATGACTGATCCTTGACTTCTATTTCACGCTTGCCACAAGGCAGCTTGCAATAAAGAGAATAGAATGATTGCTGCCTACCTTTAAATCTCTGTTGCTAACAACACATACCATCCCCAATGGAAAGTGAAGGGAGACTGACGGCAATGGAATATATTAAATGGGAGATCAATGCGTCAGTCAGGTAGGCTAAAATACTGACATTGCTGTAAGGTTCTTTTGACAGTCAGACAAAGGAACTACTGAAACTACAGCACTTGAAGATGACTTTCTAATCTACTATCAGAAGACGGCAGGCAGACTGCATTACTTTGACATCTGAGTTTGTCAAGAAAATCAGGATTGTTTAGAATTCCAGACAATTTGAAGGGGACGTAACAAGCCTGTGACCTCACGGTTTGTCCTTGGTCCACCCCCCCCCCCCCCCCCCGCCCACCCACCCCCCCCCCCCCCCCCCCCCCCCCACCCCCAACCTTTGGTATTGAATGCTGTCCTTTAAGAAGGCAGCACGGTGGCACAGTGGCTAGCACTGCTGCCTCATAGCGCCAGGGACCCCAGGTTCAATTCCCAGCTTGGTCACAGCTTGTGCGGAATCTGCACGTTCAGCCCATGTCTGCATGGGTTCCCCTCAGGGTGCTCCAGTCTCCTCCCACAGTCCAAAAATCGTGCTGGTTAGGTGCATTGACCCGAGCAGGCGCCAGAGTGTGGCGATTAGGGGATTTTCACAGTGACTTCATTGCAGCCTACTTGTGACACCAATACTTAAACTTAAAGACACTCCTTAAAACTCACTCTTCGACCAAGCTTGTAGTTGCTTGCTGTTATGTCTCTATCTTTGGCTTGGTATCCATTTTTGATTCTTCTCCTGTGAATCACCTTGGGGTATTTTGCTCCATTAAGGATGCTGTATAAATGCAAGTTGCAAGTTATGAAATTGAGGCAGTACTCAGAGATCCTGAAATGATGCTGCAAGGTACATGTAACGAAGCAAATCTTCTGTTTCAGTCTCAGTATTACCACCATCATCTTCAAAAAAGTCAAATTCACCACCAAAATAGCAGAAAGATACATGAATAGGCAGAGAATAGAGGGATATGGACCACATAGAGGCAAGAAAATATCAGATTAGAAAGACATCTGTGTCGGCGCAGACTTGGTGGGCCGAAGGGCCTGTTCCTGTGCTGCACTGTTCTTTGTTGTTCTTCTTTAATTATGCTGGCTGCTTTTCCGAGGCAGCGGGAAGTGTAGACAGAGTCAATGGATGGGAGGCTGGTTTGCGTGAAGGACTGGGCTTCGTTCACAACCTTTTATAATTTCTTGCGGTCTTGTGCTGGATGGTTCCTTGTGTTCTGGACCACCAGTCACCCCTGTAACTAGATCCTGTGTAATCGTTGTTTTGTTACCAACAACTAAAAGATTTGTAAAACCAATCCCCTGGGTTGTACTGTGACCCTCTTCCCCAGCCTCCTCTCACTTGATGTGGAGAAATGTAAAGTTAGTTAAAGTTTATTTATTTATTAGTCACAAGTAAGGTTTACACTAACACTGCAGTGAAGTTACTGTGAAATTCCCCTCGTCGCCACACTCCGGCACCTGTTCGGGTCATTGCACCTAACCAGCACGTCTTTCAGACTGTGGGAGGAAATTCTCACAGACACGGGGAGAACGTGCAAACTCCACACAGACACTGACCCAAGCCGGGAATCGAACCTGGGTCCCTGGCGCTATGAGGCAGCAGTGCTAACCCACTGTGCCACCATACCGTCCCTGTTATCAGCCTATGGGCTCAGTGTTGCAGTGTTTAAGATGGCACATCATCTATGAGATCGTGGAAATAATGACACAAATGATTAATCGACAGGGCAAACAGAGGTATGATTCAGTAAAGGAGGAAGAAACAAGAACATTGCCGCTGAGTAAAGACATCTCAATTTGATGTCTAATTCATTAATCCATACAGTGAAAACTACAAATCAACATTTAGAAATCAATAGAACATAGAAAAAATACAGCACAAACAGGCCCTTCGGCCCACAAGTTTGCGCCGGTCATGTCCCTACCTACCTAGGCTTATATATAGGCTTACCTAGAACCCTCAATCCTATTAAGTCCCACGTACTCATCCAGAAGTCTCTTAAAAGACCCTAAGACCCAATAGCATGGCATGTATAGAGGAATTTCAAACCACTCAGTTCTGTTCATACCCTCACACCCCACAAAGTAACTTAAGCGTGTTAATTAATAATGAAGGTGTTGAAGTCATTGTTTACCAAGGGACAAGTTTGCGACCATGTTGTGGAACGTGTTAGAGCAGAGCGGGGCTGGAGACTTGTGACTGAGGGTTTAACACATTCTGTGCCGGCGTGAAATCCCGTCGGCATCTTCCCACCCTCCACTCCTGAACATAATCTGATACCCTCAGTAAGGGCAAGAACCAGATCAGCATGTTTAAATGAGCAATAAGCATTTAATACGCTGAGTCCATTTGAGGCCAGATATTCCCTGCTGCTGGGATTTACAGACCCTCAGGCACAGCAGTAACCCAGCGAGAATCACTACTGATCTCCACAAATGGAGACCAGGCCACACAGGGGGGGGGAGGCCACTGAAGCCCCCCTGGTGGTCAGGGGTCATGGCTCGGCATTGCCCAACTGGCAGTGCCAACTAGCACCTGGGCACTGTCAGGTGAACACTGCCAGATGGGCACTGCCAATTGTCACTGCCAGTGGCAGTGACAGTGCCAAGGGGGCTGAGGCACGAGGAGGTGGAGCATGAGGGGAGGAGAATGAGGTGGGTGGAGCCTGAGAGGGTGGTTAATGAGGGGGCTGGGGCAGGAGGGAGAGGTCATAAGGGGGGCATGAAGTGAGGGGGTCTTAAAGGGGGGCTCATAAAGGAGACAGTCAGTGTTGATTTGATTTGATTTAGTTTAATTTGATTTGATTTATTATTGTCACATGTATTAGTATACAGTGAAAAGCATTGTTTCTTGCGCGCTGTACAGATAAAACATACCGTTCATAGAGAAGGAAAGGAGAGAGTGCAGAATGTAGTGTTGCAGTCATAGCTAGGGCGTAGAGAAAGATCAACTTAATATAAGGTAGGTCCATTCAAAAGTCTAATGGCAGAAGGGAAGAAGTTGTTCTTGAGTCGGTTGGTACTTGATCTTTGTTCCATGGAACAACCTCAGGCTAAAGGGATGATCCTTTAAAATAGAGATGAGGAGAAATTTCTTCAGCCAGAGAGTGGTGAATCTGTGGAACTCGTTGCCGCAGAAGATTGTGGAGGCCAGGTCATTGAATGTCTTTAAGGCAGAGATAGATAGGTTCTTGATTAATAAGGGGATTGGGGGTTATGGGGAAAAGGCAGGAGAATGGGGATGAGAAAAAAATCAGCCATGATTGAATGGCGGAGCAGACTCGATGGGCCGAGTGGCCTAATTCTGCTCCTATTTCTTATGGTCTTATGGTCTTATCTCAGACTTTTGTATCTTTTTCCCAATGGAAGAGAGTATGTCCAGGATGTCATGAAGGAGGCATCATGAAATGGGACATTTTGAGGGGGCCCAAATGCCCCAGTGCCGGGCGAACTTCATTGGGGAGGGGGGTGGGTAAAGATCCCTTCAATGGGGGTGGGGCTCCTTGATGTCCGTGGTGGGAGGAAGGGGGGTCCTCAATTCCAATATGAGATCGGGGCATCCTTCAGAAATGGTGCCCGATCTCTGTGAAGTCAGGCGTGATGGGGTGTCTAGGTCCCGCCCCTCTGAGCACCAGAACAAATCTCGCCCCTCTCCTAAAAAATGGCTAAGTGTGGGAAAATGACGATCTGGTTTCCGGCACGAATAACACCAGTTTTCCCACCCGGAATGACACTATTTTGGGGGAAAATTCCACCCCAATAATTGATGGGACAGCTTTAAAGTCTGAACCTTTTTCTATCATTTTGCTTCCCCACCAGCAGCATATTGTTTGCAGCTGAAAACTCGGGTGTCTTGCTGTTCCCGGGTGATGGCAGTGGACACTAGGTGGCGTCAGAAAGTCACGATTTAGATACCGGACTTTTCTTGTTTCGGTTAAGGGAGCGCCCAGTCTCCAATCAGGACCCTTTCTTGGGTGCCTTTGGCCATGTCCTGCCACCATGTAGTAAACATACTGGAGATGGAGCGTGTTGTATCACAGACAGAGAGAGAAAGAAAAAGTGAGAGAGAAAGAGAGAGATGGGAAGAAAATAAATGAACAAAAATTGATTTTACATTACACCTTTCGTGACTTCAGGAAGTCCAAATGCTGATCATTCTCTCACACTCCCATCCTGTTCTCCATTGCATAGTCATAATCGGGAAAGTTGAGATAACTTCACACAGTAACATCCCAAAACAAGTTCTGAGACTCAAAGAAACCCTAAGAGTAACACAAACCCAACGGGATGCGATTTCCTGCAATCAAAGGTTACACCCAATATTTGCACGTCCATTTTGCTCACATCAATTTACACCGAAACCTCCTGACAATCTATTTAGCATGTTAAGCTTGGTGTCCTTAATCATGCACCAAGGAAAACGTGGAACAAACGGAACCAATGGGTGGGATTTTCCAACCCACATCCCCCTGCACAGCATGTTTTGTAGTAGTGGTTGCAGCCTGCCATTGCCTGACGGTGGGATCTTCCAGTCCCACCGCTGCCAATGCGTTTTCCCATTGTTCAAATACTCCACCACCTGGGAATCCACAGCTATAGTGGGAGTAGGGGGCCAGGGGGGTTACCATTTAGCGGGACCAGAAGGTCCCATTAGAACATAAGTACGAGGAACAGGAGTGGGCTATCTGGCCCCTCCAGCCTGCTCATGGTTGATCTTTTCATGGACTCAGCTCCACTTACCCGCCCACTCACCATAACCCTTAATTCCTTTACTGTTCAAAAATTTATCTATCCTTGCCTTAAAAACATTTAACAAGGTATTCTCAACTGCTTTACTGGGCAGGGAATTCCACAGGTTCACAACCCTTTGAGTAAAGAAGTTCTTGCTTAACTCAGTGCTAAATCTGCTCCCCCTTATTTTGAGGCTATGCTCTAGTTTCACCAGCCAGCGGAAATGACTTTCCTGTTTCTATCTTATCTATTCCCTTCATAATCTTATATGTTTCTATAAGATCCCCCCCTTCATTCTTCTGAATTCCAATGAGTATAGTCCCAGTCTACTCAGTCTCTCCTCATAAGCCAACTCTCTCAACTCCGGAATCAACCTAGTGAATCTCCTCTGCATCCCCTCCAGTGCCAGTATATCCTTTCTCAAGTAAGGAGACCAAAACTATACACAGTACTGCAGGTGTGGCCTCACCAGCACCTTATACAGCTGCAACATAGCCTCCTTGTTTTCAAACTCCATCCCTCTAGTAATGAAGGACAAAATTCAATTTGCCTTTTTAATTACCTGCTGCACCTGCAAACCAATTTTTTGTGATTCATGCACAAGGACACCCAAGTCCCTCTGCACAGTGGGAATGGCCAGAAATTTTTGGCCATTTGCTTTTTTCTTTAAGAATGAGAACGTGAGATCATAATAGTAGACTCAAGCCTGCTCCGACATTCAACATGACCCTGAATGACCTTCTACCTCAACCCTTCTTCCCTGCCTGAATCTCATTGTAAGAAGTCTCACAACACCAGGTTAAAGTCCAACAGGTTTATTTGGTAGCAAATACCATAAGCTTTCGGAGCTTGCTGCTCCTTCGTCAGATGGAGTGGTCTCTGTTCTCCAACAGTGCACAGTGTCCACACTGTTGGAGAACAGAGACCACTCCATCTGACGAAGGAGCAGCAAGCTCCGAAAGCTTATGGTATTTGCTACCAAATAAACCTGTTGGACTTTAACCTGGTGTTGTGAGACTTCTTACTGTGCTTACCCCAGTCCAACACCGGCATCTCCACATCATGAATCTCATTGCCCAGGATTCTCTGAGAGACCAAAATATCAGAATGGAAAATCGAAATTTGAAGCCATCTATCAAATAATTCTCATGCATGTTAAGAATAGTATCCTTAAGAAAATGCAATGTTGGAATCTATCCCATATGACTAAGACAGAAAATATATGAGGATAAATAAGTAAAAAGGATTAAAAATGATGAAGGTGAGTAAATAAGGAATTGCTTCGGTAACCGCTCTAGAAATAGAAATATCATTTTGCTTCATGCTGTGCCTATAATGCTGGCTGTAATTGTGAACACAAGAACCACAGATTCAGAACAAGTTTGCCTGAGTAACTCTTTAGTGGCAGGGTGGGTCCATTGTGAAGAGATAAGGGGCGGAACTTCCCGTCCACCACAGGAATCATAGCGGGCGGGACAGGACCATGCAAAGGTGTGTGGACCTCGGGTGGAATATTCCAGTCTTGGGCTGAACGCGGCCGGAAAATCCCACCCAAGGTGCGCTTGGGATGCAGGGAGTGATAACCAGGTGTAAATCTTCAAGGATATTTGGGCGTAATATATGATATACTTACACCCAGTTTTCCTCAATCTTGCATGGTGGCTATTCATTTAGGGAAACTATAAGAGAAACTTCTGAAGGAGAGCATCTATTTCTACTTGGAGAGGCAAAGCTTGATCAGGGATAGTCAGCATGGCTACGTCAGAGGGAGGTCATGCTTAACAAACTTGATTGAATTTTTTGAGGAGGTGACCAGGTGTGTAGATGAGGGTAGTGCAGTCGATGTAGTTTATATGGATTTCAGCAAAGCCTTTGACAAGGTCCCACATGGGAAACTTGTAAAGAAGGTAAATTCACATGGGATACAGGGTAATTTGATAAAGTGGATTCAAAATTGGCTCAGTTGTAGGAGACAGGGGGTGATGACCGAAGGTTACTTTAGTGACTGGAAGCCAGTGTCCAATGGAGTACCACAAGGATCTGTGTTGGGCCCCTATTATTGGTCATTTATATAAATGACATTAATGAGTATGTGGGGGGTAGCATTAGTAAGTTTACGGATGACACAAAGATTGGACGGGTGGTTAACAGTGAAGTTGAGTGTCTTGGGCGACAAAAAGATATAGACGGAATGGTCAAATGTGCTGATAAGTGGCAGATGGAATTTAACCCTGAAAAGTGTGAGGTGAGACACTTTGGAAGGAGTAATTTGACAAGAAAGTACTCAATGAATGGTAGGACACCAGGAAGTTCTGTGGAACAAAGGGACCTTGGCATGCTTGTCCACAAATCTCTGAAAGCGGAAGGGCATGTTAGTAGGGTGGTGAAAAAGACATATGGGACACTTGCCTTTATCAATCAAGGCATAGATTACAAAAGCAGGGAAGTCATGATGGAGTTGTATAGAACTTTGGTGAGGCCACAGTTGGAGTACTGCGTGCAGTTCTGGTCGCCGCATTATCAGAAGGATGTGATTGCACTGGAGGGGGTGCAGAGGAGATTCACCAGGATGCTGCCTGGGATGGAACATTTAAGTTATAAAGAGCGGTTGTGTAGGCTTGGGTTGTATTCATTGGAGCAGAGAAGACTGAGGGGCAACCTGATCGAGGTGTATTATGAGGGACATGGACAGAGTGGATAAGAAGCAGCTGTTCCTCTTAGTTGAAGGGTCAGTCACGAGGGGACATTGCTTCAAGATGAGGGGCAGGAGGTTTAGGGAAGATGCAAGGAAAAACTTCTTTACCCAGAGGGTGGTGTTGGTCTGGAATGCGCTGCCTGGGAGGGTGGTGGAGGCAGGTTCCCTCACATCCTTTAAAAAGCACCTGGATGAGCACTTGGCACCGTCATAACATTCAGGGCTACGGGCCAAATGCTGGCAGATGGGATTAGGTGGGATTTCAGGTGTTTCTAATGTATCAGTGCGGACTCGATGGGCCGATGGGCCTCTTCTACGCTGTACGATTCTATGGTTCTATGATATGATATTTGGGCATAACATAAGACATACTTACACCCAGTTTTCCTCAATCTCGCATGATGACTATTCATTTACACCAGGATTGCATGCTCCTCAGGGTACAAATATCCTCATGCTTGTACATCATATTGCTTAGACTTAAGCACACATTCAATCAACGTCAAGACTAAACATCCAGGTGGAACAAATCTATAGTCTGTCACAGCAAAATGTGGTGCTTAATATTATTTTTGTTAAGGCTGATAGCTATAATGTAATGTAATCTACATTGAAACAGAGCTGTTGATTAAAACTCTAAGTGACAGCCAGTTGCTCTAATCCGACGCAGTCCCCTGTGCTTCTTTTCAGAGTGCAGGTTGTTGTGTAATACAAACTTGGAACATACATCTGAGACATACAGCTGTGGGTTGCACTTCACTCTTGGCTGCTCCAATCAAGTGCAGTCCAAGGTACGTCTGTCCTTAATTTGTCCAGTAAGAAGTTTAACAACACCAGGTTAACAACACTTGTGGCTTTTGCTACCAAATAAACCTGTTGGACTTTAACCTGATGTTGTTAAACTTTTTACTGTGTTTACCCCAGTCCAACGCCAGCATCTCCACATCTTAATTTGTCTCTCAGTCCCTCTGGGAAAACACTTGAACTCCGCTCAGCATCCCCCCACAGCGGCTCAGCGAGGGAGAAAGATGTATTTGCTCTGCTACCCGTGACTGTTTCAAAAACAGAAAGCTGCCCAAAGAACAAAGCAATGCACGAACCATGCCGAGTCATCAATGCCTCTGAGCCAGATCAATGCAGTGGACATTTGCCTTGGTTTTAACTCTTATTAAAGTTCAAAGTTTATTAATTAGTGTCACAAGTAAGGCTTACATTAACACTGCAATGAAGTTATTGTGAAAATCCCCTGGTCGCCACACTCCGGCGCCTGTTCGGGTACACTGAGGGAGAATTTAGCATGGCCAATGCACCTAACCAGCATGTCTTTCGGACTGTGGGAGGAAACCAGAGCACCCGGAGGAAACCCACGCAGACACGGGGAGAATGTCCAGACTCCGCACAGACAGTGACCCAAGCCGGGAATCAAACCGGGGTGCCTGGCGCTGTGAGGCAGCAGTGCTAACCACTGTGCTACCGTGCTGCCCTGATAAGTATAACCACCATTTTATTTGCATTGGAGTTGTTCTGATCCCGATTTTTACGTCCTCAGTAAAGAAAAGCTTTGCAGTAAGTGTTTCAACTTGACACATCATTGATGTTTGAAAGGATCATAGAAATCCTACAGTGCAGAAGGAGGCCTTTCGGCCCATCAAGTCTGCACCAACAACAATCTCATCCAGGCTCTATCCCCGCAATCCCACATATTCACCCCACTAATCCCACTAACACAACACGTCCTGGGGGCAATTTAGCATGACCAATGCACCTAGCCTGCACATCTGTGGGAGGAAATCGGAGCACCTGGAGGAAACCCATGCAGACACGGGTAGAACGTGCAAACTCCACACAGACAGTGACTCAAGCCAGGAATCAAACCCGGTCCCTGGAGCTGTGAGGCAGCGGTGCTAACCACTGCGCCACCGTGCTGCCCTATAATGGACTGGGTTTCTACACTTAAGCTGCACTGAGGCAGACCCAAGTGAGGAAATGCAGCAGACACTGAGCTATCAATTCCTCCTGCCACTCTAGGGTTTCCTGCTAGAATTGATAGGGGAACGTACCATATACACACCCATAAATGGGTGAGTACATAGTAATAATGTGCAAATTAGGGAAAAATATTCTAGTATTCATCATTGCCCCAACCAATAAAGGGACTACTTAAAATACAAATGTTCCAATGTACTGCATTGCTGATTGCTGAGTGATTGATTCCATTGGCATAAAGATTTGAACAAAAAGATTTGCACACCTGCAAATAGATTTGCATAAGATTTGCAGCAGGATCTTCTGGTCCCGGAGATGATGACACCCACCACACGCCACCCCCCCCTCCCCCGCTGCAGGTTCCCTGGCGATAGAGGGTATGAACAATAGAAGACCCCATTGACAGTGGTGGGACCAGTGGGACCGGAAGATCACAGGGAAAACATTTCTTGATTGACAGCCTTGGTTCTCTGATCTCTTCTGTCAATTTCACAATGTTTATTTAGACACGGTTAAGAGGTTACCAGTGCATACAGTTTCAGATATTGCTATTTTAATGGTCTAGATGTTTGACACTTTCATCACGCTGTGGTACAAAGGTTCTTTTTTAAGAAAGTAGAAAATTATCAAGAAAGACTTTTTAAAGCTTTCTTTTACACATCCTACTTCCACTATAGGTTTCAATGTTTCTATACAGTATATGTTGGTAAAATGGCGTTGAAGTGCTCTCATTTGGTATGGACCATAAGTGGTTTTAGGAGGCTGACATGTGGACATGAGGGACCACAGGGGGTGGGTGGGGGAATGGAGTTGGCAAGGGGTGCATGGGGAGGACCTTTTGAACTTACCTCTGAAGAGGTTCCCTCATTCAGTTTATGATGTACGACTCCTCTCGGGTGCTGTGAACCATGACTCATGAGAATTAGGGAAGGCGATGGCCTATTGGTATTATCGCGAGACTATTAATCAAGAAACTCAGCTAATGTTCTGGGGACCTGGGTTCGAATCCCGCCACGGCAGATGGTGGAATTTGAATTCAATAAAAATTATCTGGAATTAAGAATCTACTGAAACTATTGTTGATTGTCAGTAAAACCCATCTGGCTCACTAATGTCCTTTAGGGAAGGAAATTTCCTACCCTTACCCAGTCTGGCCTACATGTGACTCCAGAGCCACAGCAATGTGGTTGACTCTCAGCTGCCCTCAGGCAACTAGGAATGGGCAATAAATGCTGGCCAGCCAGCGACGCCAATGTCCCACGAATGAATAATAAAAGAATTATAGAGGACCAGTTCATGCCTCTCCCTGCACTGTAACGAGCCATGTCTGAGGTGCACGATGCAGGATTTTGACCCAAACCAGGCTTCACTCTTAAAAGACTCTTCCCAAAAGTCAGAGAATGGGGTTGGGAGTCCCGAAATCCCACCTGTCATTTTTAAAGAACACCCCAGTCATCCCGACTCAATGAAAACCCAGACCATTATGTCAGGGAAAATAAGGAAAGGCATTATAAACTAAACAGTGCAATTTTAAAGGAGGCTTAGAAAAAAAAGGATGGAGGTGTATGTACACAAATTCTCGAAGGTGGCAGGACAAGTTAACACATTAAAATAAGCACATGAGGCCAATAACTTTATAACTAGTGGCACAGTAGTTAGAACTGCTGCTTCACAGCGCCAGGGACCCGGGTTTAACTCCAGCCTCGGGTCACTGCCTGTGTGGAGTTTGTACATTCTCCCTGTGCCTGCGTGGGGTTCCTCCGGGTGCTCCGGTTTCCTCCCACAGTCCAAAGGTATGCAAGTTAGGTTGATTGGCCATCCTAAATTGACCGTTAGTGCCGGGGGATTAGCGGGGTAAATGTGTGGGAATACAGGGATAGGGCCTGGGTGGGATTGTCGGTGCAGGCTCGATGGGCCAAATGGCCTTCTCCTGCATTGTAGGGATTCTTTTCTACAATATAGCACCAAATCAAGAAAGTTTTAAGCCTTTGTGAATCAATGGTTAGATCTCAACTGGAGATTTGTGTTCAGTTCTGTACATCATTCTTTAGGAAGAATGTCAAGGCTTTAGCAAGGGTGCATCGGAGATTTACGAGGATGTTACCTGGGATGATGGACTTCAATTACCTGGCAAAACCAAAGAATTATTCTCCTTAGAGCAGAGAATGATGAACAGAGATCTGGATTTGGGTTTTGACAGGTAAATAGGGAGAAACTGCTTCCGCGGACAGGTGGACACAGCTTTAAGATAATTGTCAAATGCGCCAAAGGGGGTGATTTGTAACGATCTGGGATTTGCTGCCTGGCAGAGGGAGGCTCAACAATAACTTTCAGAAAGGGAACTTAAGATACATACTTGAAAATTGAAATTTGCAGAGTTACTGGGAACGAGCAAATGAATGAAATTAATTGGATAGATCCACCAAAGAACCAGCAGGGGGCCAATCCTTCCTCAACAATGGGCCTCCTTGTGTACGCCTATGATTTTAACAATCCGATCAATTCCAATGCCTTGAATGTACAATATCCCAGCTTTGGGGCGGCATGGTAGCACAGTGGTTAGCACTGTTGCTTCACAGTGCCAGGGACTCAGGTTCGATTCCCAGCTTGGGTCACTGTCTGTGTGGAGTTTGCACGTTCTCCCCGTGTCTGCATGGGTTTCCTCTGGGTGTTCCGGTTTCCTCCCACATTCTGAAAGATGTGCTGGTTAGGGTGCATTGACCTGAACAGGCGCCGGACTGTGGCAACTAGGGGAATTTCACAGTGACTTCATTGCAGTGTTAATGTAAGCCTTACTTATGACGAATAAATAAACTTTAAAATGTTCAGCTCTTTGTCACGAATGAATGTTGGCAACTGCATCAATAACTAAATTTATTGCTGAACTTCCCTTTAATTAATCCAGGCCAACGGAAGAGTTCTTTCTATATGCACACATTGCTGCATGATTCAGCAGCACAATAAGATTTTTATGGAATCTTCTGCGAATAAAAATGGTAATATTGTAAATCCAGTATAGATTTTTATAATCCATGTCATTAAATTGAAAATACATTGCCCTACATTCAGCAACATGGCATTCAAACCTCCAAACTGACTGCCTTCTTTATTCAGTTATGAGATGCGGGCATCACTGGCTTGGCCAATGTTTATTGCCCATCCCTAATTCCCTTGAGAAGGTGGCAGTGAGCCACCTTCCTGAACCTCTGCAGTCCATGTGGTGTAGGTACACCCACAGTGCTTGTAGGGAAGGAGTTACAGGATTTTGACCCAGCGACGGTGAAAGAACGGCGATATATTTCGAAGTCAGGATGGTGAGTGGCTTGGAGGGCAACTTGGAGGGTGGTGTTCCCATACTTCTGATGCTCTTGTCCTTCTAGATGGAAGAGGACATGGGTCTTTTTTTCAAGATGGCGCCGGAGCAAGGCGACTTCTTGCAAGCTGTGCCCAGCATACCTTCTAATCCTATCTTTCACTCTTGTTTTCTGCTTTATTCTAACTGTTTTAAACTCACTAACAATGCTTTAATTCAATCTCTTGCATTAAGTTGATCTTTCTCTACACCTTAGCTATGACTGTAACACTGCATCCTCTCTTTTCCTTCCCTATGAACAGTATGCTTTGTCTGTGTAACGTGCAAGAAACAACACTTTTCACTGTACACTAATACATGTGACAATAATAAATCAAATCAACTCAATGAAGCACATTGGCTTTCTTTAGAAAAAATCACGAACTGATTCCAGCAAGGCTAGCTCAGGTAAAAACTCGAGGTCAGGATTCAACATCTGTTTAAAAAACATGACGTTTTTCATCATGGTTTACAATGTTGTTTGAAATGCAATAAGAATATCAATTCGGCTTGGTTGATGGCATAAATCAGGAAGTTATGGTTGCAATTTCCTCTCATTTAAATGTATATTGTAGGCTAACACCTTATCCATTAAACAACACTGGCAAGACCAGTTTACTGGACATTTTTTCGGACTGCTATACTTTATTTATTAGTGTCACAAGTAGGCTTCCATTAACACTGCAATGAAGTTACTGTGAAAATCCCCTAGTCGCCACATTCTGGTGCCTGTTCGTGTACACTGAGGGAGAATTTAGCATGGTCAATGCACCGAACCAGCACATCTTTCAGGCTGTGGGAGGAAAGTGGAGCACCCGGAGGAAACCCACGCAGGCACGGGGAGAACGTGCAGACTCCACACAGATATTGACCCAAGCCAGGAATCAAACCCGAGCCTCTGGCGCTGTGAGGCAGCAGTGATAGCCATTGTGCCACCATGCCACCCCATTGCCTTTTGCAAATTGGTAGCTAACCTGCCTATAAATTAATTGAGATACATTTTGCAAGTATTTCATTGCCTTGGAGATATCTTGAGAACATAACTAAGAATCTCTAAAATGCACTGCAGTAATTGCCAGGGATTCTTTGAGCCTTCCAACCCCACAATCTTTACCACCTAGAAGGACAAGGGCAGCAGATACTTGGCCCCACCTGAAAGTTCCCCTTGAAGTCAGATCTGAAGAGAGGGAAAGATGGGATGGATTCTATGACTTGAATTTTTAGGATGGCGGGGATTGGGCAACATCCCTGTATGACTCCAGCTGCCCGATGCCATATGGCACTCTAACGAGCTATGATTGGCATAAGGAGGGACATTCTCCCTCACTTTGAAGGAAGTCTCACCTTGGAAAGCTTTGGCCTACTGATTGGCCAGCAGCCCTCCAGCCCCTCCATGACAATGCTGCAGGGAGCTACCTGTAACTAAGTCCCAGGACCCAGACAACAGGAAAATGGCAGGAATCTCAGAGCAGGGAGGGTAGAGAACATGAGGGGGGTCACAATAAGGGCGATTAAGGTCTTGGGGGATAAGCCAGAAGGGGGGAGGAAGTTGCCAGTCCTTCAGTGTCACTGGGTCAAAATCCTGGAGCACGCTTCCTAACAGCATCATGGGTGTACCTACACCAAACAGAACACAGCTCACCAGACTTAAGGCCCTGTAACCCTGTGAATTTACCATGGCTAATCCCTTAACCTACACATCTTTGAACAATAAGGAGCAATTCACCATGGCCAATCCACTTAACCTACACATCTTTGGACTGTGGGAGGAAACCAGAGCACTCGGATAAACCATGCAGACACGGGAGACAACATGCAAACCCCACACAGTGACCCGAGGCTGGAATCGAACCCGGGTCCCTGGCGCTCTGAGGCAGCCGTGCTAACCATTGTGCTCCCGTGTTGAGTCACAGTGGATTCTGGTTCTCTCTCCACAAATGCTGCTGAGTATTTCCAGCAGTGCATTGCTTTTATTTTAAAATAACAGAAGTTCTGATTTCTGACTTTGATATCACATTAAGAGTTCTGTATTCTGCTTTTAGGTACTCCTTATCCTCTATGTAATGTGGATTGCTTCATGATAAGATCTCTGGAATCATGTTGGTCAGGACTTCAAAAACATTTATTCAGAATTGGCAGGTGGCCAGTCCTGAAAGGAAATTTTCAATCATCTATTCACAAAATAGTTTTGAAGTATTTTCCACAACTGTCATGAATCAAATACACAACTCCTTCCCTCAGTACAAAATCCTTATATCACCAACCACTTGACTACCAAAATCATTTGGATAAGGACGTTGCTACAGCATTATCATGAGTTTGCAATCATCCTGTGATCCTATCGACACCAGGAACCATAGTTGATGCATTGTGGTAAATCCTCCTCAACACTTTCCCTATGAGTGTGTTTGGAATAAACTAACATATTCTCAGGGAAAAGTCCTAGAAACAGCACCACAAATAAATATTTATTTTTTCTTGCACATCACCCAAACCTGGATGTGAACCATGGGATTGGAGGATAGAATGTTTACTCAATGCACTACTCTGAGATCATGCGCAAAACACACACACACTCACACACACACGACACACAAGCACACACACAAACACACACGGCACACAACTACACACGTGCGCACAGACACACACATATACGCACGGCACACACACATGGCTGAAGAAAGTTATCTCCGATTGCAACAGGCTCTTAATCAATTGGGTCAGTGGGCTAACGAATGGCAGATGGAGTTTAATTTAGACAAATGCGAGGTAATGCATTTTGGTAGATTGAACCAGGGCAGGACTTACTCAGTTAATGGTAGGGCGTTGGGGAGAGTTACAGAACAAAGACATCCAGGGGTACATGTTCATAGCTCCTTGAAAGTGGAGTCACAGGTGGACAGAGTGGTGGAAGAAGGCATTCGGCATGCATGGTTTCATCGGTCAGAACATTGAATACAGGAGTTGGGATGTCTTGTTGAAGTTGTACAAGACATTGGTAAGGCCACACTTGGAATACTGTGTACAGTTCTAGTCACCCTATTATAGAAAGGATATTATTAAACTAGAAAGAGTGCAGAAAAGATTTACTAGGTTGCTACCGGGACTTGATGAATTGAGTTATAAGGAGAGGCTGGATAGACTAGGACTTTTTTCTCTGGAGCATAGAAGGCTGAGGGGTGATCTTATAGAGGTCTATAAAATAATGAGGGGCACAGATCAGCTTGATAGTCAATATCTTTTCCCAAAGGTAGGGGAGTCTAAAACTAGAGGGCACAGGTTTAAGGTGAGAGGGGGGAGATACAAAAGTGTCCAGAGGGGCAATTTTTTCACACAGAGGGTGGTGAGTGTCTGGAACAAGCTGCCAGAGGTAGTAGTAGAGGCGGGTACATTTTTGTCTTTTAAAAAGCATTTAGACAGTTAATTGAGTAAGATGGGTATAGAGGGAAATGGGCCAAATGCGGGCAATTGGGATTAACTTCGGGGTTTTAAAAAAAAAGTGGCATGGGCAAGTTGGGCCGAAAGGCCTGTTTCCATGCTGTAAACCTCTATGACTCTATGGCAGACATATATACACACACACGGCACACACACACATGTATGCACAGACACACACACCACACAAACATACAGCATGCACACACACACACAAGCGCATGCACATGTACACATGGCACACAAACACACACACACATACGCACACAGCACACACACACGGCACACAAACACACACACACACACACACACATACGCACACAGCACACACACACACGGCACACAAACACACACAGCACACACACATACGGCACACACACACATACGGCACACACACACACATACGGCACACACACAGCACACACACACACATACGGCACACACACACACACACGGCACACACACACACACACATACGGCACACACACACACAGCACACACACACACATACGGCACACACACACGCACATACGGCACACACACACACATACACACATACGGCACACACACACACACACACGGCACACACACACATGCACACGTACACATGGCACACACACACACACACACATCAGCAACACATGAATGGAGACTAAATGAGGTTGTGAGTGAGCATTCAGCAATTCTGATGAACTAACTATAAAGTGCGGCTGTTGAGCAGCAAGGGACAGTTGATGGGAAATCAACGGCTTCTGAATTAATCTAGTGTGAAAAGACAATAGCCTCTTGTGCCTCATTGAGTAAATGCTTCCTGGACAAAAGAAAGAAACCACACAGACCCCGATGATTGAAAAATGTTTCCAGGTCTCACTGGCGCTGAATATTGATAAGGAACTCAATTGTATCCAGTACACAATCTGTACTGAGTCAGATTGCTGCAACGTCTATTGGTAACGCTTCAATGAGTTTCATTATCAGTAATGCCAATCATATTCGCATATGCTCAGTGAAAGATGATGGGCAACTAAAGCTACTCAGAACTCAGTCACAGAAGGAGATCCCCAGGAGGGCAGAGGAAATGCTTGAGGGATTTCCTCAAATCGTCCAAAGATGTGCCAATTAGTTTGATTGGCTATACTCAATTGCCCCTTAGTGGCAGGGAGATTAGCAGGGTAAACACGTGGAGTCATGGAGATAGGGCTTTGGTGGGATTATGGTCAGTGGGGCCTCGATGGGCCGAATAGCCTTCTCCTGCACTGTAGGGATTCTATGATTCCATGATCCCTCGAAAGGTCAAACATCCTCTCTGACTCATGGGAGTCCCTGGCCTGTTACTGACCAAAATGGGGAAGATTCATTCTGGAAGGCACCAAACACACTGAGAGAACTCAATGAGAATGTGCAAAGCGGAGAGTTCAGGGAGAGCTCAGAAGCCTCCAAACAACTCATCTACCGACCCTTCAAGCAACACCTTCCCTGCATGTGTCAGAGTCAACAGGTCACACATTGAGTCGGTCAGCCATCACAGAGCCAATGGACAGGAACAGAGTCACCCTCAATCCTGAGGGACTGTCAAAGAAGATAAATGCTTTGAACTTGCCTTGAAGGGAGGTCATACTCCAGTTATACAGGGCATTGGTCAGACCCCATCTGGAGTATTATATCCAGAAGTGTTTCCTTATTCAAGGAAGGATGTAAATACGTTGAAAGCAGTTCAGAGTGGATTCACTAGACTGATATCTGGAATGGGTGGATTTTCTTATGAGGAAAGGTTGGACAGAGTAGGCTTGTATCCGCTGGAGTTTAGAAGAATAAGAGGTGACTTGATTGAAACATATAAGATCCTGAGGGGTTTTGACAGGGTGGATGTGGAGAGGATGTTTCCTCTTGCAGGGGAACCGAGAACTAGAGGGTGCTGTTTAAAAATAAGGGCTCCCCATTTAAGACTGAGATACGAGGATCTTGGACAGAATTTTACAGCCTCATTCATTCCGAAACCATAAACTCCATCAGAACCGTTCAATTTGGCTAGACCTCAAGGAAACCAATATATGTAGGGTTTCCCAGGCACTTCCGCCTGTGCTCCCTCCCAGTCTTGCAGTTAGTAACAGGGCCAAGCTGTCAGCTTAACTCAGCTGATAGTTCACTCAGTGCTGAGTCAGACAGCTGTGGGAACAGCACTTAACCATAGAATCGAGAAAGTTCTGTAGGAGCAAGCAGTCCTGTCAGAAGCATACGACAGAACAGGCAGGCATCTTGTGGAGCATGGATCACATCCAATTTCCATACCCCACATCACACTCTCCATATCCCACATCACACTCTCCATATCCCACATCACACTCTCCACGTCCCACGCCCCACATCTCACCCCTGATGTTCCTCACTCCATAGCCCCTACTCTGTGTTTCAAGCTCCACACACATACCCCTTGTTGCTGTGATAGGCTCCCAGCCATTTTGGGGACATTCATCCTTCAGTCAATCGAAACTAGATATAGTCATTCCTTCAATTGCTGATTGTGGGACCTCGGTGCAACAGCTGACTGTCATACTGTGCTACATTGAAATGAATGTACCTGAGAAGCAAAGGCAGCTCTGAACTTCTTCACTCGGACATCCTATAAGTCCAACTTTATAAGTCCAACTTCTTCTACGTTTCTTTCCGAATAGTGTGCACATATGAATACAATGTTGACTAAGATTAATATTCACACACAGAGTATCCTGTTTGATGACAGCCTATTGGCAATCAATTGCTTGGAAAGCCATTTCATATCATTTGTCGCATACACCTCACTGTACCAACCAGCTGAACTGTTTAACATCAATTCCTCCTGGTATGGAGGGTCTTAGCTATGAGGAGAGATTGGGTAAACTGGGGTTGTTATCCCTGGAAAGACAGAGAATGGGGGGAGACCTAATAGAGGTGTACAAGATTATGAAGGGGATAGATAGGGTGAACGGTGGGAAGCTTTTTCCCAGATCAGAAGTGACGATCACGAGGGGTCACGGGCTCAAGGTGAGAGGGGCGAAGTATAACTCAGATATTAGAGGGATGTTTTTTACACAGAGGGTGGTGGGGGCCTGGAATGCGCTGCCAAGTAGGATGGTGGAGGCAGACACGCTGACATCGTTTAAGACTTACCTGGATAGTCACATGAGCAGCCTGGGAATGGAGGGATACAAACGATTGGTCTAGTTGGACCAAGGAGCGGTACAGGTTTGGAGGGCCGAAGGGCCTGTTTCCTGTGCTGTACTGTTCTTTGTTCTTTGTTCTTTGCCTTCAGTGATGAATAATATATAGTGGGTGCAAGATCAATGGTATCCACATGTGGGTCCTTCTTTGTTCTTTGTTCAATTGGTTTACTTTTCACGGCAGGCTATCATACATTATGTAACAAAATGTTGGACAAAATAAACTAAAGGCCAGTGCTTCATTCTAAATGTTTTATGGATTGGTAATTAAGGTACAATAAAGCTGTGATCGCTGAAGAAACATGAAGTATTTACAATAAGCGCACTGTAAAAAGATACACTTTGCACTGCTCATGATATGGCGACTGGTATTGAAAGTGAAGGAAAACAAAAATAATTGATTGCAGGGTCCAGGAGCAATTTCAATGCTTTTATCCAATTTGGCACTCAGTGGAAATGGAAGCAGTTATTGCAATGTTCTTTTACGACCGTTGATAATTAGGGGCAATTAGAGACTTGGTACAGCTACTGATGCCCGGTAGTGCTGGGATTCGCTAGATTGCTGATTGCTTCAATGACAGTCAAGGCTTCACAGCTGAATATAGTCATTTGTTCTCTGGTCATTGGTAAATACATCAGAGATAAACACAGTTGCTGCAGTCAATGAACAGTGGGCGATCAGGAGGAGAGAGTTTAGGCTGGCAGAGGTCTCAGTGAATGAACCAGTAAAGATGACTGCTGTGGAGAAAGCAGGCTTACACTGCATGATGCTTCAATTAGTGCCAAAGTTTTCTTTGGGCATTAGGTGGCAGAGTGGTTAGCACTGCTGCCTCACAACACCAGGGACCTGGGTTCGATTCCTGGCTTGGGTGACTGTCTGTGTGGAGTCTGCAAGTTCTCCCATGTCTGCATGGGTTTCCTCCGGGTGCTCCGGTTTCCTCCCACAGTTCGAAAGACGTGCTGGTTAGGTGCATTGTCCATGCTAAATTCTCCCTCAGTGTACTCAAACAGGTGCCGGAGTGTAGCGACTAGGGGATTTTCACAGGAACGCCATTGCAGTATTAATGCAAGCCTACTTGTGACACTAATAAATAAACTTAAAACTTTACTTTCCACCTATACATATCTTGCTGTGAAGATTTCTGTTTGTGCTGTTGTGTCATTTTATAACTGAATACAAAGAGTTGAGATGACATGAAAAGATAGATCTGTACATACTGAGAGGTATGCGTGCGTGCGCCTATGTGTGAATGCGTGTATGTGTGAGTGCGTGTATGTGTGAGCGCATGTATGTGTGAGCGCGTGTATGTGTGATTGCATGTATGTGTGAGTGCGTGCATGTGTGAGTGCGTGTATGTGTGAGTGCGTGTATGTGTGAGTGCGTGTATGTGTGAGTGCGTGTATGCGTGAGTGCGTGTATGTGTGAGTGTGTGTATGTGTGAGTGCATGTATGTGTGATTGCATGTATGTGTGAGTGCATGTATGTGTGAATGCGTGTATGTGTGAGCGCGTGTATGTGTGATTGCGTGTATGTGTGATTGCGTGTGTGAGTGCGTGTATGTGTGAGTGCGTGTATGTGTGAGTGCGTGTATGTGTGAGTGCGTGTATGCGTGAGTGCGTGTATGTGTGAGTGCGTGTATGTGTGAGTGCATGTATGTGTGATTGCGTGTATGTGTGAGTGCATGTATGTGTGAATGCGTGTATGTGTGAGCGCGTGTATGTGTGATTGCGTGTATGTGTGATTGCGTGTATGTGTGAGTGCGTGTATGTGTGATTGCGTGTATGTGTGATTGCGTGTATGTGTGATTGCGTGTATGTGTGAGTGCGTGTATGTGTGAGTGCGTGTATGTGTGTGTGAGAAGACATCAAGGCTTTGAAGAAGGTGCAGAGGAGGTTGATGAGGATGACAGAAGGTATTGGTGTCATTGGAGCAGATATAAGGGAGTTTTAATGGAAGTGTTCAGAATGATGAGGAGTTTTGGCAGAGTAAATAAGGAGAAGCTGTTTCCACTGGCAGGAGGGTTAGACTCTTACAGTTTGTACATAACTTGTGCATCATTCTGTCACAATCCATGCTGATGTTATCTGCGAGGGTGTCCCAACTTGAAACATCGATTCATGCTGGTGTATAGTTTTGTTTTTGGAGTGGTGTGATGAGCCATGTGAAGGCCCAGTGAGAAGAACCAGCCCTCTCATCATAAAACAATTATTAAAGACTATTTATTAAATTAAATTGAAGAAAAGAGAAATACACATGAACATGACTACAATACTCTAAGATAGTGTATGAATCACTAAACACACACACGATTTAAATAGAAATTATCCTTTGTTCCAAAACATATCTATGATCCCTGAACTTCTTGATGCTTCCCCCTTCTCAAACGACAATCAAATTAAATAAATTTATAAGTTAAATGCAGCTTATAGTTACTACAGGATAAAAGACTGAGGGTCAAGTCTGGAAAATGTCTTTTTCTGGTCCAGTGAAGATATTTAAATTGCTTTTGTGAAGGTTTCTGCACTGCCTGGGCTCTAAGACTTAGATGCAGGCCTAGCCTCCTCGCTGTGAAACGTAGAAACATAGAAACATAGAAGATAGGAGCAGGAGGAGGCCGTTTGGCCCTTTGAGCCTGCTCCGCCATTCATCACAATCATGGCTGATCGTCCCACTCAATAGCCGAATCCTGCTTTTTCCCGATAACCTTTGATCCCATTCGCCCCAAGTGCTATATCCAGCCGCCTTTTGAATACATTCAATGTTTTGGCATCAACTACTTCCTGTGGTAATGAATTCCACAGGCTCACCACTCTTTGGGTGAAGAAATGTCTCCTCATCTCTGTCCTAAATGGTCTACCCCGAATCCTCAGGCTGTGGCCCCTGGTTCTAGGCACCCCCACCATCAGGAACATCCTTCCTGCATCTACCCTGTCTAGTCCTGTTAGAATTTTATAAGTGAGGTGTGGACTGGTCTCTCAGGTTGTTAGATGTAAACTGGCCTCTTGGCTGCTGGATGCAAACTGGTCTGCCTGCTTCTGAGGATGCTGGCAATTAAACCTTCATTCTGTGCATTTGGTTGTCTGCATTTGGCTGTCTACATTTCTCAAAGTCTGCATCTCTAGAAATTAGCATGTGCATACCTGCACTGATCGCTCCGTCATCTAGGTAAACTGGTTCCTACTAATAGGGCCATTTACACCCAATTCTGGCTAGATGCCTGCTAATCTCATTACTGGAAAAATCACGTCATTTGAATACACTTTTAATGCTGGATACTGCTGTTGCAGATTTCCACCTGTTGCCGGGCAGGTTGCATTCTATCACACTTTGATCATTCTTGTTACTGCTGTTACCAGGAAGATCCATGACAATCGCCAGATTCTATTTTTCAAACATGATTTGTCTCTGCCAATGTGACTGACAATAGGCAAACAGTGGGTAGACTGCTTGAGGTATGTGTGAAGCAGCATGGACATTGGGAACTGGAGATCAGGCAGATATCCAAGATTTAATTTTGTGTAAAATATGTGTAATAGACAAATGGCAGATTTCAGGTGGAAGAATTTCAGCATTAGCAGGAGAACAAGGAAAGAACTGACGGCAAAACATATTTCCTAGAACCCCTACAGTGCAGAAGGAGACCACTCTACCCTTCAAGCCTGTACCAACAACAATCCCACCCAGGCCCTATCCCCCAACACCACATATTTACCCTGCTAATCCCCCTGACACTAAGGGGCAATAGAGCATGGCCAACCAACCTAACCTACACGTCTTTGGACTGTGGGAGGAAACCGGAGCACCTGGAGGAAACCCACGAAGAGTCGGGGAGAACTCTGTGCAAACTCTGCACAGTCACCCAAGGCCGGAATTGAACCTGGGTCCCTGGTGCTGTAAGGCAGCAGCGTTAGCCAATGTGCTACCCATTGCCAGGGATTTCGCCATGTGATATTATTTACAACAACACACATAGAACTTTCTGGCAATCAGCTAGAATGTTAGAACATTTTTTTTGTTGCATCAACTCGTAATGATGTTGACACAATTGTTAATCCTGTTGTGTGCAAGGCAAGATCACAAACGCACGGAATGTAGGTTTCCACTCCACAGAATAGAAACTCATATGGATTTTAAAACGATACAAATGAGACATTCCAAATCAGAACCCAATGACATTTGTAGGGCATTTACACTGAAGCATTGGAATGAGAATAGGCCATTCAGTCTTTTGTACCTTTTCTGCCGTTCAGGTGGATCACTGCTTATCAACTGCCTTTGATTCATATCTTTCTGATGGCCTTACTTTACAAATATCGATCAATCTTGGGACAATGGGCGGGATTTTCCGGCCGGAAAATCCCACCCACGGTCAACAGACCTTTGCACAATCCGCCCCTCGCCAGCCACGATTCCCGTGGTGGGCGGGACGGGAAAATTCCTGCCCACGAGTTCCAGATTTTCATCGTAACTTTGTGTGAAAAGGTGTTCCTTGCCATCGCTCCTAAATGGTCTAATTCTAATTATCAGAACATGCCCGTTTTTCTGAAGTCACCCACCCGAAGAAATATGCCCTTAATCAAATCTGTTAATCATTGTAAATACCTCGATTAGGTAACCCCCTCTCTAGTCTAATTTCAAGCATTACAAATCATGTTTATGCGAGCTATCTTCATGATTTAACCTTTTCAATCATTCTGGTGAACTTGCGTTGATATATCCTTCCTGAGGTATGCATAGTTTCCAAAGTTGGATGTGATTCTCCAGATGGAGTCGGACCGAGGTTCTGACCAAGTGAAGCATAGCTGCCTCACTTATGAATTTCAGCCCGCTTGTGTTAAAAGCCAAAATTCCATTAGCCTCTTGGATTACGTTTTGAACCTGTGCACTAGCTTGCAGTAATGTGTGTAACTGTGCGTCCAAATCCCATTAGCCTTCCACAGCTGTTAGTCTCTCACCGTTACACATCAATACAAGTTGGTTCCTGCTTCACATCAATACAAAATGTGCGGCATGCCTGTGGCCAAACTGGTGCCCGATTATTGAGTTAGCACTAATTTCTCGTGAGATGGGTCTCACACCATTTTGGCATCAGGGGGGCTGCAACCTTGCCATCTTACACTGCAAAGACAAGAAGTCGTCCACTACACTGTTCCTAGAGCTTCAATATCAATAAGGAGCCAGCAAAATTACCCTCACAGTTAGGTCTGGGCAACTAGAGCTCCAGACATGCTTTTCAACCCATTTACTCCTAATTTGGGCATTCGGTGGAGCAAAGATAAACACTCAGTGATGCCAGCTCCCATTGCGCTCATGACCAATGAGCCATGCTGTAGAGAGAAGAGGTTACAAACTGGAGTCTTACGTTTTAGATTGCTGTTTACAGGCGGCAGTATGAGCCTCATTTCTCAGCGCCAATGAGTTCCGGTGAAAACATTGTAAGAAGGTCTCCTGACAGAGTGAATTTGATCAAATCATTGAAAAGTGGCAATACATTAATCTATATTTGCAATCTGTCCATCATGTTCAGCTTTCAGCCAGCTCCTAACATACACATAACCTCAGCAAAATCACGGAGGCAATTTCCCTTTGCCTGCTTCATGATTTTTTTTGTTAGAGTACCTGGACTACAAAGAGCCCTCTGTCTGCCCTCATGATGAGGGCTGTTATGTATCATCAGCCAATGCATCTCTGTGTAGCGTGTCAGATGACTAAGTGCTGGCATCATCAGAGGCTGTTTCTCGGCCTCTTGGCTAAGATCAGTAAAAGTTTATTTATTAATCACAAGAAAGGCTTACATTAACACTGCAATGAAGTTACTGTGAAATTCCCCTAGTTGCCACAGCCTGTTCGGGTCAATGCACTTAACCAGCACGTCTTTCAGAATGTGGGAGGAAACCAGAGCACTCGGAGGGAACTCACGCAGACACAGGGAGAACTTGCAAACTCCACACAGACAGTGACCCGAGCATCGAACCTGGGCCCCTGGCACTGTGAGGCAGCAGTGCTAACCACTGTGCCACCAGGCCATCCGCATCAGATCAAGCCCAGGATGGGGTGCAGTGCCCCATCTTCATAGAAATCATAGAAACCATACAGCACAGAAAGAGGCCATTCGGCCCATCGAGTCTGCACCGACCACAATCCCACCCAGGGCCTACCCCCATATATTTTACCCACTAATCCCTTTAACCTACGCATTTCAAGACACTAAGGGCAATTTTAGCATGGCCAATCAACCTAACCCGCGCATCTTTGGACTGTGGGAGGAAACCGGAGCACCCGGAGGAAACCCACGCAGACACGAGGGGAATGTGCAAACTCCACTCAGACAGTGACCCAAGCCGGGAATCGAACCCAGGTCTCTGGAGCTGTGAAGCAGCAGTGCTAACCACTGTGCTACCGTGCTGCCCTTGTCAGCTTGGATCTTGTTTGTCTTACTTCTGATCTCTTGTCAGCTTGGATCTTGTTTGTCTTACTTCTGATCTCTTGTCAGCTTGGATCTTGTTTGTCTTACTTCTGATCTCTTGTCAGCTTGGATCTTGTTTGTCTTACTTCTGGGGACCATGAATGGGATTCAACTGGATTTTCAATTTGGTTTTTGGAGCAAGCAAGGAATGGATTTGGGTTTGTCCGGCCTACTTTGAGCATCGGCTTTGGAACTCAAAGAATGAAGAATCGGGGGCATTCAGGAGATTTTCCAAAAAGAACCAGAGGCATTTAGGAGATTTTTCATCTCTTCCATCCTGGACAGTAAGCAAGTAACGTCTATCTAATAAAGTTCCACAAACTGTTTAAGTATCCTGCCATGTGGCAACCTTTTCTGAGCTGACCTTTTTTTTTATTAATTTACAGAATGGGGATGTCACTGGCTGGGCCAGCATTTATTGCCCATCCCTGAGGTCATTTAAGAGTCAACCACATTGCTGTGGCTCTGGAGTCACATGTGGGCCAGACCAGGTAAGGACGGCAGATTTCTTTCCCTAAAGGGCATTAGTGAACATAAGAACATAAGAACATAAGAAATAGGAGCAGGAGTAGGCCATCTAGCCCCTCGAGCCTGCCCCGCCATTCAATAACATCATGGCTGATCTGAAGTGGATCAGTTCCACTTACCCGCCTGATCCCCATAACCCTTAATTCCCTTACCGATCAGGAATCCATCTATCCGTGATTTAAACATATTCAACGAGGTAGCCTCCACCACTTCAGTGGGCAGAGAATTCCAGAGATTCACCACCCTCTGAGAGAAGAAGTTCCTCCTCAACTCTGTCCTAAACTGACCCCCCTTTATTTTGAGGCTGTGCCCTCTAGTTCTAGTTTCCTTTCTAAGTGGAAAGAATCTCTCCATCTCTACCCTATCCAGCCCCTTCATTATCTTATAGGTCTTTATAAGATCCCCCCCTCAGCCTTCTAAATTCCAACGAATACAAACCCAATCTGCTCAGTCTCTCCTCATAATCAACACCCCTCATCTCTGGTATCAACCTGGTGAACCTTCTCTGCACTCCCTCCAAGGCCAATATATCCTTCCGCAAATAAGGGGATCAATACTGCACACAGTATTCCAGCTGCGGCCTCACCAATGCCCTGTACAGATGCAGCAAGACACCAGAAGGGTTTTTACAAAAATCAACAATGGTTTCATGATCATTGCTAGACTTCTAATTCTAGATTTTTTATTAAATTCAAATTTCACCATCTGTTGTGGTGGGATTTGAACTCAGGTACCCCAGATTTTACCCTGGGTTGTTCTGGATTACTAGTCCAATGACAATACCACTACACCACTGCCTCCCCTCTAGTATACAACAGTAAAAGAGAGAATTGGTGACAATGGTTTTCCAAAAAAAATAGTCTAAGGAAACAAATCAGACCTGAACCTCGAGTCAAGGATCAATTTTCAGGAGAGCATTCTACCCTCCATTGAAATGCGTTAGGTTTAGCCACTGGATACAGCATTTTAACCTTTTCTAAAGGTGCACATTCATTTTAAAATTGATAAACACACCTTAAACTTTTTTTTACTCATGACCTTGGGAGTGCTGAGAGTTGAGAAAAGAAAACATTTTTTACAGCCAGCACATTGACAGTAATACTAATGGGCTAACACATTCAATGGACTCAAAATCTCCTAGAAACCGAGCAGAGGAGGAAAATATGGGGGCAAGCGGTGTAAATGCCAGTTTACTAACCAAAGTTGGGGAGTCTTTTCCGCCTGCGTGCCTTCACACGTGGTTCACCAATGTGCTTTCGGGAAAGAAATCTGCCGTCCTTACCTGGCCTGGCCTCCACGTGACTCCAGATCCACAGCAATGTGGTTGACTCTGAAATAGAGGGCAATTAGGGACGGGCAATAAATGCTGGCCCAGCCAGCGACGCTCACGCCTCATAAAACAAATCTTTAAAAAGGAACGGTTAGGGGAGATCGGGGCTTTGTTAAAGGATGTAAGCAATTTCAACTGATCTAGATTTCAACCCAGTACAATAGATGAAGATGTTCTTTGGAGTGTATTTGGAACAGTCAATGGACCTTCAGTGGAGGAATGAACTTATTAGTGTTGGATGAACAGAGAGATAAGTAAAATTGTAATGGAGATTGATACTTGAAATGAAATATCACTTTGCAAAGGCTCGTAACATAGGTGAGTTATCATAAAAAACTTTCTCATGATTTTGTATTTCCCATTTTCAGATTACTTACTTAAATATCACTTACATCTGAAGGCGATGAGCTGTTGCAAGATTTTTTTTGGCAGACTTATTGCTGCCAGAGCAAGGTAGCAGAAATGACTGAGGATCAGCCTAGCAAGGTGTGAGAAGCAATATACGGAAAGGTTGTGTATCGGCTGAATGGCTTTTGCCACCCCTATCTTTTTATGCTCTTTCTTACATCATTGTGGACAATAAATCATCTCAGCTCAGTATTGATCTGTTGGCATTTCTGACTTCACAAAGTTAGCCAAGTGTCATATTTGTTCTATGAACAACTTTGCACTGGGTGTTATTTTAGATGGCTGGCGGGTTCCACATTCTCTTGTAACTGCTACTTGAAACTAACACTTGAGGATTTGGTTCCTTCAACCTCTCATTCGACAGTCATATTTTAAGTTAAAAAGGAACGTGGATAAATATAGCAGGTGCAATCTTATCTGCCATTTCACGCCACACTCCCGCTGCAGTGAGGTCGGAGAATTTGGTGTCCAGTGAATCTCCGCTCACTCCGGCGGGATGGGAAAGTCCCACCGGCGTGAACAATGGTAACATTCCAGCCAGCATCTTTCATGATCCCCAGACATCACAAAGCACTTTACAGCCAATAATGTACTTAGAGTCATAGTCATAGAGTCATAGAGGTTTACAGCATGGAAACAGGCCCTTCAGCCCAACTTGTCCATGCCACCCTTTTTTTTTAAACCCCTAAGCTAGTCCCAATTGCCCGTATTTGGCCCATATCCCTCTATACCCATCTTACCCATGTAACTGTCTAAACACTTTTTAAAAGACAAAATTGTACCCGCCTCTACTACTACCTCTGGCAGCTTGTTCCAGACACTCACCACCCTCTGTGTGAAAACATTGCCCCTTTTGTATCTCTCCCTTCTCACCTTAAACCTATGCCCTCTAGTTTTAGACTCCCCTACCTGTGGGAAAAGATATTGACTATCTAGCTGAGCTGTGCCCCTCATTATTTTATAGACCTCTATAAGATCATCCCTCAGCCTTCTAGGCTCCAGGGAAAAAAGTCCCAATCAATCCAACCTCTCCTTATAACTCAAACCATCAAGTCCCGGTAGTTTCCTAGTGAATCTACACTTCTTGAAGTGTAGTCACTGTTTCAATATAAGAAAAGTTACTTTATAAATGCAAGTTCTTTCTTTAACTCATCATTTTCAGTGAAATAATTTATTTGAAAACCTTGGTCAAGTTTCCCCTTCATTTTTATTTGTCAACATATTCACAAACTCAATGATTCATCTTCGAGAATCATCCCTTGTTACTTTTCGGTAATTTCCATGTCATTCCTTTGATGAAAGCAAGTTGTCCAAAACTTCCTCTCTGTGAGTTCGCTTTGAAGGCAGGTTCTTGGTGATAACTTGTTGAATTATGGCAAATGCTACAATTGTTTTTACTGTGGGTACGGCAGTTACAGGCAGGCCCTGATTTCACCTCAGCCAGAAGGAGAGATCGAACTCACCATGCTGTTGGTGTTAACCTGACCCTTGCCCTAACTCAGCCAACTACTGAACCACAAGCGCCCCCTACAGTTTGATAATATTACTGCAAATGAGTCCATCACAAGCAAATTAACATTTTAATCAGTGTCATAGAATCCCTACAATGCAGAAGGAGGCCATTTGGCCCATCAAGTCTGCACCAACAACAATCCCATCCAGGCCTTATCCTTGTAACCCCAGGTAAACCCCCAACACTAAGGGGCAATCTCTCCCAGGCCTGTTGCCCATAACTCCAAATATTTACCCCACTAATCCCCCTAACCTACACATCTTGGGACACTAAGGGGCAATTTAGCATGGCCAATCCACCTAACTTGCACATCTTTGGAGTGTGGAAGGAAATGGAAAACCCGGAGGAAGCCCATGCAGTCACAGGGAGAACTCCGCACAGACCGTCATCCGAGGCCGGAATTGAACCCAGGTTCCTGGCGCTGTGAGGCAGCAGTGCAAACCACTGTGCCACTGTGCCTGGCCCACTGCCAGTGACTAACCAGTGTTAACTATCCTAATATGATAACCCCCAGGACTTTGCATGGGGAATCACTGATTGACCTCACCATAGGACACATAGAATACTAAGTTTTGGATTGGGGGAGATGGTAAGGGGTTTGGGGATTATGCCAGTATTTGCCTGCTGAGGGGGTGGTTGGAGGATTCCTGATGTTTGCCAATGTTTGCTGGGGAAGTTGGAGGATCCCAGGAGTGTGCCAATGTTTGGTACGAGAGCCAGACGCAGGCATTTTTTTTAAGCAACCCCTTCCACGTTCTTCTACAATAGCTATAATCTCCAAATGTAACATGAGAAAAAGTACCACCATATATTTCAATTAAAAACCTTGCAAGGCGCAGAACATCGAGATCCGATCCCTCTGGAAGAACAGTTGTCACTTTGCTAACTCTAACACAGCCATATACTCTTACTGCTGTTACCTGCCTTTCATTATCAGTGGCAATTCTCCCAGGTACTAGCCATCTTCCCATTAACCTACCACTCCCTTTACTTCTCTGAAAGCCCTTGATGCGGAACCTTACATAATGCATATTGAAAATTGGCGTTCTTATCTTCAGTGAATATTTCATCCACTGGCTTGTCTTCCTCCTGAATAATTCGAGCAGAATCAGCTTCTACGTGACTTCGGTTTTTCAAAACCACTGTAACTTTTTGAATTTCATTCTTTTTTAATGCACATGGATAGATCCTCGTGATATACTCTTCAGCCTTCCCCAGCCTTCCCAGTTAAAATTGATAAACAGCATTAAAGCCAATATGAAGAACTCTCTGGCCACATGGTTACCAAGCTAGTGACTACCACCACCTGAACCTTAATTATTTCTTGATCATTTTCTTTCTAATGTAAAGGTTTATCTCATACTGAGAGACATTAGTGATCAGTGTGGAGGAGAGAATGCCCTCCCTGCTCAATATTCATCAGGTGATAGCCCAGTAGTATTACCGCTAGACGATTAATCCAGAAACTCAGCTAATGTTCTGGGTCCTGGGTTCGAATCCCGCCACGGCAGATGGTGAAATTTCAATTCGATAAAGACTATCTGGAATTAAGAAGGAGCAGCACGGTGGCATTTAGGGACAGCACAGTGGCACAGTGGTTAGCACGGCTGCCTCACAGCGCCAGGGCCCCTAGTTCGATTCCCACCCTGGGTTATTGTCTGCGCGGAGTCTGCACATTCTCCCCGTGTCTGCATGGGTTTCCTCCCACAGTCCAAAGATGTGCGGGTTAGGTGGATTGGCCATGTTAAATTGCCCCTTAGTGTCAGGAGGACCAGCGAAGGTAAATGCATGGGGTTATGGGGATAGGGCCTGGATGGGATTGTGGTCAGTGCAGACTCGATGGGCCAAATGGCCTCCTTCTGCACTGCAGGATTCTATGATTCTATAATAAAAGAATTGCACAATTATGAACATTACTGTATGATCACACACTTCTTGATTAGATGCAGCCCAACTGAAGTACAGAATCGAGCTTCCTGCATTGGCCCCAACTTCGGAAGAACACTTGCTATTTTCATTATTCCCCCTGGCGATCTGAGGGTCACTGACAAGCCCGGCATTTATTATTACCCATGGCATGGACCTTCCTCTGGAACTACCTGATAAAACTAAATAGCTTCCTGAGTCACTTCTGAGGGCAGGTAAAAAGGACAATCGCCCTGGACCAGTATGGCACTTTTCCATGCCTCATGCCAGTCACCATCCGGGGGGGGTGGTGGGGGGGGGGATTTTCCAGGCACGCGCGCCTCAAGACCGGAAAATCTCTTCCTAGCTCAACGCACCTTTAAATGATCTGCTGAATTTTCCGTCTCGCCCGCTATGATTCCCGTGGCAGACGAGACGGGAAATTTTCGTCTGTGGTCAGTCTGGATTGAGATGACCAGTTTATTGATGGTTAGTGCCAAATGGGGAGATACAACACTGGCTTCACTGCGTGGGTGCACTTCATTCAGGGAAAATAAGAAATGGAAGAAAAACACTTCCATTTCTTCACACTGTCAGGGCACCCGGAGGTACTTCACAGCTAATGAAGCATTTTAGAAATTTTTGTAATGCAGGAAATATGGCAGCCAATGTTGGCACAGTAAGATCCCAGGGGCAGCCATGATGTGATAATGGCCAGATGATTACTGAAACTGGAGTGTCAGCTTAGATTCGTGCTTAGGTTTCCGGAGTAGGGACTTGAACCTACAACCTTTTGCTCAGGGAAGGAACTGCTATCCGTAGAGCCTCAGCTGACAAAGCAATGGAACAAAAGAGACATTGATGACAGGCCTGCTTTCTATTCAGGTCACCCCTGTCAAGGCATCCCTGTCCCACCTGAAGTTGCCTTCAAGTGAATAGTGTCATCGCAGCCATAGGAGATTAAAGTTCAGTCTTTTGCATTTTTCCTATCTCCCCTTTCAAGTGTCTCTGGCTGGAGTGTCCCTCCAATTCAACTTTCAAGTTTGCTGATGACACTACCATGGTGGGTCGGATCTCAAACAATGATGAGACAGGAATGAGATAGAGAATCTGGTGAACTGGTGCGAGGACAATAATCTCTCCCTCAATGTCAACAAAACAAAGGAGATTGTCATTGACTTCAGGAAGTGTAGTGGAGGACATGCCCCTGTCTACATCAATGGAGACGAAGTAGAAATGGTCGAGAGCTTCAGGTTTTTCGGTGTCCAGATCACCAACAACCTGTCCTGGTTCCCCCATGCCGACACTATAGTTAAGAAAATCCACTTCTACTTTCTCAGAAGACTAAGGAAATTTGGCATGTCAGCTATGACTCTCACCAACTTTTACAGATGCTCCATAGACAGCATTCTTTCTGGTTGTATCACAGCTTGGTATGGCTCCCGCTCTGCCCAAGACCGCAAGGAACTACAAAAGGTTGTGAATGTAGCCCAATCCATCACGCAAACCAGCCTCCCATCCATTGACTCTGTCTACACTTCCCGCTGCCTCGGAAAAGCAGCTAGCATAATCAAGGACCCCACGCACCCCAAACATATTATTCCATTATTCCACCTTCTTCCGTCGGGAAAAAGATACAAAAGTCTAAGGTCATGTACCAACTGACTCAAGAAAAGTTTCTTCTCTGCTGTCATCAGACTTTTGAATGGACCTACCTCACACTAAGTTAATCTTCCTCTACACCCTAGCTTTGATGTAACACTACATTCTGCACTCTCTCCTTTCCTTCTCTATGAACGGTATGCTTTGTCTGTATAGCGCGAGAAACAATACTTTTCACTGTGTGTTAATACATGTGGCAATAATAAATCAAATTAAAATCAAAGAAATAAGCCTTGATCCCCTCTCCCGATGCCACATTACGTGGTCTCTCTCGGGACTAAGTACAGTCTATGGAGGACCTTTCCAGAAGGGATGACTTTACACTCGCAGCCATCTTTGGTTCAGTGCCTTTGCTTGTATTTCCTTTAAAAACACGTGTCTCCCTTAAAAGATCAATGTGCCTGTTAGTAATTGGGGGCTATGATGCATTGGCATGACAGTATTGTGGGGAGGAAGAGGAACAGTGGCAGTGCTGTGGGAATGAGATCACAGCCCTGCAGCAACCCTCAGGAGTACCCTGGACCACTGCAGGGAGAAAAGAAAATCTCCTCTTTTGCGGCTTCATATCGCTCAGGGCAACGGTGTGAAAATAGCCATTGGGCCGCCCATTAACATATGCAAGGCTCATATTGCCTAATTCAGTTGGCCATCAGCTTTGCCTGAAAAACCATCTAATTCAACATCATGGCTGGAATTCTCCGACCCCGCCCGCAGCTGGGATTCTCCAGTCCCGCTGCTGTGAATGAAGATTTGGCTGAGTGCCAAATTCTACATTCTCGCCGGCAGTGGTCGTGGGTGTGAACGGCTGGAGGATTGCGGCCTATTGCTGGAACTTTACCGGCACGCCCGCCCAGAATCGGGGTGAGCGAGACTCGCAGAACGGCATTCTCCGTCGGCCTTGGGCAGGATCTTCCGAGCCTCGGGCGGGCGGGGCGGTAAAATTCCGACACATATCTCTGATGTCTCAAATGGTCACTGGACCTCAGTTTTCCACCCATTGGATAAAATGCCTGTCTGAAGCAACATACTTAATGGGGTAGCCAGCCCATATGCAACCAATTGCAAGAGTCTATGTGGTAAAATTATCACTCAGGTCCTGCTGCCACAAGAGCGGGCTCAGGACACACTCGGCAATCCAAAAGCTGGGGTCATGCATCCGATAACTCGACTTCTTTCTTCACAGATGCTGCTGATCTGCTGAGTATTTGTGGCATTATTAGTTTTTATTTCAGATTTCCAGCATCTGCAGTATTTTGCTTTTACAATACCAGGGTGGTTCCGCAGCGTAAGTGCCAAATGTGAATTCTGAATGTCTTAAGCCGGTGAGCTGAACTTATGTAGTGGGGAACATGCTTGAATCTATCATCAAGGAAGAAATAATGAGACATCTGGATAGAAATTGAGCCATTGGGAAGACGCAGCATGGGTTCATGAAAAGCAGGTCATGTTTAACTAATTTCCGGGAATTCTTTGAGGACATTACGAGTGCGGTGGACAGCGGGGAGCTGGCGGATGAGGTGTATCTGGATTTCCAGAGGTCATTTGACAAGGTGCCGCACCAAAGACTGCTGCATAGGATAAAGGTGCGCGGTGTTACGGGTAATGTATTAGCATGGATAGAGGATTGGTTAACTCACAAAAAGCAAAGAGTGGCGATAAATGGGTGTTTTTCTGGTTGGCGATCAGTGACTAGTGGTGTGCCTCAGGGATCAGTGTTGGGACCGCAGTTGCTTACAATTTACATAGATATTTTGGAGTTAGGGACCAAGTGTAGTGTGTCAAAATTCACAGATGACACTAAGGTGAGTGGCGGAAAATCTGTAGAGGGATAGAGATAGTTTAAGTGAGTGGGCAAGGGTCTGGCAGATGGAGTACAATGTTGGTAAATGTGAGGTCATCCATTTTGGCAGGAATAACAGCAAAATGGACTATTATTTAAATGGTAAAATATTGCAGCACGCTGCTGTGCAGAGGGACCTGGGTGACCTTGTGCATGAATCACAAAAAGTTGGTTTGCAGGTGCAGCAGGTAATTAAGAAGGCAAATGGAATTTTGTCCTTCATTGCTAGAGGGATGGAGTTTAAAAACAGGGAGGTTATGTTGCAGCTGTATAAGGTGCTGGTGAGGCCACACCTGGAGTACTGTGTACAGTTTTGGTCTCTTTACTTGAGAAAGGATATACTGGAACTGGAGGGGGTGCAAAGGGGATTCAGTAGGTTGATTCCGGAGTTGAGAGGGTTGGCTTATGGGGAGAGACTGAGAAGACTGGGACTGCACTCATTGGAATTTAGAAGAATGAGGGGGGATCTTATAGAAACATAAAATTATGAAGATATTAGATAAGATAAAAGCAAGGAGGTTGTTTCCACTGGCGGGTGAAACTAGAACTAGGAGACCTAGCCTCAAAAAAAGGGGGAGCAAATTTGGGACTGAGCTGAGGAGGAACTTCTTCACCCAAAGGGTTGTGGAATTCCCTGCCCAGTGAAGCAGTTGAGGCTACCTCATTGAATGTTTTCAAGACAAGGATAGATAGATTTTTGAACAATAAAGGAATTAAGGGTTATGGTGAGCAGGTAGTTAAGTGGAGCTGAGTCCACGAAAAGATCAGCCATGGTCTTATTGAATGACGGAGCAGGCTCGAGGGGCCAGATGGCCTGCTCCTGCTCCTAATTCTTATGTTCTTATGTTCTTAACTTATGTCAGTTGTCATGTGGTGTGTTAAGAGTACATCCCGTGACTACTGAAATTGATCTGGAAATTACAAATGCCTGGGAGAGGTTCTCATGTCTCTTTATTAAATACTTGTTGAGCGATTCAATTATATTCGCCACCAACTGTAAATCTAATAATTTTGAGTGGTCTCTGGAAAAGTCAATATAATCATTTCAAAATATTTCTCAATGGTTTTGTATAACACTGGCCGGAATTCTCCTGGCTTGCATGCCCGCTGCCGCTGCCAGCGAGAACAGAGAATTTGGCGCTCAGCCAAATCTTCATTCGCTGCAGCGGGACTGGAGAATTCCAGCCACGGCAATGTCAAAGAATTCCAGGCACTATATTTAATAATCAGTCTCAACTTTGTCTTCTCTTATTTAGTGACAGGCATCGTTGGTAAGGTCAACATTTATTGCCCATCTCTAGCCAGCCATGGCGACGGACCTTCTTCTTGAACCACTGCAGTCCTTGGGTGGGATTTTGCAGCCTCGCTCGTCCTGAAACCATAAAATCCCACCCGAGGTCAACAGACCTTTCCATGATTTACCCCTCACCCGCTCCGATTCCCCGCGACGGGTGGGATGGTAAAATTCCGACCCATATGTTGAAGGCACCCCCACAGTGCGGTTAGGTAGCAAGTGCCAGAATTTTGCCCCAGCGATATTGATATAGGCGGCACGATGGCACAATGGTTAGCACAGCTACCTCACTGCGCCAGGGACCTGGGTTCAATTCTGGCCTTGGGTCACTGTCTGTGTGGAGTTTGCAAGTTCTCCCCGTGTCTGCGTGGGTATCCTCCGAGTGCTCCGTTTTCCTCCCACGCTCCAAAGATGTGCCGGTTAGATGGATTGGCCATGATAACTTGCCCCATATCCAGAGCTGTGTAGGTTAGATGGATTAGCCTTGGTAAAATGTGCGGGGTTACAGGGATAGGTTCTGGGTAAGATAATCTGTTGGGGAGTCAGTGTAGACTTGATGGGTCAAATGGCTCCTTCTGCATTGTGGGGATTCTTTGATTCTATGAAAAAATAGGGATATAGGTTCAAGTCAAAATGGTGTGTGACTTAGAGGGAAATTCAGAGGTTTAAAGTTTAAAATTTATTTATTAGTCACAAGTAGGCTTACACTAACACTGCAATGAAGTTACTGTGAATCCCTAGTTGCCACACTCCGGTGCTTGTTCAGGTACACTGAGGGAGAATTTTGCATGGCCAATGCACCCAACCAGCACATCTTCCGAACTGTGGGAGGAAACCGGAGCACCCGGAGGAAACCTATGCAGACACTGGGAGAACATGCAGACTCCGTGCAGACAACGACTCAAGCCGGGAATCGAACCCGGGTCCCTGGTGCTGTGAGGTAGCAGTGCTAACCACTGTGCCACCGACCCACCCCATATTGCCATGAACCTTGTCCTTCCAGTGATGGATCTTGGGTAAGGGAGGTATTTCCAAAGCAACCTTTGTGAGCTGCTGCAGTGTGCACCCTGTAGACTGCACACACACTGCACACACACTGCATGGTACATTGGGGAAACCATGCAGACGCTACGACAACGGATGAATGAACACCGCTCGACAATCACCAGGCAAAACTGTTCTCTTCCTGTGGGGGAGCACTTCAGCAGTCACGGGCATTCAGCCTTGGATCTTCAGGTAAGCGTTCTCCAAGGCGGCCTTCACGACACACGACAGCGCAGAGTCGCTGAGCAGAAACTGATAGCCAAGTTCCGCACACATGAGGACGGCCTAAACCGGGATGTTGGATTTATGTCACATTATCAGTAACCCCCACAGCTTGTAGAATCTCACTAGCTGTTCTGTCTGGAGACAATACACATCTCTTTAACCTGTGTTGAATGCTCCCTCCACCTACATTATCTGTACCTTTAAGACCTGGCTGGCTGTAGAGATTTGCATTCTAATCAGTATTCTGTAACTTGATTTCTGTGTCTGTTTGCACTGTTGGAGAACAGATATCCACTCCATCTGACGAAGGAGCTGCGCTCCGAAAGCTTATGGTATTTGCTACCAAATAAACCTGTTGGACTTTAATCTGGTGTTGTGAGACTTCTTACTGTGCACACACTGCAGCCACACTCTGTCAATGATGGAGGGAACCTGCCAAATTTCAAAATTGCAAAATTTAGTTGTTTCCTCGGATCCGCAAGGCAAAATTTCAGAACTGAAGAAACTAGAACATTTGTTTTGTTAGCCATCCAAGGCTTCAAAAATGTCTTCAGGGTCTGCAGTTTCTAGTAATATGTAAGACCATACAAAACAGGAACAGGAGTAGGCCGTTAAGCCTGCTCTGCCATTCAATAGGATCACGGCTGATCCAACATTTCTCACGTCTACTTTCCTGCCCTTTACCCATAACCTTTGATTCCCTTGGATGTCCAAAGATGTGCGGGTTAGGTTGATTGGCCATGCTAAAAATTGCCCCTTAGTGTCCTGAGATGCCTAGGTTAGAGGGATTAGTGGGTAAATGTGTTGGGATATGGGGGTAGGGCCTGGGTGGGATTGTGGCCGGTGCAGACTCGATGGGCCAAATGGCCTCTTTCTGCACTGTAGGGTTCCTATGACCCTTACTGATCAAAAATCTACCAATCTCAGCCTTAAATATACACAAAGGGCCTGACTTTACCATTTTGAGTCTAAGTGCCGAATCCGGGCGTCAAATAAAATCTTACATGTTTCAATGAGATCACCTCTCATTCTTCTAAATTCCAATGAGTAGAGTCCCAACCTGTTTAACCTTTGCTCATCAGACAATCCCTCCATATCAGGATCATCCTAGTGAACCTTCTCTGAACTGCCTCCAATGAAATACTAATTAGTGGGAGGTAATGGCCTAGTGGTATTAATCCAGAAACTCAGCTAATGTTCTGGAGACCCGGGTTCGAATCCCACCATGGCAGATGGTGGAATTTGAATTCAATAAAAATATCTGGAATTAAGAATCTACTGATGACCATGAAACTATTGTCGATTGTCGGAAAGACCCATCTGGTTCACTAATGTCCTTTAGGGAAGGAAATCTGCCATCCTTACTTGGTCAGGCCTACATGTGACTCCAGAGCCACAGCAATGGGTTGACTCTCAAATACCTTCAGGCAACTAAGGATGGGCAATAAATGCTGGCCAGCCAGTGACACCCATGTCCCATAAACAATACAAAGAAAAACTCTATCCTTAAATAAGGGGACCAAGACTGCTCACAGTACTCCATCATCCCAATTCCAGTTGAGATTAACTTCTCACCAGCATTCTGGCTGGCTAAACAACCAGGAAACTGGAGACTCCCTACAAGACGAATGGAGGCATATCCAGGGGTCAGAACTTCCTGTCCCAGGATTCCAGCTCAGGATCAGTTTTGAACCGCTCTGTCTGTGCTAGGTGCTGCTTGGTGAGGTGCGGTGTCCGAGCACTATGTGGGTGGGCAGAGATCCTGCCAGTGGTACCCAGGGCAGGTAAACAGGGTGGAACCCTCAACACAAGGTGGGTTTAAAAGTGCTTAACTTGCAGTTTTCAGCCTCATTGTTCCACAGGACCAGGCTGAGGAGAAGGCAGTTGGTGTGTTCACTACATTTATTTATTTATTTTAAGTTAAATTTGTGTAAAAAAATCGGAGGTTTTTTTTTAAAAACAGGAAGTGGGCCCAGCAGGAGTCTGGGAAGGTTTTTGGAGGGTTTAAAAGTAGGCCGCACTTTTGAGCGGGCAGCGTCGTTAGCGGGCAGCAGAGTGAGCAGGAGGCAGAGTGAAAGCTGTAGGGCTTTGGCTCACAGGGCTTGAGTGAGCAGGGGTGAGTTAATTCATCTTTTGCTGTTTCTACCTGGTACTGGCAAGGTATCTAGAGGGGATGGGTGTGAAGGCAGTGCAATGTTCCTCTTGCACTATGTTCGAGGTGAGGGACGACGTCAGTGTCCCTGCTGATTATACCTGTGCGAAGTGCATCCATCTGCAGCTCCTCCAAAACCGTGTAAGGGAACTGGAGCTGGAGTTGGAGGAACTTAGGATCATTAGGGATGCAGAGATGGCCATAGACAGAAGCTTCAGGGATACAGTTACTCCGCGAAATGAAAATAGATGGGTGACGGTGAGAGGGGCTGGGAAGAAGCAGTCGGTGCAGGGATCCCCTGTGGTCATTCCCCTTAGCAATAAGTATTCCGCTTTGGATACGGTTGAGGGGGACGACATACCAGTGGTGAGCCGCAGTGAGAGGATCTCCGGCACTGAGTCCGTTCCTGTGGCTCAGGAGGGTAAGGAGGAGAGCGGGAGGGCAATAGTTATTGGGGACTCGTTAGTTAGAGGGATAGATAGGAGGTTCTGTGGCAGCAAAAGAGACTCGAGGATGGTTTGTTGCCTACCGGATGCCAGGGTCCGTGACGTCTCGGACCGTGTTTTCCGGATTCTTAAGGGGGAGGGGAAACAGTCACAAGTCGTGGTACACATTGGTACCAACGACATAGGGAGGAGAGGGGACGGGGATTTAAAACAGGAATTTCGGGAGCTGGGCTGGAAGCTGAGAGCAAAGACAAAACATGTGGTCATCTCTGGTACGCTACCGGTGCCACGTGATAGCGAGTTGAGGAACAGGGAGAGAGTGCACTTAAACATGTGGTTGCAGGGATGGTGCAGGAGGGAGGGTTTCAGATACGTGGATAATTGGAACACGTTCTGGGGAAGGTGGGACCTCTACAAACAGGACGGGGTGCACCTGAACCAGAGGGGCACCAATATCCTGGGAGGGAAATTTGCTACGGCTCTTCAGGGGGATTTAAACTAATTTGTCAGGGGAGTGGGAAAAGGAGTTGTAGTCCGGAAGTCAGTGTTGAGGGTGGTGAGGTATTGGGGAAGGTATCAAGGTCAAGGGTGGGTACCGGTAGAAAGGAAGGTGGGTTGAAGTGTGTCTACTTCAATGCAAGGAGCATCCGGAACAAGGTGGATGAACTTGGGGCATGGATTGCTACTTGGGACTACGATGTTGTGGCCATTACGGAGACGTGGGTAGAACAAGGACAGGAATGGTTGTTGGACGTTCCGGGGTATAGATGTTTCAGTAAGTGTAGGGAAGCTGGTAAAAGAGGTGGAGGAGTAGCATTGTTAATCAAGGATAGTTTAACGGCTGCGGAAAAGCACTTTGAGGGGGATATGCACACTGAGGTAATATGGGCTGCAGTTAGAAACAGGAAAGGAGCGGTCACGTTGTTAGGAGTTTACTATAGGCCCCCAAATAGTAATAGAGATGTGGAGGAAGAAATTGCTAAGCAGATTATGGATACGTGTGGGGGTCACAGGGTAGTTGTCGTGGGGGACTTTAACTTTCCAAATATTGATTGGAACCTTTGTAGGTCGAATAGTTTGGATGGGGCACTTTTTGTGCAGTGTGTGCAGGAGGGTTTCCTGACACAATATGTGGATAGGCCGACAAGGGGTGAGGCCACATTGGATTTGGTACTGGGAAATGAACCGGGCCAAGTGTTAGATTTGGTTGTGGGAGAGAACTTTGGAGATAGTGACCACAATTCGGTGTCTTTTGTTATTGCAATGGAGAGGGATAGGGCCGGACGGCAGGGCAAGGCTTACAATTGGGGGAGAGGTAATTATGATGCGATTAGGCAAGAATTAGGGGGCATAAGATGGGAACAGAAACTGTCAGGGAAAGGCACTGATGAAAAGTGGAACTTTTTCAAGGAACAAATACTGGGTGTCCTTGATAGGTATGTCCCTGTCAGGCAGGGAGGAAATGGCCGAGTGAGGGAACCGTGGTTCACAAAAGAGGTGAAATGTCTTGTGAAAAGGAAGAGGGAAGCTTATGTAGGGATGAGGAAACAAGGTTCAGATGGCTCGATTGAGGGTTACAAGTTAGCAAGGAATGAGCTGAAAAAGGGGCTGAGGAGAGCTAGGAGGGGACATGAGAAGTCCTTGGCGGGTCGGATCAAGGAAAACCCCAAGGCTTTTTACTCTTATGTGAGGAATAAAAGAATGACCAGGGTGAGGTTAGGGCCGGTCAAGGACAGTGGTGGGAACTTGTGTATGGAATCAGTAGAGATAGGCGAGGTGATGAATGAATACTTTTCTTCAGTGTTCACCAAGGAGAGGGGCCATGTTTTTCAGGAAGAGAAGGTGTTACAGGCTAATAGGCTGGAGGAAATAGATGTTCGGAGGGAGGATGTATTGGCAGTTTTGAATAAACTGAAGGTCGATAAGTCCCCTGGGCCTGATGAAATGTATCCTAGGATTCTTTGGGAGGCGAGGGATGAGATTGCAGAGCCTTTGGCTTTGATCTTTGGGTCCTCGCTGTCCACGGGGATGGTGCCAGAGGACTGGAGAGTGGCAAATGTTGTTCCTCTGTTTAAGAAAGGGAATAGAAATGACCCTGGTAATTATAGACCGGTTAGTCTGACTTCGGTGGTTGGTAAATTGATGGAAAAGGTCCTTAGGGATGGGATTTACGACCATTTAGAAAGATGCGGATTAATCCGGGATAGTCAGCACGGATTCGTGAAGGGCAAATCGTGCCTCACAAATTTGATAGAATTTTTTGAGGAGGTAACTAGGTGTGTTGATGAAGGTAGGGCGGTTGATGTCATATACATGGATTTTAGTAAGGCGTTTGATAAGGTCCCCCATGGTCGGCTTATGATGAAAGTAAGGAGGTGTGGGATAGAGGGAAAGTTGGCCGATTGGATAGGTAACTGGCTATCTGATCGAAGACAGAGGGTGGTGGTGGATGGAAAATTTTCGGACTGGAGGCAGGTTGCTAGCGGAGTGCCGCAGGGATCGGTGCTTGGTCCTCTGCTCTTTGTGATTTTTATTAATGACTTAGAGGAGGGGGCTGAAGGGTGGATCAGTAAATTTGCTGATGACACCAAGATTGGTGGAGTAGTGGATGAGGTGGAGGGGTGTTGTAGGCTGCAAAGAGACATAGATAGGATGCAAAGCTGGGCTGAAAAATGGCAAATGGAGTTTAACCCTGATAAATGTGAGGTGATTCATTTTGGTCGGACTAATTTAAATGTGGATTACAGGGTCAAAGGTAGGGTTCTGAAGACTGTGGAGGAACAGAGAGATCTTGGGGTCCATATCCACAGATCTCTAAAGGTTGCCACTCAAGTGGATAGAGCTGTGAAGAAGGCATATAGTGTGTTAGCTTTTATTAACAGGGGGTTGGAGTTTAAGAGCCGTGGGGTTATGCTGCAACTGTACAGGACCTTGGTGAGACCGCATTTGGAATATTGCGTGCAGTTCTGGTCACCTCACTATAAGAAGGATGTGGAAGCGCTGGAGAGAGTGCAGAGGAGATTTACCAGGATGCTGCCTGGTTTGGAGTGTCGGTCTTATGAGGAAAGGTTGAGGGAGCTGGGGCTGTTCTCTCTGGAGCGGAGGAGATTGAGGGGAGACTTAATAGAGGTTTATAAAATGATGAAGGGGATAGATCGAGTGAACGTTCAAAGACTATTTCCTCGGGTGGATGGAGCTATTACAAGGGGGCATAACTATAGGGTTCATGGTGGGAGATATAGGAAGGATATCAGAGGTAGGTTCTTCACGCAGAGAGTGGTTGGGGTGTGGAATGGACTGCCTGCAGTGATAGTGGAGTCAGACACTTTAGGAACATTTAAGCGGTTATTGGATAGGCACATGGAGCACACCAGGATGGTAGGGAGTGGGATAGCTTGATCTTGGTTTCAGATGAAGGTCGGCACAACATCGTGGGCCGAAGGGCCTGTTCTGTGCTGTACTGTTCTATGTTCTAAGGTGATTTTGTCACTAGCAGGGCAAGGGAACCATTGACATAATGGCAGGAGGACCTGAATATTATTTTTTATATTCTTCCCAGCAGTTATTACCCTCGAGACAGTGATGGTGAGCCACATTCTTGCACTGCTGCTGTCAATCCGCTATTGGGAAGGGAGATTCAGGTTTCTGACCCAGCAACATTGAGTGAATGGCGATATATTTCCAAGTCAGGGTGGTTTGATGACGTACTTGCAGATTGTGATGTTCCCAAACATCTGCTGCCTTTCCTGACTTGTGCATTGTATGTAGATGGTGGACAGGCTTTGGGGAGCCAGGCAGTGAGTTATTCTCCACAGGTTCCCAGCCTCAGACCTGCTTTTGTAGTCACAGTACTTATCTGTCTTGTCCAATTAAGTTTCTAGTCAATGGTAACCCTCAGGATGTTGATGGCGATGATGATGTTGACAATATCACTCAGGATGGATAAGTGTGAAGCAGGGGCACGAGTAGTCATGGGAAGGTACATGGCAGGAAGGTAGATATACCACTTGTGCCCACTTAGCCCATATAATTGAGATGCCCTATTAATAACCCCTCAATCTCACACCATCAGCTGCGGACTGAGCATAACCACAGAGGCTGTGACCTGAGGATTTTCACTATCTTCATCTATCCCGTCAATACCAAACCATTGGGTCATCACAATGGTTTAATTGCAAAATATTAGCCATTGCCAAACATGTCATAATGGATACCAATGAGAGGTTATAAAGTGTGTACTCCTGCAATAAGCCCCTTAGGCATGAACATTTCAACCCCCCTCCCTCTCCTCCAACTTCAGTAAAATTTGAATGAACAGATTGTTGCTTGGAGACAGAAGTTAGTTTAGATGCAGTCCCACATGACTATGTTTCTGTCTGAGGGTCAAGTATCTGTTCACTTTGTTCTAAAGGCTTGTCTTTACGGCTTCCTGGCCGAGAAAGGGAGAACAGTTCAAGTTCTCTGTTAGCGCAGTTCAACCTTTAGAGCGAAACCAAAGTCCACAGGGTCGACTTTGGTTTCACGATAATCAAAAGAGTAAGAGAGGACAAGAGATAAGTCAGGAAGTTGATGGCACCTTTTCCCACACAGTTGGGGACAGAATTCCTATTCACCATTTTAAACTAAATCAGAAAATGAGCATAATAAATATAGAAATATTCAATCTTTTGCTTTGTCGGAAAGCACTGCTGCGGAGTGCCTTGAGATGCTTAGCTACATTACAGGCACTATATAAATGCAGGTTGCTGTAATTTCTTGTGCTGATTGGCACAGCGGTTAGCACTACTGCCTCGCGGTGCCAGGGACCCAGGATCGATTTCTGGCTTGGGTCACAGTCTGTGCGGAGTCTGCACGTTCTCCCCGTGTCTCTGTGAGTTTCCTCCAGGTGCTCTGGTTTCCTCCCACAATCCGAAAGACGTACTGGTCAGGTGCATTGGCCGTGCTAAATTCTCCCTCAGTGTACCCGAACAGGCGCCGGAGTGTGGCGACTAGGGGATTTTCACAGTAACCTCATTGCAGTGTTAATGTAAGCCTATTTGTGACACTAATAAATAAGCTATATTTATAGTCTTAAAGCGCATCAAGGTAGATAAATCCCCGGGACCTGATGAAATGTATCCCAGAACATTGTGGGAGGCTAGGGAGGAAATTGCGGGTCTCCTAGCAGAGATATTTGAATCATCGATAGTCACGGGTGAAGTGCCTGAAGATTGGAGGGTGGCAAATATTGTGCCTTTGTTTAAAAAGGGCTGCAGGGAAAAGCCTGGGAACTACAGGCCAGTGAGCCTCACATCTGTGGTGGGTAAGTTGTTGGAAGGTATTTTGAGAAAAAGGATTTTACAGGCATTTAGAGATGCAAGGACTGATTAGGGACAGTCAGCATGGCTTTGTGAGTGGAAAACCATGTCTCACAAATTTGATTGAGTTTTTTGAAGGGGTAACCAAGAAGGTAGATGAGGGCAATGCAGTTGATGTTGTCTACATGGACTTTAGCAAGGCCTTTGACAAGGTACTGCATGGTAGGTTGTTGCATAAGGTTAAATCTCACGGGATCCAGGGTGAGGGAACTAAATGGATACAAAATTGGCTTCTTGACAGAAGCCAGAGGGTGGTTGTAGAGGGTTGTTTTTCAAACTGGAGGCCTGTGACCAGCGGTGTGCCTCAGGGATCAGTGCTGGGTCCACTTATTTGTCATTTATATTAATGATATGGATGAGAATGTAGGAGGCATGGTTAGTAAGTTTGCAGATGACACCAAGATTGGTGGCGTAGTGGATAGTGAAGAAAGTTATCTCCGATTGCAACGGGATCTTGATCAATTGGGCCAGTGGCTGACGAATGGCAGATTAGTTTAATTTAGATAAATGCAAGGTGATGCATTTTGGTAGATTTAACCAGGGCAGGACTTACTCAGTTAATGGTAGGGTGTTGGGGAGAGTTACAGAACAAAGAGATCCAGGGGTACATGTTCATTGCTCCTTGAAAGTGGAGTCACAGGTGGACAGAGTGGTGAAGAAGGCATTCGGCATGCTTGGTTTCATCAGTCAGAACATTGAATACAGGGACGTCTTGTTGAAGTTGTACAAGACATTGGTAAGGCCACACTTGGTATACTGTGTATAGTTCTGGTCACCCTATTATAGAAAGAATATTATTAAACTAGAAAGAGTGCAGAAAAGATTTACTAGGATGCTACCGGGATTTAATGGTTTGAGTTATAAGGAGAGGCTGGATAGACTGGGACTTTTTTCTCTGGAGCATAGAAGGCTGAGGGGTGATCTTATAGAGGTCTATAAAATAATGAGGGGCATAGATCAGCTAGATAGTCAATATTTTTTCCCAAAGGTAGGGGAGTCTAAAACTAGAGGGCATAGGTTTAAGGTGAGAGGGGAGAGATACAAAAGTTTTTCACCCACACAGACATGGGGAGAACGTGCAAACTCCACACAGACCGTGACCCAAGCCGGGAATCGAACCCAGGTCCCTGACACTGTGAGGCAGCTGTGTTAACCACTGTGCCAACGTGCCACCCATTATCAAGCAGAGATTCTGTTGCTGTCATTAAGTTCCTGGTCCTCTAGTCACTCGCTGAGCAAAAGGATAGATGGTCTGTGGATCATGAGACCGTAAACTATGAATTAGATTTGTTAACAATGAAGGTGAAACAGAGAGATAATGTCTTGCATTTTATATTAATTTACAATGATTAAAGATTTTACCGACTCTCTTAATAATGCTGAACCTTGACTGGTATCCATAACATGAAGCTTAAATGTGGAGTTCTGTCATCCATCATGAAATGTCGACACGCTACTTCCATAAAGACTGCAGTGCAGTGGAACTGATGCATTTGGAGTGAGCATATGCAGGAGATACTTTCCATTCCTTTGACATTTAATTTGAACATTCAATCTTAATCGCGTCCTAGGGCAGCACGGTGGCAGAGTGGTTAGCACTGCTGCCTTAGAGCGCCAGGGATCCGGTTCAATTCCTGACTCGGGTCACTGTCGGTGCGGAGTTTGCACGTTTTCCCCGTGTCTGCATGGGTTTTCTCCGGATGCTCCGGTTTCCTCCCACAGTCCGAAAGACGTGCTGGTTAGGTGCATTGGCCATGCTAAATTCTCCCTCAGTGTACCCGAACAGACGCCAGAGTGTGGCGACCAGGGGATTTTCACAATAACTTCATTGCAGTGTTAATGTAAGCCTACTTGTGACACTAATAAATTAACTTTGAACTTTATTATAATCATACAGGAAAGGAAGCTTTCAATCAGTGTCGATTGAGTCATTTAAGTCGGGACACGCCAATGCGGGAGCCCAACGTTCCCGAGATCCCATGAAATAAGGCTTTGGGAAGGATTCCTGACGTCCCCATGCCACATCGCAATATTTCACTTGGCAGGTGTGCCCGACTGTAGGCAGCCTGCCCAACATCAATCAAAGGGCCAATTAAGGTAGTTAAGTAAGCAGTGAACTGCAACTTTAAGAGGCTCATTGGCTATTATGGTTGATCATAGAATCTCTACAGTGCAGAAGACTTGTGCTCCAGCATTTGCTGCGCCCCTAGCCAAGCTGTTCCAGTACAGCTACAACACTGGCATCTATCCAGCAATGTGGAAAACTTATTTTATTCATTCATGGCACATGGGCATCGCTGGCTGGCCAGTATTTATTGCCCATCCTTAGTTGCCCTTGGAGGGCAGTTGAGCGTCAACTGCATTGCCCAGGTATGTCGTGCACACAAGACACAGGACAAATCCAACCTGGTTAATTACACTTGATCATCAGTAAAATCAGACAATGTTTTGGCCTCAATTACAATCTGTGGCAATGAACTTCACACATTCATCACCCTCGAGGTGAAGAAATTTCTCCTCATCTCAGTTCTATGACCCCCTAGTCCCTCACCAGTGGGAACATTCTTTCTGAATCTATTCTGTCTAACCTTGTTAAAATTTTATAAGTTTCTATGAGATCCTCTCTCACTTTTCTAAACTCCAATGAATATAATCCTAACCGATTCAGTCTCTCCTCATATGACGGACCTGCCATCCCAGCAATCAACCTGGTAAACCTTCGCTGTACTCCCTCTACAGCAAGGACATCCTTCCTCAGATAAGGACACCAGAAAGAAGGACACACAATATTCCAGGTGTGGCCTCACCAGTGCCCTGTACAATTGCAGCAAAATATCCTCTTGCTCCATACCAACATACCATTTGCCTTTTTTACTGCCTGCTGTACCTACGCACTTACTTTCAGTGACTGATGCATGAAGTCACCAAGGTCTTGCTGAGTATTCACCTCTCTCAATTTACACCCACTGAAGTAATAATCTGTCTTCCTATTATTGCTACCAAAGTGGATAACCTCACATTGATCCACATTGTACTGTATCTGCCATGCAGATGCCCACACACTCAGCCTGTCCAAATCACGCTGAAGCATCTTTGCATCCTCCTCACAGCTCACCCTCCCACCCAACTTTGTATAATTTGCAAATTTGGAGATAGTACATTCAGCTCCCTCTTCCAAATCATTAGTATATAATGTCAACAGTTGGGGTCCTAACACAGATCCCTGTGGAACCCCACTAGTCACTGACTGCCGATCAGAAAAAGCAAGCAGCAAGACCTGGACAATATCCAGGCTTGGGCTGATAAGTGGTAAGGAACATTTGTACCACACAAGGGCCAGGCAATGACCATCTCCAACAAGAGAGGAACTAACCATCGCTCCTTGACATTCAGTGGCATTACCACTGCTGAATCCCCCACAATCAACGTCATGGCGGTTATCATTGACCAGAAACTGGATTTGACCAGTCATATAAATAATGCAGATACAAGGGCAGGCCAGAAGCTGAGAATCCTGCGGCAAATAACTCCCGTCCTAACTCCCCAGATCCTGTCCATCATCTACAAGGCACAAGTCAGGAGTGTAATGGAATACTCTCGATTTGCCTGGATGAGGGTGGCTCCAACCACACTCATGAAGCTTGACACCATTCAGACAAAGCAACCTGTTCGATCGGCACCCCTTCCACAAACATTCATTCTCTACACCACTACGAACAGTGGCAGCAATGTGTACCATCCACAAGATGCACTGTAGGAACTCACCTAAGCTCCTTAGACAGCACCTTTCAAACCCACGACCACTACCATAAAGGACAAGATCAGCAGATACCTGGGAACACCACCACCTGGATGCTCTCCTCCAAGTCACTCACCATCCTGACTTGGAAATATATCACCATTCCTTCACAGTTGCTGGGTCAAAATCCTGGATTTCCCTCCCCAACAGCACTGTGGATGTACCTACACCACATGGACGACAGCGGTTCAAGAAGACAACTCAGCACCACCTTCTCAAGGGCAATTGATGTGTGGGTTAGGTCGATTGGCCATGCTAAAATAGCCCCTTAGTGTCCTAAGGTGCGTAGGTTAGAGGGATTAGTGGGTAAATGTGTGGGGATGTGTGGGTAGGGCATGGGTGGGATTGTGGTCGGTGCAGACTCGATGGGCCCAATGGCCTCTTTCTGCACTGTAGGGTTTCTATGATTCTATGATTTTAATTGGAGATGGGCAATAAATGCTGGCCTAGCCAGTGACGCCCACACCCCATAAAAGTTTTTTTTTAAAGTTAAAGGAAATAGGGGATATATAAGAGTGGCACAGTGGTTAGCACTCTTGCCTCACAGCACAAGGGACCCGGGTTCGATTCCGGCCTCGGGCCACTGTCTGTGCGGAGTTTGCACATTCTCCCCATGCCTGCGTGGGTTTCCTCCGAGTGCTCCGGTTTCCCCCCACAGTCCAAAGATGAAAGATGTGCAGGTTAGGTGGATTGACCATGGTACGTTTCCCCTTAGTTCCCCAAGATATGTAGGTTAGGTACATTAGCCATGGTAAAATGTGTGGGTTTATTGGGATAGGGCAGGGAGATGAGCCTGGGTAAGGTGCTCTTTCAGAGAGTCAGTGCAGACTTGATCAGCCAATGGCCTCCTCCTGCACTGTAGGGATCCTATGTTTATCTTATGGTATCTCAGTTATGGTTATCTTATGGTTCTAAGAGATCAGATTTGGAGTTCTTGGAGTGTACTAGCTCAGGGACGAACGTCATGCAACTAGGGTCATCTGAATGTGTAGAACAATTAAATCATAGAAATATTTACCATATGCAGTAAAAATAACTCAAAAACAGAACACAGCTTGTCCCCCACAAATATTTAATTTAATTTGTGACAGTAACTTTAATATGCTGAAAGCAAATCGCAGACTTGTCTGAACCACAGGACACAGATCTAAGATGATTGGCAAAAACAGTGAGTTATTGTGGTCCGGAATGCTTTGCCTCCAAGGAAATGGAAGTTTCAATAGTAACATTCAAAAGAGAACTGGATAATCCCTGAAGGGAAACATTTACTGAGTTATGTGGAGATATCAGGGATCTAAAATAATTAAACAGATCTATTAAAGAATTCGCACAGATGTGAAGGACTGAATAGCTTCCTTGTATCATTCTATGATTCTAAAATTTGATATGTTTTTGCCTACATTGAATTAAAGAGTCTCTACAATGCAGAAAGAGGTCGTTCGGCCCATCGAGTCCGCACCAACTCTCTGAAAGAGCATCTCACCCAGGCCCTCCCCTCCACCCTACCCCAGTAATCCCATGCATTTACCATGGCTAATCCACCTAACCTACACATCTTTAGACTGTGGGAGGAAACTGGAGCACCCAGAGGAAGCCAATGTAGACACGGGGAGAATGTGCAAACTCTACACCTCTAGTTCATACTAGGGTGGGCCAGTTATCATTAATACCTCCACCCTCCGGTACCGCGGGGAACTCCTTACCTCCCTGGCTAATCTGCGGGGACTGACTGTAGCCCTGTAGTTTAGAAAAGTATACTGTTTATTTTTCATCTTTCTTTTTTATCAAGTTGTTTTTGGCCTTAACTCTTGGCCAGTTGCTGAAATAGCGCTACAGCTATTTGGGCCTGTTCAACAATTCAATCAGATCCGAACACCTCCATCAGCTCCACCCCACCCTCCCTGGCCCATGGCTGCCCCCCAACCTGCTGACTACCCACTGACCTGACCCAGCTACCCTTCCCAATCACCTGACTGCCTCTCCCAGTCCAAACCAGCTACCGCGACCCACCTACCATCTCACTCATCTGCCACCCTACCTTCCTCGCCAACCAACCCATCTGCCACACCTCACCGACTTGCCCCCTACCCTCCTGCCCCCCCCCCTCCCCCCTCCCCCACCACCATTCATCCACTCACCCACTCACTAGTGTTCACCAGGTTTCCCCAGACACTAATCTGCTGGGATGGAATTCTCTGATAGATGATCTGCTCCACCTGTCTGGAGAAGCCGGGCTTGGAGGAGCTAGCCAGGAATGTTGGGCTGCAGGAGGCTGCAGAGAAGTAAGGTGACTGCCACTTGGCAGAAGATCTAGACCTTTAGCTCCTTACATGGCTCATAAATGGTTTCATAACCTTGCTGTGCCTTGGCCTGTTTCATTATGTTAAAGGTTCTATATAAATAAATTAACATTGTTGCATAAATTACCACGTGCAGAACAGAATTTCAAACTTTTACCGACCTTTGCATAAAGAAGTGCTTCTCAATGTTACTCCTAAAGTGTTTGGCATTCTCCAGCCTCTCGAAAGCCTGTCCACCATCTACATGGCACAAGTCAGGAGTGTGATGGAATACTCCCCACTTGCCTGGATGGGTGCAGCTCCAACACTCAAGAAGCTCAACACCATCCAGCACAAAGCAGCTGCTTGATGGGTCACCCATCCATAAACATTCACTCCCTCCGCCACTGATGCTCAGCAGCAACACTGTACCAGCTACAAGGTGCCCTGCAGGAACTCACCAAGGTTCCTTAGGCAGCGCATTCCAAACCCACAACCAAAGAAGGACGAGGGCAGCAGATACATGAGAACACCACCACCTGCAAGTTCTCCTCCAAGCCACTCACTATCCTCACTTGGAAACATATCACCAATCCTTCACTATCGCTGGGTCTAAATCCTGGAACCCCCTCTCTAACAGCACTGTGGATGTACCTACGCCACATGGACTGCAGTGGTTCATGAAGGCAGCTCTCCACCACCTTCTCAATGGCAATTCAGGGTGGGCAATAAACACTGGTCTAGCCAATGAGGCCCACATCCTGTGAATGATGTTTAATTCTGCTCTTAGTCCTAAATTCCACAGCCTGTGGAAATTGAATCTTCCCATCGACCCTACTTGTTCCCTTTCATATCTTGACATGTGAGGTTGACACTAAATGCCCTCACAAAGGGGACAAGGAGGTACGCATGCAGAATGTTTATTATTACAGTAAGCTGAACACCAATTTCCAGTTAAAGTGACACTAAATCCTTCAATGAGATAATCAGTTGGAATAGCAATTTATTTTTGTAACAGTAAACGGAAACAGAATAGGATTTCTATCCTGAATGTTTCCATCCTCATTGGTAATACTCATGAAAATGTTGGTCTAGTCGTTCAAACTTTGAACCAGTTTAGCTTTGATAAATCTTTACAGACATGAACTCAGGCTGCATGGTCAAGCAGAACAAACTCATCTGCCAGCTTCAAACCGGGTGTCAACATTCACTCAGTTGGTCGCATTCTGAGTCAGAAGGCTGTGGGGGGTTCAAGTCCTGCCCGAGAGACTTGAGCCCATAATCCAAACCTGGCAATGGAGTGCACCACTTCAAAGAGACTGCTGCCCCATTAAAAGTGCCACCTTTTGATGGCACTAACCAAAACAAGATCCCGTCTGCCTGCTCAGGTAGATGTGAAAGGTCGCGTGATGCCAATGTTGAGCAGGAACATTCTCCCCCTGCGCCTCGGCCAACATTCATCCCTCAACCAAGCTTCATCTCAGGGTCATTCTCACCTCATGGGAGTTTGCTACATACAAATTGGCTGCCTCATTTCAACTACTGAACCTTTGAAAGCCCTTCATTGACTTTAGGATGTGGACATGCTGGCGTTGGACCACTGACACCGCAAACTGCTGGCCCAAAGTGGAGAAGATCTTCAAGATGATCGCGCATATCGACACAGATATCAAGTTTCTACAGAGATGCAAGAAAGCAGGCAAGATACCGAAAGGACTACAGATCACGAACCCACTCAGGTCAACCAATAACACAGACTATGCTGAGAGACTTTGCCATCTCAGTGCTACAAAATAAACCTGCTAGACTTTAGCCTGGTGTTGTGAGACTTCTTACTGTTGACTTTAGGAAGCTTTGGGATATCTACTTTCCCTCTGCTTTCAGGCTCTTCATTCCGTTTGCTAGGGAATGTTAACACTGCAGGTGACTAGAAATTGAAAAACAAAAATTGATTCCAAGCTGTAGAAACATTGACCGGAATTTTCCCGCCCCGCTCGCCATGGGAATCATAGCGGGTGGTGAGGGTGGGGGAGGGATTTTCCAGTTTGGGGCAAGCACAGACGGAAAATCCCACCCATTTACTTTCATACCTCTGAAATTTTTAAATTTCTGCACCTAATGCACGTGTGAAATGATGGAACCCCAGAAAGACTTAGGCCTGAATTCTCCGATTTTGCACACCCTGTCACCACTGCCAGCAAGAACAGAGAATTTGGCGCTCAGCCAAATCTCCATTCACAGCAGCGGGGCTGGAGAATCCCAGTCGCGGGCGAGGTCAGAGAATTCATAGAATCCCCAACAGGTGAGACCCGGGAAGGTTTTTTTGTATTTTCTTTTCTTTAAAAGGCACTTACCTCCGAGGTTTCGACCTCATTCTTCCAGCGGAGCAGGCAGAGAGGGGAGTGATTTTGGAGAGGAGAGCTGGAAGGTAAGCTGAGTTTTTGATTTTAACTTACTTTTTCGGAGCTTTTGTTTCAGAGCAGCAGGAAACCAGAAGTCGGCCGTGGGGAGACCTGGGTAATTTTGTTTTACCCAATAAATTTGAACGGTGAGGAAACCCAAGACACTACACGTGTGATGTCTCCCACCCTCCCTCCTCCTCTAACCTAAAAAAAAACTCGGTGTGAGAACAGGTAAGCTTTTCTTTTTCTTTTTCTAACTCTTCTTATCTTGTTGGGAGTTTGGGTGGAGAGGATGGCAGTTAGGGCAGTTCAATGCTCCTCTTGCAGGATGTGGGAGGTGCACCCAGCTTCAGCTCCTCACAGACCGCCTTAGGGAATTGGAGCTGGAACTGGATGAACTTCGGATCATTCGGGAGGCAGAGGGAGTGATAGATAGCAGTTATTGGGAAGAGGTAACACCTAAAAACGAAGCTAGCTAGGTGACAGTCAGGAGAGGGGAGGGGAGGAAGCAGTCAGTGCAGGGATCCCCTGTGGTTGTTGCCCTCCAAAATAAGTATACCGTTTTGGATACTGTGGGGGGGGGGATGACCTTCCAGGGGTAAGCCACGGTGACCAGGTCTCCAGCATGGAGTCGGACTCTGTGGCTCAGAAGGGAAAGGGGGAGAATAGGAGAGCAATAATAGTGGGGGACTCAATAGTTAGAGGCACAGACAGACGGGGTTCTGTGGGCGTGAACGAGACTCCAGGATGGTAGTCTGCCTCCCTGGTGCCAGGGTCCTGGATGTCTCTGAGCGGGTAGAAAGCATCCTAAAAGGGGAGGGTAATCAGACAGACATCATTGTCCACATTTATACAAATGACGTAGGCAGAAAGAGCAGGGAGGTCCTGCAAGAGCAATTTAGGGAGTTTGGTAAAAGGCTAAAAGCAGGACCTCTAGGGTAGCAATTTCTGGATTACTCCCCGTACCACGTGCTAGTGAGACTAGGAACAGGGAGATTGTGCAGCTGAACACGAGACTAAAGAACTGGTGCAGGAGGGAGGGTTTCAGATTCGTGGATCACTGGGAAGTCTTCCAGGGAGGATGGGGCCTGTACAAGAAGGACGGGTTACACCTGAACTGGACGGGCACCAATATCCTGGCTGGGAGGTTTGCTAGTGTGGTTCGGGTGGGTTTAAACCAATGCGGCAGGGGGGTGGGAATCAGAACAATAGGTCAGCAAGCGTAGAGACTGGGGACGAGCATGGGGCCAAGACAAGGCTACCTAAGAGGAAGAGCAATCTGGGGGAGGATGAACTCAGTGGGCCCGGAGGTCTGGACTGCATCTGCTTAAATGCAAGGAGCGTAACAGGCAAGACAGATGAACTTAGAGCCTTAATGCATGCGCGGAACTTGGATGTGATTGCAGTGACAGAGACTTGGTTAAAAGGACAGGACTGGCAGCTGAATATTCCAGGGTATAAGTGTTTTAGGCGAGACAGAGGAGGGGCTAGAAGAGGTGGGGGAGTAGCAATACTGGTTAGGCAGCATATTACAGCAGTACAGAGGGTGGACAATTTGGAAGGATCATGTAACGGACACTGTGGGTAGAGCTCAGAAACAGGAAGGGCGCAGTCACTATGCTGGGGGTATACTACAGGCCTCCCAACAGCCCACGGGAAGGTGAAGAACGGATATGTAAGGAGATTCGGGACAGGTGTAGAAAAAATAGGGTTGTTGTAGTGGGAGACATTAATTTCCCTCATATAGACTGGAAATCCTTTAGGGCAGGGGGTCCGGACGGGGAGGAATTTGTAAAATGTGTCCAGGAAGGTTCTTTGGAACAATATGTTGATAGTCCAACTAGAGAGGGGGCTATACTGGACATAGTACTGGGGAATGAGCCTGGTCAGGCATAAAGGTTTCAGTGGGGGGACATGTGGTGAACAGTGACCACAATTCTGTAAACTTTCGGATAGTCATGGAAAAGGATGGGGGTTGTCCTATGGGTAAGGTGCTGAATTGGGGGAAGCCTAACTACAGCCGGATTAGGCAGGATTTGTTGGCTGTTGATTGGGAGAGGCTGTTCGAGGGTAAATCCACATCTGGCATGTGGGAGTCTTTTAAGGAGCAGTTGATAGGAGTGCAGGACAGGCATGTGCCTGTTAAAAGGAAGGACAGGAAAGGTAGGATTAGAGAGCCATGGATAACCAGAGAAATTGTGGGTCTAATCAAAAAGAAAAAAGAGGGATACATAAGGTCCAGGCAGCTAAAAACAGATAAAGCACTGGAGGAATACAGAGAAAGTAGAAAAGAACTCAAACAGGGAGTTAGAAGGGCAAAAAGGGGTCAAGAAATATCCTTGGCAGACAGGATTAAGGAGAATCCCAAGGCATTTTATCCATATGTTAGGAACAAGAGGGTTGTCAGAGAAAGAGTCGGACCTCTCAAGAACAAAGGAGGGGAATTATGCTTGGAACCCAAGGAAGTAGGTGAGATCCCAAATGAATACTTTGCATCAGTATTCACAAAGGAGAGGGACACATTCATTGGTAGTGTCTCAGAGGGATGTGTAGACCCGTTAGAACAAATCGCAATTACAAGGGAGGAAGTGTTAGATGTTTTAGGAAGCATTAAGGTAGACAAATCCCCAGGGCCAGATGGCATCTGTCCTAGATTACTGAGAGAGACAAGAGATGAAATTGCTGGGCCTCTAACAGAAATCTTTGTTTCTTCATTGGACACAGGTGAGGTCCCAGAGGATTGGAGGATAGCAAATGTGGTCCCGTTATTTAAGAAGGGTAGCAAGGATAACCCGGGTAATATAGGCCAGTGAGCTTGACGTCCGTGGTAGGGAAATTGTTGGAGAAGATTCTTAGAGATAGGATCTATACACATTTAGAACTGAATAGTCTCATCAGCAATAGACAACATGGTTTTGTACGAGGGAGGTCATGCCTCACAAATTTGGTTGAGTTTTTTGAGGAGGTGACAAAAATGATTGACGAGGGAAGGGCCGTGGATGTCGTCTACATGGATTTTAGTAAAGCATTTGACAAGGTCCCTCATGGCAGGCTGGTGCAAAAGGTTAAATCTCACGGGATCAAAGGTGAACTAGCTAGATGGGTACAGAACTGGCTTGGCCATAGAAGACAGAGGGTAGCAGTGGAGGGGTCTTTTTCTGATTGGAGGTCTGTGACTAGTGGTGTTCCGCAGGACTCTGTACTGGGACCTCTGCTGTTTGTGATATATATAAATGATTTGGAAGAAGATGTAGCTGGTCTGATTAGTAAGTTTGCGGACGACACAAAGATTGCTGGAGTTGCGGATAGTGATGAACATTGTCAGAGAATACAGCAGGATATAGATAGGCTGGAAAATTGGGCGGAGAATTGGCAGATGGAATTTAATCTTGATAAATGCGAAGTGATGCATTTTGGTAGATCTAATGCAGGGGGGAGCTATACAATAAATGGCAGAACCATCAAGTGTATAGACACACAGAGGGATGTGGGTGTGCAAGTCCACAGATCCTTAAAGGTGGCAGCACAGGTGGAAAAGGTGGTGAAGAAGCCATATGGCATGCTTGCCTTTATTGGACGGGGCATGGAGTATAAAAGTTGGCATATGATGTTGCAGTTACATAGAGCGTTGGTTAGGCCACATTTGGAATACTGCGTCCAGTTCTGGTCGCCACACTACCAGAAGGACGTGGAGGCTTTGGAGAGAGTGCAGAAAAGGTTTACCAGGATGTTGCCTGGTATGGAGGGTATTAGCTATGAGGTGAGATTGAGTAAACGAGGGTTGTTCTCCCTGGAAAGACGGAGGTTGAGGGGCGACCTAATAGAAGTTTATAAAATTATGAAGGACATAGATAGGGTGAACAGTTGGAAGCTTTTTCCCAGGTCAGAAATGACAAACACAACGGGTCACAAGTTCAAGGTAAGGGGGGCAAGGTTCAATACAGATATGCGGGGGACATATTTCACACAGAGGGTGGTGGCGGCCTGGAATGCACGACCAAGCAAGGTGGTTGAGGCAGACACGCTAGGATCATTTAAGACTTATCTCGATAGCCACATGAACAGACTGGGAATAGAGGGATACAAATGGATGGTCTAGTTAGCAAGACATGATCGGTGCAGGCTTGGAGGGCCGAAGGGCCTGTTCCTATGCTGTAATGTTCTTTGTTTCTTTGTTTGTTTCACTAGGAACCCAGGTTCGATTCTGGCCTTGATGTCCCTGTGGAGTTTGCACATTCTCCCCATGTCTGCATAGGTTTCCTCCAGGTGCTCCTGTTTTCTCCCACAGCCCAAAGATGTGCAGGTTCAGTGGATTACCCATGCTAAATTGCCCCTCAGTTTCTCAAGATGTGTAGGTTAAGGGGATTAGCCATGTAAATACTTGGAGTCACTTGGATAGGGCCTGGGTAAGATACTCTTTCGTAGAGTCAGTGCAGCCTTGATGGGCCAAATGGCCTCCTTCTGCACTGTAGGGATTCTATGATTAAGCTTTCATATTTTCTCTTGTAAGGCTGCAATTTCTAAAGCCAAAAGTTAGTTTAAGTCAAGATGATACTAACCTGCAGGGGCAGCCTTTGAGTGACTAAAGTTGTGATGTTGAAATAAAAGTTATCCACATTGCACTGTATTTTAATAATATTTTATCATACATACATACACAAGTCTTGTTGGCAGAATGTGGCATTAAAATTTATTATCTGGGACATAATAATTCTATTGTCATACAGTTGAGCAATTTATCAAAGAAGGGCTTCATCGCAAACAGGCAACGACTTAGAAAATGGCCAACTGATTTCAACAAGTGCCAGTGGGAACCCAGCCCATTTCCAAGGGATGAGCCACAATAACATATATGGGGCTGGTTGCATACCCTCAATGGTGCCCTCAGTACAGCTGAATGGCTTGGAGCTGGTCTAATATCAGGCAGAGGTTGGAAGAAAGATCGGTCCAGGTTATGTAGGTATGTGGGGGGAATGGAGCAACAAATTGCCTCATTCTGCTGCCCTCACAGAAATAACTTCAGGCGCTATAGTTAAAAAAGCCCACCAAAGCCTCTACTTTCTCAGAAGACTGAGGAAATTTGGCATGTCAGCTACAACTCTCACCAATTTTTACAGATGCACCATAGAAAGCATTCTTTCTGATTGTATCACAGCTTGGTATGGCTCCTGCTCTGTTCAAGACCGCAGGGAACTACAAAAGGTCGTGAATGTAGCCCAATTAACGCAAACCAGCCTTCCATCCATTGACTCTGTCTACACTTTCCGTTGCCTCAGCAAAGCAGCCAGCATAATTAAGGACCCCACGCAACCCGGACATTCCCTCTTCCACTTTCTCCTGTTAGGAAAAAGATACAAAAGTCTGAGATCACGTACCAACTGACTCAAGAACAGCTTCTTCCCTGCTGCCGTCAGACTTTTGAATGGACCTACTTCACATTAAGTTGATCTTTCTCTGCTCCCGAGCTATGACTGTAACACTACATTCTGCACTCTCTCATTTCCTTCTCAATGAACAGTATGCTTTGTCTGTATAGCGCACAAGAAACAAGACTTTCCACTGTATGTTAATACATGTGACAATAACAAATCAAATCAAATCAAATCAAATTCAGCCCTTACTTTCCACGGTGTAATCTTCTGTGCCACCCAGGATGTACTGAGCCACTCTGCCTAGTCCACCATTTTCACATTATCTTTGTTGCTACACCACCTTCATCAAGCAGAAGGAGTCAAAATCTCTCCCTGTATATCACAGTTGCAGCAATGGAATGGTGAGGCAGATGATGACGTAGTGGTAATGTCAGTGCGCTAGTAATCCCAAAGCCCCGGCTAAAGTTTTGAGAAAACAAGTTCAAATCCTACCATGGCTACCACTGGAATTTAAGTTCAATAAATGAATCTGAAATTATAAAGTGACAGTGACCAGTAATGATCATCAGTTGTTGTAAAAGCCCATCTGGTTCACTAATGCGATGATTTTCAAACTTTTTTATTTCGGTGACCCTCTTCTACAAAATGGCCACCCATCATGGCCCACTGATCAGGCAAGATGAAATACAGCTGCTGCAGTCGCAATCGAAACAGGATTTACAGTATATTTAATAATACACCTTCTAACCTTTTCCTTTCTTAAAGTGCATATGACTTGAAATGTATCAGGCAATTCCTTCTTATGCTGGCTATGTCATCTGAGTCAGGAGATCTTCATTGTCATAATGCCTTCAACAAAATGTGCGCTATAAAAAGAACATCATGCTTTTCTTTTGAAAAGGACCACAGAAAACCTGGCGGCACGGTGGCATAGCAGTTAGCACTGCAGCCTTACAGTACTAGGGACCTGGGTTCAATTCCAGCCTCGGGTCACTGTCTGTGCAGAGCCTGCATGTTCTCCCCGTGTGTGGGGGTTTCACTAGAGCACCTGGTTTCCTCCCACAGTCCAAAGATGTGCAGGTTAGGTGGATTGGCCATGCTAAATTGACTCTAGTGTCAGGGGACTTAGCAGGGTAAATATGTGGTGTTATGGGAATAAGGCCTGGTTGGGATTGTGGTCAGTGCAGATTCGATGGGCCAAATGGCCTCCTTATGGATTCTGTGATTTTTTTTCAAACAGGATACCCAGCGACCCATTTTCAACATCCATAAGACCATAAGATGAGGGGATCGAAAGAAAGCAATGCTGAACATGCCAAGACCACTTACTGTGAAGGAGATAAGACAAGTGTTAGGGCTGTTTAACATTTTCAGGAATTTTGTGGAAGATTATGCAGTCCTTACAAAAATCCATTAAAAGAAGGAGGGCCAGCAGAGAGAGAGTAGAATGGGGAGAGAAAGAGAATCAGGCCTTGAATGATTTAAAATTGGCTATGGTCAGGGCCCCAGCTTCAGGGTTGCCAGGTCTCATCAAACCTTTTCACACTTTCTGTGAGGAAAATGGTGGAATGCAAGCTGCAGTAGAAACAAAAAGACATGGAGATAGATTGGGGTATTACTCAGCCTAACTGGACTCAGTTGTAGGGGTATGCATTGATGTGTGAGGGCCTTAGCCTGTGCATCATGGCCATAAGCGTTTCTGAACCACTTACTTTAATGGGAAAAAATAATTCTTCACAGTCCAGCACAATAGTGCAGCTTCTAGAAGCAGGAAGACTGAAAGGGGTTTCAGATGGAAGAGACTCAAGGGGAGAGGCAAATCTTCTACTAGGAGACAAGCATGTAGACATCAGTAGAGATATGAGGGAAAATCCAACAGGGGGGTTACAGTACCAGGAACTGAACAGAATGTGTTACAGATGTCAATGAAGAAACATGCGAAGGCTAATAGGAGAAATTACTCACAGGTGAGAGGGTGATTAACCAATATGTAGATGGGGCCAGGAAATACATCAGTGGCACACCCCACACCACATGGGCAGTGGTAAATGATGAAGGAACAGTGATTGCAGGAGGGCAGATTCCAGGCAGTAAGTCAGCAAAGGTAGCAGAGCTGATAGCTTTAACTAAAGCTTTAGAATGGAGTGCAGGAAAACATGTTAGCATTTACACAGACAGCAGATATGCTTTTGAGGTAATTCACAATTACATTACAGCCTGGAATAGGCAAGGTTTTGCTACCTCAAGTGAGGGACACATACAACATGAAAACCTGATTAAAGATCTAATCCAAGCAGCTCAGATTCCTTCAGAAGCAGCAATGATCAAAACACAGGCCCACAAGAAGATTACAAGCAAAGCTCAAGAAAGGAACAGTGAAGCAGATAAGGCAGCTAAAAACCTGTCAGAGCAAAATTTGGAAGGAACACAAGTAGTAGGTGTGGTAGCAATACAAGCATTGGATGTTGCTAATAAGATTGGCATCATCTAAACAGGTTTCAAGAAGAGCTGTATAAATATTTCAATAAAATTTTAAACAAGGGAGAGTTCAGGCATTGATGTGAGACAAGTACAGCCACAGGCTCCAGGGGAGGAGAAACAAGAATGGAAAAGACTAGGAGGGCAAAAAGGATGAGATGGATTATGGAGGAGAGAGAGGAAAATAATAGCTCCAGAGGCAATACAGCAGACCTTATTAAAGATATACTATGGGAAAGCACATAGCAGCAGAGACAAGGTGACCAATTTAATTGGAAACTGTTAGTGATGGAAGGGATTGGGAGAAATGATAGCTAAGTTCTGTCAAAAATGTATTCAGTGTGCCCAAGTAGAACCAGGACATCGCTGTAAAGTGAAGATGGGTAATCAACCAAGACCTAAGGAACCATGGGAAAATTTGCAGATAGATTTCACAGGACCATTACCAAGAGTGAGAGGGAAGAGCTATTGCCTCGTTATTATTGACCAATTCATGGGGTGGCACGGTGGTTAGCACTGCTGCCTCACAGCGCCAGGGACCCGGGTTAAATTCCCGGCTTGGGTCACTATCTGTGCGGAGTCTGTACGTTCTCCTTGTGTGGGTTTCCTCTGAATGCTCTGGTTTCCTCCCACAGTCCGAAAGATGTGCTGGTTAGGTGGATTGGCCATGCTAAATTCTCCCTCAGTGTACCCGAACAGGCGCCAGAATGTGGCGACTAGCGGATTTTCACAGTAACTTCATTGCAGTGTCAATGTAAGCCTACTTGTGGCACTAATAAATAAACTTTAAATTCATTGGATGGGTATAAGCATTTCCATGTAAGGATGCCACAGCTAAAACCATAGCTTTAATATTGGCAAATGAGATAATACCTAAGTGAGGACTGCCCTTCAGTTAGATTCAGATCAAGCAACTCACTTCACTGGGAGAGTTTTGAGAGAAGTCTGCAGAATGTTGGGGATAAAACAGAAATTTCACATACCCTATCACCCGCAGAGTTCAGGAATGATGGAACACATGAACAGAACACTCAAAAATAGTTCAGCTAAAGCTATTCTGGATGAAGGAAACAATTGGGTACAGGCCTTGCCTGCAATATTGCTGCGACAGAGAGCCACCCCATTTTGAGGAACAAGTTTAACTCCTTTCGAATTGATGACTGGTAGGGCGATGGGCTTCCCAGAAGATGTGATGATGGGAGATGAGGAGCTTGAAATTAGAAGAGAGGCAGTATTTCAGTGCATGAGAGACCTGGTAGATCATTTGCATTCTCTTAAGAAGCAGATGATTACTCAGCAACAACACAAAGATTGGATGAAGTTGGCAGAGGAAAACACTCCAAAATTACCTACACCTAGAGACAAAATAGTGGTACAACTAATGACAGACAAGAACCCAAAAGAGAAAAAAGCTTTGACAAAGGGTCATCTGGACTTGAAACATCGGTTCTTTTCTCTCGTTACAGATGTTGCCAGACCTGCTGAGATTTTCCAGCACTTTCTCTTTTGGTTTCAGATTCCAGCATCCACAGTAATTTGCTTTTATCTAATGACAGACAAGAAAGGGTTAGGCACGCTTTCGTGTAGTTGTGACAGAACAGACATGTGCCCTTATCGATGAGAAATGTGGTCGCAGATGGAGACACCAGACAGAGTTGAAACCATACCCTAGTGGGCAAGCCACCTGTGCTAGGAATGTTCCAGTAAATGAATAACCTTGCAGAATTCAAAATTAAATGGCTCCAATAGCCACAGTACTGATGAAAAGATTAATTGGATTTACAGACAAAATTAAGATATAGGCAAAATACTGCGGATGCTGGAATCTGAAACAAATCAGAGCTGGAAGAGCAGCTCTGACGAAGAGTCACCTCAACTCGAAACGTTGGCTCTACTCTCTCTCCACAAATGCTGTCAGACTGGCTGAGATTTTCCAGCATTTTCTGTTTTTGTTAGAGACAAAATTGTTTGATTAGCCAAAATCATGATATTGAAATTAGATTAAATATGAGACTAAAATGTGAATAATTAAGCTATCATGTTACTAATTTTAAGGCCTTAGGACCTCTCTGTTTATTATTACAGGATACTGGATGCAAAGATGATCAAGCCATCAATAATTGAGAAGAATTAGGGTAGATCTTATAGAAAAATATAAAATGATGAAGGGAATAGATAAGATAGAAGCAGGGAGGCTGTTCCCACTGGTGGGTGAAACCAGAACTAGGGGCATGGCCTCAAAATAAGGGGGAGCAGGTTTAGGACTGAGTTGAGGAGGAATTTCTTCACCCAAAGGGTTATGGAATTCCCTGCCCAGTGAAGCAGTTGAGGCTGCCTCACTGAATGTTTTTAAGGTAAGGATAGATACATTTTTGAACAGTAAAGGAATTAAGGGTTATGGTGAGCGGGCGGGTAAGTGGAGCTGAGTCCACGAAAAGGTCAGCCATGATCTTATTGAATGGCAGAGCAGGCTCGAGGGGCCAGATGGCCTACTCCTGCTCCTAGTTCTTATGCTGTTATTAAAAGAAAGAAGATTGACAACCAAAGAAATCAAGCCCCAACCCTGAGTTAAGCTAGAACATTTGAAGATAAAGGCGGCCAAATTGTAGCACGGTTCTGTAAAGTATATTTATCTTTTTCAACATTAACAAACAGTCCAGAGACACCATTGAATTGACAAGATGACTGTATCTTATTTCATTGTGTTACTGAGTTTACTATGTTTAACACAATCAGTCCACCGAGGGCTGCATACTAATACTTATCTGTGTATGGCATACACGTGTGCTAAGACTGCTGACATATCTAAGCGTTGGGTGTGCACACACATTCTTATTCATGCAGAAGAGGGGATACCTTTACATCCAGTGCCTTTATTATGGGCAAATTTGATTGTGTGCCATCAGCTCACTCAGTCTTTTAGGAATCACCAGGCAACAGTGAGAGGTTTTATAAAGGAATGTGACAGAATAAACGTTTATAGAACTAGGTCTTGCACAGGTGGACCAGGTCACATGAATAGATACTCACCTGTCTTTAACACAGCCAATCCAGCCCCCAGCCTTATTTTGAATGGAGCAGATTTGGAGGCCCAGAGAATAGTGTGTATCGAGAATAAGAATGGCCATGGAGTGGATTTAGGAAGCAGCAAGTGTAGATACTCAGTAGATGCAGCCAGTAAAATTTGTCTGGATCTACGCAAGGATGGTCGAGTTTGTAATATTCCATATTGTTTTGAAGGAGAGAACACACATCCAATTCTCAATGGAACTTACTGGATTCGTGGAAATAAAGCATACCCGTGGTTGCTTTCTGGCTGGCAGGGGTCATGTTACCTGGGATATGTAGTCCATTATATTTACCATACTAACCAGCTTCCAAAGGAGAGAAAACCGACGTGCCCGAGTGGGATTGGACCATTTCCTGGGGATAATGATCCCACCTTATTCACATATGAGACTGTCTATGGAAATAGAGGCCATTACCTCAATTTTGGAAAAGGCTGTGAATGATACTGCGACAGTCCTTGCAGCGATCAGTGACGAGATGGTTGCAATGCACATGGTATGCTGCAGAATCGCATGACATTCGACTTTATCCTAGCAGCTAGGGGTGGAACATGTGTTTTGATTGGATCAAAATGTTGCACCTACAAACCAGACACCTTGGAGAACATAACTAATCTGGCGACACATATTCGGAAAGAGGTTGAGAAACTTAAATAACCAGGTCAATTTTCTCTGGGGAAATGGAGAACTGGCTGGATAGCGTCACTAGGAATGAGCATTGTGCAGGGGATCACACACCTTGATATCCTCATTTTGATGATCATTGCGATTGTACAGCTGTTCAAATATTGTTGTTCCATGGCAACCAAAATAATGGCAAAGGCAGCATCAATCGAGGAGAAGAAGGAAACAATGGCTATAACACCCGTACCACCAAGTGCTCCAACACATCAGAACATCTACTTAAAGACATGGCCATGCTGAATTGCCCTTTAGTGTCAGGGGGACTAGCTAGGGTAAATGCATGGGGTTATGGGGATAGGGCCTGGGTGGGATTGTGGTTGGTGCAAACTTGATGGGCTGAATGGCCTCCTTCTGCACTGTAGGAATCTATGATTCTAGGTGACATCTTTCGAATGCCGTACATAAGATGACGTTACTTTTTGATTTTTAGCATCAAATGAGAATAAACTCAGATGTAATTACACACAATCAACGTAGGGGTAGTTAAGATAATCAAGGAGGAGAGTGAAGAAATTAAAAACCAATCAGATACTTTAGAATTTATATTTATTTGATGGCCTGGTGTTGACTTAGCCAATCGGCCAGGAGAGTGGATTGTAGAAGGGAATTTTAAATCAGCTAGTGAGGTTCAGACAGATGTAGTCATTCAGTAGCTAGGATAGCTGGAAAGGATTAAATGATTCTTTATAACAAGTTAATGTTGTCAGTTTGCTCACATGTGAATGCAATAACAGTATTAAAACAAATGAATATGATTTTAAAGTATATATATCAAAGTATTGAATGTATTTTAAGATATAAAATGTATTGTTCATCTCAGTCAAAAGAGCAAATGCTACAAATTATAATGGTAAAGTCAGAAGGTTAGAACTGGGAATCCATTAGTCAGCAAAAGTAAGCGTTAGAAGTTTCAAGTTTTTGGGACAGATGTTGTAACATTATAGCAGCATACATTGTCCAGACATAAGATGGTGTATGTCTTGGGCCCAGAAATCATGTATCTCTCTGTCTTGATGTGCCAGTGGGAAAGGTTCATCTGTGGAAAGCTTCTATAGTTACATAGCAACCAGGAAGAGGGTTTAGCCAAAATGGGAAGATATCCAGAATTAAATGGACTAATAAGCTATAATTGCACTGAGTGGCATATTGCAATTGACTGAGGTACTCTGTCAAAAGCTGGCCTGACATGTAAACACGAAATGAAATTGATTTTAAGCTAATGAAGAGGCGTATCTTTAGATAACAGAAGTTATAATAGTTCAGTAATTTGGCTGAGTGCCTCAGACCTTTGGAGATCCTGTGCTGTCTAACCCTTCAGAGACCTCCGATCAGCCGTACGTTAATGTATTGTTTGTCTTGAATGATTTTTGTGTTGAAAATAAATTTTGATTACCTCTTTTGAAGAGAGACTTCGCCTTTGGCGAGTTTTTGAACAGAGTCTAAGTTTTTAGACATTGGCCACCTTTTTAAAAGAAATCCCCCACAACAGTAAGTGACTGCAACAAAGGGTAATTATTCCTCCTCGTCACTGGTGACCTGTCTGCAGCCTTTGACATGGTTAACAAGAACCAAATCGCAATTAACTCACAAAGTGACTCTCACGAGCTTTGTATCATTGTGAGCCATGGAAAGTATTTTATACTCACTGAAAATTGGCAGCATCACTACATTCTTAAACTTAGTCTTGCAGTTCACTAAGTCTGAAAGTAGCTGAAACGGGAAGCCTGTGTCGGAATGAAAACCTTTAAATTTAGGTTGTTCACTCTGACGTGCATATCCTACATAGATAAATGAAGAATTGCAACAATACTGGTCACCCACTGTTCCTCTTAACTGTTCACTCACTGTGCAGTTAACTGCATCTCAGTTAACAAGTGAACTATAGAACTGCATTATTCCTGTTACATTCCTGTAGTTCTTTCAAAGTTTAACATTTATTTATTAGTGTCGCATTAACACTGCAATAAAGTTACTGTGAAAATCCCCTAGTCGCCACAATCCGGCGCCTGTTCGGGAACACTGAGGGAGAATTTAGTTAAAGTTTTAAAGTTCATTTATTAGTCACAAGTAAGGCTCACATTGCAATGCAATTACTGTGAAAATCTCCTAGTCGCCACACTCCGGCGTCTGTTCGGGTATACTGAGGTAGAATTTAGCACGGCCAGTGCACCTAACCAGCACGTCTTTCAGACTATGGGAGGAAACCTACGCAGACACGGGGAGAATGTGCAAACTCCGCACAGGCAGTGACCCAAGCCAGGAATTGAACCTGGGTCCCTGGCGCTGTGAGGCAGCAGTGTTAACCACTGTGCCACTGTGCAATTGTATTATTCCTGTTATGTTCCTGTAGTTCTACTACTTTACGTTGCATATTCAGACATTCATGATGTGGAGATGCCGGCGTTGGACTGGGATGGACACAGTAAGAAGTCTCACAACACCAGGTTAAAGTCCAACAGGTTTATTTGGTATCACGAGCTTTCGGAGTGCTGCTCCTTTCCTGATGAAGGACTCACCTGATGAAGGAGCAGCGCTCCGAAAGCTCATGATTCCAAATAAATCTGTTGGACTTTAACCTGGTGTTTTGAGACTTCTCATTGTATTCAGGCAGTGATATGCATGTTTATGATGTTTAAATTACATTCCGAGCCAGTTGTGCGCTATTTTCAATTACTTTGGGGAAAGTTGGGTCAGAAGTTCATCTCGGGCAGTAGTGGAAATGGATGCTGTTGGCTGGATCGCCCTCATACACAGTATCAAATATTCAGTTCCACTGCAATCAACTGAAACCCTTTGATCTTTTTATAACTTTAATCTGACATAATTGCTTCGCAGTTAAGTTTTTCAAAGAATGAACCAATGCAATGATTTAGTTAATTAAATTATTTCAGTCCTTTTAGTAGTTAGGACTTTGCTGAAACTGCACACCAAATTTGATGTTTATGTACTGGTCATTTTTTCCTTGCATTATGCAGTTGCGATTGTTCTGGGTTATCCTCTGATAACTTGTTTTATATCGGATTGGTTAGTGGTGAACCGTAGGTTCCTGCTGGAACATCATAACAGAAATGGGACATTTTGCCCCTTGAGCCTGTTCCAACAGTCTTTGAGATCACAGCTGATCCACAACCTATTCCCGTATCCCCACCTTTGTCTCATATTCATAAATACCTTTCATTGACAAAAACATACTAATCTCACATTTAAAATTAACAATGGATCTGGTATCATTTGATGATGAGTTTAAAACGCCTACAACCATTTATAAGTGGGTGATTATTTTTTCCTAATTTCACTCTTGAAAGAGCAGGGTGTATTTTTTAGGCCGAACATTCAGTCCTAGACTCTCCAACCAACAGAAATAGTTTACCTCAACTTGTTCCCCTTCATAACTTGAAAACTTTGACCAAAAACTAATCCCTTAAACTTCTAAGTTCCGGGGGAAACGGCCTTAGTTTTTTAATGTCCTCTTGTAATTTGACACTTGAAGCACGTATCATTCTGATAAACCTACATTGATTCGCTCCAAGACCAACATGCCTTTCCTAAAGGTATGCTGCGCTGAACTGTCCCATGTAACTCCAGCTGCTGGCTAACTTTGTGTTAAGTTTTAAGTTTATTTATTAGTGTCACAAGTAGGCTTACATTAACACTGCAATGAGTTACTGTGAAAATCCCCTAGTCGCCACACTCCGGCGCCAGTTCGAGTACACTGAGGGAGAATTTAGCACGGCCAATGCATCCAACCAGTACGTCTTTCGGACTGTGGGAGGAAACCGGAGCACCCGGAGGAAACCCACGCAGACACGGGGGAGAACCTGCAGACTCCGCGTGGACAGTGACCCGAGCCGGGAATCGAACCCAGGTCCCTGGTGCTGTGAGGCAGCTCCAGCAATCAGGGGCAAAGGCCCCAATCGAACCATAGAAAAGTTACAGCACAGAAGGAGGTGATTCAGCCCATCTTGTTCATGCCAACTCGAGGACACCCAGGTGCCCTTTCTAATTCCATCTTCCTGCAACTGGCCCATAGCCCTGTAGTTTACAGCACTTAAGGTGCAGATCCAGGTACTTTTAAAAAAACGGTTGAGTCTCTGCCTCCACCACCAACTCAGTCAGTGAATTCCAGACACCCACCACCCTCTGCGTAAAAAAAACCTAACCTTTCTGAATCTGAATAATGTCACTGTCTGCTGACATATCTTATGAGTTAGCTTTGTGTTTAGTCGGTTTGTTATCACCTTGGTTGTAATTCTAAGCTCCTAATTTGCATTTACAAAATTCCTTTGCACTTTTCAATGCAAATTACTCACTGCATTGGGAAAGGATTTTTTTTTTTGGTTTCAGCAATGTTTCTCTCCAAATTTAACTTTAAATAAGCCTGATCTCTTTAATCATCCCTTCTGGGGTGATCAGCGATATTATCCTAAAGCACAAATGTGGATCTGGATTATGATATAATTCATAATCCACGCATCAGAAACTGGCTATGTCCCAGGTGTTTAAAAATAACAGTTGTATTTCTGAAATAACTGGTATTTCCAAACGCAAATAGTTATTTTCTTCCCAGGCGAGGACACAGAAACTGACCAAAGTATACTTATTTTCACAAAATCACAACCTTCCTATTTGACATTCTATTTGGCAGCAATGAGAGGCAGCGCTGTGATAAAATAACAGTTCCCATTAATCATTATGTCTGATTAAATTTTAAAGTGGATAAAATCTTGTGTAACCCCCCACCCACACCGCACCAGAAGAACATCCTGTTCAGAAGTGGAGACATTAACACAGCTCAGCACAAACACCAACTCAGGAGTAGGTGATCAAAAAGTGTGGGCTTTGTTTTTTTTGCAGGGACACACACATACGCACAGACACACACACACACACATAGACACACACAGACACACATAGATACACACACATACACACACACATAGACTCACACACATTGACATATACATAGACACGCACACACACATAGACACATAGACACACACATAGACACATACAGACACACACACAGACACACATAGATACACAGACACACACATAGATACACATAGGATACACATAGACATACAGACACATACACAGACACATATAGACATACACATCGACACATAGACACACACACAGACACATAGGCACACACACACAGAGACACACACAGACACATAGACACACACACAGACCTCCTCTCCTCCAGCTGCTTCTTACCAGGATTTCTGAGTTTCCTATTCCTGAACACCGATATGATAACCAGCACATTCCCCAGAATGTCCACCACGATGGTGAAGATCAGCACCGTGGCCAGTGCCGTGGTCACCCCGGGAGAGGGTGTCTGCTCAGATTCCCAGGACACCAGCTCCGAGCAGTTCCCATCACCCGACATGTCCTGCTTCACCCCTGTTCCTTCCAAGCGGAGACCATCCAACTCCCAACCTCTTCCCTTCCTCGGCCACCAACAAACAGATTCACAAAAGAACCTATGTCTCCAACAAAAATCGATTTTTGCTGCCTTGATCCTCAAAGCTTTCTTTATGCGAGCTCCCTCTCTCTCTCGCCTTCATCCTCCAAACTTGTTCAACAAAAGTTAACTTTAGAGTAGCCTCCTCTGTGGTTCCATGCTGCGAGGCGGAGTGTTTGTCCCCGGGACTGCCCACTTGGGGACTGCGAGGCTGGTGTTATGCCGGACTGGCAACATGTGCAGGTGTGGAGTGTAGCTTCTTATACAGCGAGTCATTTCTTATCCCTGCTGGGGTTGGCATGTGTTCCTGACTGCCCAGTATTCAGGAGAGCTCCACGCTGCCATCTCTCTCTCTCTCTCTCTGCACCTTTTACTGGGACGGGTCAGCCGGGAAGACACCAGCACTGAAGGCAGAAGACCTGTGTGTGTGTGTAATGTTAACCCGCACCCCCTCTGCCTCCATCCCTTCTCCCAGTCCGAGGATAGATAGAGTGAGTGAGACAGAGAGATGGAGAGAGAGAAACAGCGCCATCCAGTGAGACCATTGAAACTCAAACGCCCAGCGAGCAATCCTTTTCCAATGAAACCTCCCCATCGATCCTTCTCTCTGCCGCTCAATCTTACAGTAAGAAGTCACACAACACCAGGTTAAAGTCCAACAGGTTCATTTGGTAGCACAAGCCACTAGCTTTCGGAGTGCTGCCCCTTGTGCTACCAAATAAACCTGTTGGACTTTAACCTGGTGTTGTGAGACTTCTTACTGTGTTTACTCCAGTCCAACGCCGGCATCTCCACATCATGACTCAATCTTACACCAGACCCTCAGCGGCCCACCTTGCCTCTCCCTCGTGAGAAGCCCACCTTTTGCTTTTGATCTGTGATTGGATTTTGCCTGGCAGATTCTCACAAAGGCAGCGAAGGTACCTTTGCCCACACTGAAAATTTAAAAAAAATCACCCAACTCTCACAACCTGAACCTTAAATCAAAAATGCATCGATCAGAGAGAGCACAGTTCAGATTCATTTCCAAACCATTCATTCTGAAACGTGCTGCAAATAGTAACCGTGGGATTTAGACTGGCATTCAGAAGATAATGAAGGAACAGGGTTGTGTTTGTTTAAAAATAAAGAAAGACTTGAATTTATATAGCATTGTACACCAGCACATGCCAAAGTGTTTTGCAGTCAATTATATAGTTTTTCATTTGAAGTGTAACTATTGTTGCAATGTGAGAAACGCAGCAACCAATTGGGGCAGCAAGTTCCCACTAACAACACTGCAATTCTTTCCACTTGGATTCTGAGATTCTTTCCACTTAGAAAGGAAACTAGAACTAGAGGGCACAGCCTCAAAATAAAGGGGGGTCAGTTTAGGACAGAGTTGAGGAGGAACTTCTTCTCTCAGAGGGTGGTGAATCTCTGGAATTCTCTGCCCACTGAAGTGGTGGAGGCTACCTCGTTGAATATGTTTAAATCACGGATAGATGGATTCCTGATCGGTAAGGGAATTAGGGGTTATGGGGATCAGGCGGGTAAGTGGAACTGATCCACTTCAGATCAGCCATGATCTTATTGAATGGCGGGGCAGGCTCGAGGGGCTAGATGGCCTACTCCTGCTCCTATTTCTTATGTTCTTATGCAATAGTGACCAGATAAGGTCATTTCTTTTTGTGATGTTGATTGAGGGATAAATATTGGCGGGGGCACCGGGGATATCTCCCCTGCTCTTCTTCCAAATAGTACCATGGGATCTTTTACATTCTGGTGTCTCGGTTTTATGTCTCATCCAAAGGGTGGTCTCCTCCAACAGTGCAGCATTCCCTCAGTACTGCACTGGAGCATCAGCCTCGTATTGCTGCACGCAAGCATGCATTGTTTGCAAGGGGAGGCAATGGCACAGTGGAATTATCACTGGACCAGAAACTCAGCTCATGCTCTGGGGACCCGGGTTCGAATCCCACCACAGCAGATGGTGGAATTTGAATTCATTAACACCTTGGAATTAAAAATCTAATGCTGACCATGAAACCATTGTCAATTGTATTAAAAACCCATCTGGTTCACTTATGTCCGACAGTGGTTAGCGCTGCTGCTTCACAGCACCAGGGACCTGGGTTCGATTCCTGGCATGTCACTGTCTGTGTGAGTTTGCACGTTCTCCCCGTGTCTGCGTGGGTTTCCTCCAGGCACGCCGCTTTCCTCCCACATTCTGAAAAACATGCTGGTTAGGGTGCATTGACCCAAACAGGTGCCAGAGTGTGGCGACTGGGGGGATTTCATAGTAACCTCATTGCAGTGTTAATCATAAGCCTTACTTGTGACTAATAAATAAACTTGAACTTTAGGGAAGGAAATCTGCCGTCCTTACCTGGTCTGGCCTACATGTAACTCCAGATCCAGAGCAATGTGGCAGACTCTCAACTGCCCTCTGAAATGGAGGACAGTTAGAGATGGACAATAAATGCTGACCCAGACAGCGACGCCCACATCCCACAACAATGAGTTTTTAAAAAATCCTGGATTGGGACTCGAACCCAGAACCTGGTGCCATTTGGTCGGCAACTTGTTTTGAATAAAGAGGTGAAGGTGGGGGTGGGGCAGGGTTTGGGGGTAATCGCAGGTAAAGGCACCTCTCAGTTAGACAGCAAAACTCAGGAACGGGCAATTGGCGCATGTGGATTCACTGAATTCCTTCAATTGAGAGGTGGAGTTTCAGGATGGAACAGCTCACAGCTACTGTACGATACTAATCCGGAGTAGAATGGCCTCCTGCATCGGTTTCCACCATCTAATGGGGGCTGGGTTGTGAGCAAGAAACCTCTCAGATTTCTTTCCCTAAGTATTGTGGGAATTTATCTATTTATTGTCCCTGCTGGGGCTTAAGGCGGTCATCACAATTATATGTACAGACCAGCAAGTCTCTCCAGGTGTATTTATGTCAAAAATCAAGAGAATCTCATGTGCATAAAAAAATCAAATTTAGAAGATTATACAGAAGAAATATCCATCGTTAATGGTGCTGTCACGATATGCTGGTTATTACAATAGATTGCATTTGTTTATTTTGGCATCTGTGAGCTTACTTTTCTATTATTCATTAGTGGGACATGGGTGTCGCTGGCTGGCCAGCATTTATTGCTCATTCCTGGTTGCCCTTGGAGGGCAGTTGAGAGTCAACCACATTGCTGTGGCTCTGGAGTCACATGTAGGCCAGACAGGCTAAGGACTAGATTTCCTTCCCTCAAGGACATTAGTGAACCAGATGGGTTTTTATAACAATCGACAATGGTTTCATGATCATCAGTAGATTCTTAATTCCAGATATATTTTATGGAATTCAAATTCCACCACCTGCCGTGTGTAGCGGGATCCCTCTTTTTAACTCCACTGGGCTTATTTTAGGTTTGGTTCTCCGTTACCCAAACCCCACCAATGCCCGAGTGATTCTCTCTCTCGCCGATGGAACAACGGCCACCTTGCGTCTACTTCACTAGAGTAGCGCTCCCAAGAGAGAGAAAAGGAAACTGCTGCCTATCCACTACCTGGCAGCCTTTCCTGAGTGGGCGGTTTCGAAGCACCCAGGGTACCTCAGTTCTAGACTCCGGAATTATGGTAAGGGATATTTAATATTGTGACTTGGTCAGAGATCGTTGGTGAGAAATTGAAAAGATCAAAACGGACTCCAATGGAAGTCAAAGATATATATATATTTGTTAAAAGATCAAGGTCAAGATCACCAAACACCAGGAAAACAACACACAATGCCTTATGCTCTATAAGACTATAGCTATGGCAGGAATACTAAAACAGGCACAACGGGAATGCTTATTTTACACAAGTTTACCAGTGTCTTAAACTATGAAAGGTGCATGGAAAAACCCCCCGCCTTTCCCCAAAGCCTCATCCACTATGATGATCTCAGGAACTTCGCGAATTACCGGAGGGTACTCACAATCCTAGTTTAAATTGCTCAGTGGGCTTTGGGCTGCGTGCTGGAGATGAACAAGAGGCAGCCAGGAACAGGAGAAGAGAGAGGAGAGAGGCCAGAGCTTGCTTGTCCCTTTTTAAAACCTGAACCAGTGATTCTCTCACACAAAACAGTTTCTGATCATTGCTAGTTTCGATTGACTGGAACAAAAAGGGCCGGAACTGTCGGGACCGCCCTTAATTGATATTTTAATGTCTTTTAAATGTTCTCTGAGTCATCCTGATTGGAATCCCATCAGCGAGCTGAGTCATTGATGTTGTCCGTGGATGGAATGATCTCTGTTCTCATTATCTTGCTGCTGGGCTATTTACTCCTCGTCTGCTGGCCATGGTTTCTCCTTTGTTTCCTGTTGATTAGATCATCCCTGTCTCGACCTTCTCGTTATTCCCAGCCTCTTGCATATTCATGTGGCCTGACAGCCAGCCGGCCATTTTCCTTATCCCTGGGTTCTTTAATCATGGAGGATTTGCCCTAAAACGTACACGTGGCGGGATTCGAATCTGGGTCCCCAGAGCATGAGCTGAGTTTCTGGATTAATAGTCTAGCGATTATACCATCAGGCCATAAAGTGAAGTTAACGTAAAGTCTATTTATTAGTCACAAGTAAGGCTTACATTCACACTGCAATGAAGTTACTGTGAAATTCCCATATTGAGGCACTAAATAAAATTCAGTCAAATGTTTAATATGTGTTGTACGGGTCTGAGCCTGGAAATTATGGTGCAGAACATCAAATGGCAGTAATATCGCTTTGATTCCTATTTTGGCATTCCCACACAGTACAGCTCTCATGCTGTGGTATTTTATTGCATTAAGTCAAAAAAGCAAATACTAATATCCTCAGTTTTACGAGGAAAATAAGATCACATTTTTTTTGCTGGCTGGGGTTAATCTTACCCCATGGTGCTAAGAGGAGAAGAAAGCATGCAACTGCTGGGGAAACGGAAGAAAAACAAAAAATTGCCAGAAATGCATAGATTCGACAATATCTGCGGAGAAAGCAAAGACCAATCGACATTTCAGAACAGCATTCGCAAAGTGCTGGGAGTGCAATTAGCATTTGCTGCACGATAAATCACACGAACAAAACTGCACACCAAACTAAGCATCGGAAAGCGGCTGAATAATATACAACCCAATCAGATTTTTAACACAGTGGGTTGAAGTGCCAAGTGGTACCCTCATCCCCATGACCAAATAAAACACATGTGGGTGCAACTAGACTTTCAATTGCACATTGCAGCCAGAGTGTGGGTCCTGCAGTGGTGCCACTAAGTGCCCGATGTGATGGCTTGTAACATAGGTTGGATAGCAAAGTTTAAAGTTCATTTATTAGTGTCACAAGTAGGCTTGCATAAACACTGCAATGATGTTACTCTGAAAATCCCCTAGTTGTCACACATTCCGGTGCCTGCTCGGGTACACTGAGGGAGAATTTAGCATGGCCTGTGCACCTAACCAGCACGTCTTTTGGACTGTGGGAGGAAACCGGAGCACCCGGAGGAAACCCACCGGAAGAATGTGCCTGCACAGCCAGTAACCCTCCAAGCTGGAAACCGAACCCAGGTCCCTGATGCTGTGAGGCAGCAGTGCCAACCACTGTGCCACCGTGCAGCCCCTGCACAAGCTTGAACCATCTATCCAATGCATGGTACTGTGGGGAATTAAAACTCTGCTAGATTCCGTAAAATACATCCACTCATTCTCCACCATCTCCAGAAAACTGGACTGGAGTTTGCAAATTTATTAACTTAAGTGCCAATAGGAAAAGATAATCCTTTATCAGAGGCAGTGTCATGAATAATGGATTGATGCAGCACAGGAAGAAGCCATTTGGCCCATCATGCCTCTGCTAGATTTTTGGGTGAACTATCCAATTAATTCCACTCCCCTGTTTTCCCCATAACTTTCCCTTTCCTTTCAACTATTTCTTCAACCCTCTTTGAATGTTATTGTTTGGATCTCCCTCGACCATCCTTTCAGGCAGTGTATTTTAGATCACAACAACACGCTGTTTCAAAATATTCCCTCCTGTCACCTCTGCTTTTGTTTTAAATTGTGGCCAGAGGGCCACCGACAATGAAGACTACAACAACAACCACAACATCAACTGCAACAACTACAACAACAACTGCAACAATGACTACAACAACAGCTACAGCAATGACTGCAACTCTGTACACACACTGGTGTTCAGATCTCTGAAAAGAACCATGACATGTTTGTTAGTGATCATGCTAAGCAGTAGATGAGAAAAGTTACAAGCTCAAGATGAATGTGAAGCTTCAAACAGAGTACAGTCCTGTGCTTCATATGCCTATACTTAAAGAAATCAGAGAAAAAAGTTCACAATCTGATTCCTACAATCATGGACATTATGATCTTACAAAAACCACTACAACAACTACAATAATTACTGCAATAACAACTGCAACAACAACTACAACAACAACTACAACAACAACGGCAATACTAGCTGTCGAGCAAATTGTGAGAGTCATGCATGCTGGGAACTTTGGTCATAGAAACGTAGAAACTAGAAGCAGGAGTAGGTCATTCGGCCCTTCCACTCTCCTCCTCCATTCATTTTGATCATGGCTCCCCCTTCTCCCCATATAGGAGAATATAGGAGGCATGGTTAGTAAGTTTGCAGATGACACCAAGATTGGTGGCATTGTGGGCAGTGAAGAAGGTTATCTCGGATTGCAATGGTTTCTTGATCAATTGGGCCAGTGGGCTGACGAATGGCAGATGGAGTTTAATTTAGATAAATGCAAGGTGCTGCATTTTGGTAGATTGAACCAGGGCAGGACTTACTCAGTTAATGGTAGGGGGTTTGGGAGAGTTACAGAACAAAGAGATCCAGGGGTACAGGTTCATAGCTCCTTGAAAGTGGAGTCACAGGTGGACAGAATGGTGAAGAAGGCATTCGGCATGCTTGGTTTCATTGGTCAAAACATTGAAAGACGTTTAACAACACCAGGTTAAAGTCCAACAGGTTTATTTGGTAGCAAAAGCCACACAAGCTTTCGGAGCTCCAAGCCCCTTCTTCAGGTGAGTGGGAATTCTGTTCACAAACAGAGCATATAAAGACACAAACTCAATTTACATGAATAGTGGTTGGAATGCGAATACTTACAACTAATCAAGTCTTTAAGAAACAAAACAACGTGTTTGTGAACAGAATTCCCACTCACCTGAAGAAGGGGCTTGCAGCTCCGAAAGCTTGTGTGGCTTTTGCTACCAAATAAACCTGTTGGACTTTAACCTGGTGTTGTTAAACTTCTTACTGTGTTTACCCCAGTCCAACGCCGGCATCTCCACATCAAAACATTGAATACAGGAGTTGGGACGTCTTGTTGAAGTTGTACAAGACATTGGTAAGGCCACACTTGGAATACGGTGTACGGTTCTGGTCACTCTATTATAGAAAGGATATTATTAAACTAGAAAGTGTGCAGAAAGGATTTACTAAGATGCTACCGGGACTTGATGGTTTGAGTTATAAGGAGAGGCTGGATAGACTGGGACTTTTTTTCTCTGGAGCGTAGAAGGCTGAGAGGTGATCTTATAGAGGTCTCTAAAATAATGAGGGGCATAGATCAGCTAGATAGTCAATATCTTTTCCAAAAGGTAGGGGAGTCTAAAACTAGAGGGCATAGCTTTAAGGTGAGAGGGGAGAGATACAAAAAAGTCCAGACGGGGCAATTTTTTCACACAGAGGGTGGTGAGTGTCTGGAACAAGCTGCCAGAGGTAGTAGTGGAGGTGGGTACAATTTTGTCTTTTAAAAAGCATTTAGACAGTTACATGGGTAAGATGGGTATAGAGGGATATGGGTCAAATGCGGGCAATTGGGACTAGCTTAGGGATTTAAAAAATATAGGATGGCATGGTCAACCTGGGCCAAAGGGCCTGTTTCCATGCTGTAAAATTCTATGACTCTATGACTCTATATCCCTTAAGCTCCAAAGGCTATATCTAATTTCTTCTTCAAATCAGACAATGTTTTGGCCTCAAACTTGGTCAAGTCATAATTAAACATAGATGCTGGTTAGAAGGCTGCAGTGAGTCGTGACTTGCCCTGTGAGCTGTGACCTGACATTTCCTGTGTTCACCAAATATGTGTAGCTGTTTGGGTTATGCTAGATTTCTTGGCACCAAGGTTTTCCGCCATGTACATACATATACATACATGTACATACATGGCTGAGGCTGTATGACTAATGTGCAGTTTGACATCTGCATTCTGGAGTTGTTCATGCATGATTTCATTGGCCATGATCGAACAGTGTGGTTGGGTTCGGATAATATCATTGGCTGAGTGCCAGAGAACATTCTGGAAGACTGGGAAAGTTTGGGGATAAGGAAAGAGGTTTCAGCCTTTGTCTCCAGTGATAACACAAGACCCATCATCGCAAGTGCGCCCTGGAGGGATATCTTCAGAGAGGAAGAATCTACATTACGGAATGAACCTGGCTAGTTCACTCAAAAACCAGGGTAGTATTTGTTTTCAGTTAAAGAGTTTATGTTAAAGAGTGGAATTTTCCCATCCTGCCTCAAGAATTGTAGCGGGCCGGACAGAAAATCCATTGGACCTCGCAAAGGTCCATTAACCTTGGGCAGGAATTTCCGGTCTTAAGGCATGCACGGCTGGAAACTCCCACCCAAAGAGTTAATGTTAAGAGTTGAAGTGTATGAGTTAAAGTGTTGCAACTGCTGTAAGTTTGAGTCTGGTACCTAAAGTGTTAAATAAATGAAAGCTTGTTTAAGTGAATTTGAGTCACCTCCTGTCCTTTGGTCTGTTTTCTAAACTGAGTACCTGGAAATAGGTCTAAGTTTACAGTGAGTTAACAACATGGTGTATGTGTCCTCTGGCTACTAACCCTTCTGCCATTGGAAGGGATTTCTCTTTATTTCCTCTGTCAAAGCAATTGATGAGTATAAACCTCTCTATCAAATCTTCTCAGCTCTCAGACGAACAACTCCAGCCTCTTTAGTCTTTCCACATAATTGAAGGATCTCATCCCCAGTCCCATTCATGTCAATCTCTTTTGTACCCTCCCCCAAGGCCTTGACATCTTTCCTGAAATGAACTGTGCAGATTTGGGAACGATTCTCCAGCCGAGGCTTTTTAAAATTTCATTTGTGGTACATGTGCGTCGCTGGCTGGCCAGCATTTATTTACTTAGTCCCGAGAGAGACCATGTAATGTGTCATCTGGAGAGGGGATCAAGGCTTATTTCTTTGTTTTTAATTTGATTTATTATTGCCACATGTATTAACATTCAGTGAAAAGTATTGTTTCTTGCGCGCTATACAGACAAAGCATACCGTTCATGGAGAAGGAAAGGAGAGAGTGCAGAATGTAGTGTTACAGTCAAAGCTAGGGTGTAGAGAAAGATCAACTTAGTGTGAAGTAAGTCCATTTAAAAGTCTGATGACAGCAGGGAAGAAACATTTCTTGAGTCAGTTGATGCGTGACCTTAGACTTTTGTATCTTTTTCCTGACAGAAGAAGGTGGAATAATGGAATAATATGTTTGGGGTGCGTGGGGTCCTTGATTATGCTGACTGCTTTTCCGAGGCAGCGGGAAGTGTAGACAGAGTCAATGGATGGGAGATTGGTTTGCATGATGGATTGGGCTACATTCACAACCTTTTGTAGTTCCTTGCAGTCTTGGGCAGAGCAGGAGCCATACCAAGCTGTGATACAACCAGAAAGAATGCTTTCTATGGTGCATCTGTAAAAGTTGGTGAGAGTCATAGCTGACATGCCAAATTTCCTTAGTCTTCTGAGAAAGTAGAAGTGGATTTTCTTAACTATAGTGTCGGCATGGGGGAACCAGGACAGGTTGTTGGTGATCTGGACACCGAAAAACCTGAAGCTCTCGACCATTTCTACTTCGTCTCCAGTGATGTAGACAGGGGCATGTCCTCCACTACACTTCCTGAAGTCAATGACAATCTCCTTCGTTTTGTTGACATTGAGGGAGAGATTATTGTCCTCGCACCAGTTCACCAGATTCTCTATCTCATTCCTGTCTCATCATTGTTTGAGATCCGACCCACATGGTAGTGTCATCAGCAAACTTGAAAAATGAGTTGAAGGGACACTCCAGCCAGAGACACTTGAAAGGGGAGATAGGAAAATTGCAAAAGACTGAATTTTAATTTCCTATGGTTGCGGAGACCGGTCGTGACACTATTCACTTGACGGCAACTCCATGCCTTGACAGGGGTGAGCTGAATAGAAAGCAGAACTGTCACCAATGTCTCTCTTGTTCCATTGCTTTGTCAGCTGAGGCTCTACGGATAGCAGTTCCTTCCCTGAGCAAAAGGTTGTAGGTTCAATAGAGGATCATAGATCATAGAATCTCTACAGTGCAGAAAGAGGCCATTTGGCCCATCGAGTCTGCATCAACCACAATCCCACCCAGGCCCTACCCCCATATCCCTACATATTTACCCGCGAATCCCTCTAACCTACGCATCTCAGGACTCTAAGGGGCAATTTTTTTTAGTATGGCTAATCAACCTAACCCGCATATCTTTGGACTATGGGAGGAAACCTACGCAGACACAAGGAGAATGTGCAAACTCCACACAGACAGTGACCCGAGCCGGGAATCGAACCCGGGACCCTGGAGCTGTGAAGCAACAGTGCGAACCACTGTGCTCCCGTGCCGCCCACAATTAAGAGCCAACCACATTGCTGCGGCTCTGGAGTCACATGTAGGCCAGACCAGGTAAGGATGGCAGATTTCCTTCCCTAAAGGACATTAATGAACCAGATGGGTTTTTCTGATAATCAACAATGATTTCATGGTCATCAGTAGATTCTTAATTCCAGATATTTTTTATTGAATTTAAATTCCAGTTTCCTCCCACAGTCTGAAAGGCGTGCTGGTTAGGGTGCATTGAAACATAGAAACCCTACAGTGCAGAAGGAGGCCATTCGGCCCATCGAGTCTGCACCGACCACAATCCCACCCAGGCCCTACCCCCACATACTTACCCAATTATTTATCCCTCTAACCTACGCATCTCAGGACACTAAGGGGCAATTTTAGCATGGTCAATCAACCTAACCTGCACATCTTTGGACTGTGGGAGGAAACCGGAGCACCCGGAGGAAACCCACGCAGACACGAGGAGAATGTGCAAACTCCACACAGACAGTGACCCGAGCCGGGAATCGAACCCGGGACCCTGGAGTTGTGAAGCAACAGTGCTAACCACTGTGCTACCGTGCCATGCTAAATTCTCCCTTGGTGTACTTGAACAGGTGCCGGAGTGTGGCAACTAGGGGATTTTCACAGTAACTTCATTGCAGTGTTAACGTAAGCCTACTTGTGACTAATAAATAAACTTAAACTTAAACTGAATCCACACTGGGATTCGAGGTAGATGCATTTAGCCAGAGTCTGTAGTCTGCCAAGGGCAACACAGACAAACATCTTTCCCAGCATGCTCAGTAGGGAGATGCCTCGATAGCTATTGCAGTCACTGAGGTCGCTCTTGCTGCACTAAGTCACAGGGTGGGATTTTCCAGCCACACCTTTCTACATACAGCCCAGGATTCGTTAATATTACTTCTCATTCTTCCTAAAAAAAATGTCACTTCACACTTCTCTAAAATAAATAAAGTTTAAAGTTAAAGTTTATTTACTAGTGTCACAAGCAGGCTTACATTAACACTGCAATGACGCTACTGCAAAAAGCCCCGAGTCACCACATTCCAGTGCCTGTTCGGGTACACTGAAGGAGAATTTAGCATGGCCAATGCACCTAACCAGCACGTCTTTTGGACTGTGGGAGGAAACCGGTGCACCCGGAGGAAACCCATGCAGACACGGGGAGAACGTGCAGACCCCACACATATAGTGACCCAAGGCGGGAATCGAACCCGGATCCCTGGCGCTGTGAGGCATGATGTGGGGATGCCGGTGTTTGACTGGGGTGGACGCAGTAAGAAGTCTCACAACACTTCTGGCTGGCTGTAGGATTTGCATTCTAATCAGTATTCTGCAACTTGATTTTGTCTGTTTGCACTGTTTGAGAGCACATTTCCACTCCATCTGATGAAGGAGCAGCGCTGTGAGGCAACAGTGCTAACCACTGTGCCACCGTGCCGCCCAAATTTATCTTCCCGTTCACCGGTCTGTCTGATTCACCCTGAAGTCTATCACTATCCTCCTCATTTGTTCGCTACACATATGAGCTATTGCCACCTGCAAGTTTCGAAACATATAACCAAATCCAGGTCTTTAATAGATCTCAGGTAGATATGCTTTGGCGCTGTTGTGCAGGTAATCTTTCAGTCTGTTAGTCCAGCAATTAAAGCATCGTGTTTGTAGCGGGGAAGTCAAACCGTTGGAAGTAATGATTCCCAAATCCAATTAGGATTGGGTCAGGATTGCCAGCCTATCCCATGACATCCATCTCCCTTGAAAAGAAATAAAAAAGATAATGATTGTTTCCTCAGAGGTGAAGCAGCCAGAATCCTACCGCTGTAATGTCGGGAGTGTGGCAGTCAATATATGCACAGCAAGATCCCACAAGCATCAATGAGGTAAAAGCCTCATTATCTGTTTTTTTTTGTGACTCGGAGATCAATATTGCCCAAGACACAAGGGATAACTCCCCTAGTCACTTCTTCAAAATATCAGGGATCCACTACTCAGCGATACAAAAAGCCAAAGATTGAGAAATACAATAGGGGCGGCACGGTGGGACAGCGGTTAACGCTGCTGCTTCACAGCGCCAGGGACCCGGGTTCAATTCCTGGCTTGGGTCACTGTCTGTGTGGAGTTTGCACGTTCTCCCCGTGTCTGCGAGGGTTTCCTCCGGGTGCTCCGGTTTCCTCCCACAGTCTGAAAGGTGTGTGGGTTAGGTTGATTGGCCATGCTGAATTGCCCCTTAGTGTCAGGGAGATTAGCAGGGTAAGTATGTGGGGTTAGGGGGATAGGGCCTGGGTGGGATTGTGGTCGGTGCAGACTCGATGGGCCAAATGGCCTCCTTCTGTACTGAAGGGATTCTGTGGATTCTACAAGGGTGAGACGGGAACAGTGTTTAATAAAATGACAATTGATCTGAATTCGCTCAGAGGTTAGGAATGGCAGTGGACTATTCTGTCCCTCAAACCTGGTCCGTTTCGTTACATCATGGCTGATCTGTTTTTAAAAGTTCATTTATGGGACATGGGTGTCGCTGTCTGGGCCAGCATTTATTGCCCATCCCTAATTGCCCTTGAGAAGGTGGTGGTGAGCTGCCTTCTTGAACCCGCTGCAGTCCCTGAGCTGCAGGTACACCCACCGTGCTGTTAGGAAGGGAGTTCCAGGACTTTCACCCAGTGACAATGAAGGAACTGCGATATTGTTCCAAGTCAGGGTGGTGAGTGGCTTGGAGGGGAACTTGCAGGTGCTGATGTTCCCATGTATCTGCTGTCCTTCTAGATGGAAGTGGTTTGGAAGGTTCTGTCTAAGGATCTTTGGTGAATTGCTGCAGTGCATCTTGTAGATAGTACACACTGCTGCTACTGAGCGTCGGTGGTGGAAGGAGTGGATGTTTGTGGATGCGGTGTCAATCAAGCGGGGCTGCTTTGTCCTAGATGGTGTTGAGCTTCTTGATTGTTGTTGGAGCTGCACCCATCCAGGCAAGTGTGGAGTTGATTTTTCCTCCTTACCTAAGAACGAGCTATCAATTTCAATCCTGAAAGCCCCAATTATCCTTGATCACTCACAGCCTTTTGGGGGAACGATTTCTAGCGCCCTTTGTGTGAGAAAGTGCTTCCTGATTTATATCCTGAGCGCCCTTGAATCTAATTTGAAGATTAGATTTCCTCACCCCTGATGTCCCCACCACAAGACGAGGTTTCTCTGCATCTCCCTATTGAATCATTTTCACACTTTAACATCTCGATTGGATCACCATGCTCTCTGTTACTCAAGAAAGCACAAGACAGGCTGATGCAATGTTTCCACAAAATTTAACCCTTTAAATCCTAGTACAATTCTGATGAATCTACACTGCAGTCAATACTTCCTTTCTGAAGGACAGTCCTCGAACTCAGAGTGCTCCAGGTGAGATCTGACCAAGGCTCTTTATCAAGGTTTCCCAACCTCCAGCCTTAACCTTGGCAGAAAACCCTAGCGTCATAGAGGTTTACAGCATGGAAACAGGCCCTTCAGCCCAACTTGTCCATGCCGCCCTTTTTTTTAACCACTAAGCTAGTCCCAATTGCCCGTGTTTGGCCCATATCCCTCGATACCCATCTTACCCACGTAACTGTCTAAATGCTTTCTAAGATACAAAATTGTACCTCTACTACTGTCTCTGACAGCTTGTTCCAGTGGAGAACATGCCCCTGTCTACATCAACTGAGATGAAGTAGGAATGGTCGAAAGCTTCAAGTTTTTAGGTGTCCAGATCACCAACAACCTGTCCTGGACCCCATGCCGACACTATAGTTAAGAAAGCCCACCAATGCCTCTACTTTCTCAGAAGACTAAGGAAATTTAGCATGTCAGCTACGACTCTCACCAACTTTTACAGATGCACCATAGAAAGCATTCTTCTGGTTGTATCACAGCTTGGTTTGGCTCCAAGGCTGGTTTGGCTGCCCAAAACCACAAGAAACTACAAAAAGTCATGAATGTAGCCAATCCATCCTCAAACCAGCCTCCCATCCATTGATGCTGTCTACATTTCCCACTGCCTCGGCAAAGCAGCCAGCATAATTAAGGACTTTGCGCACCCCGGACATTCTCTCTTCCGCCTTCTTCTGTCAGGAAAAAGATACAAAAGTCTGAGGTCACATACCAACCGACTCAAGAACAGCTTCTTCCCTGCTGCCATCAGACTTTTAAATGGACCTATCCTGCATTAAGTTGATCTTTCTCTACACCCTAGCTATGACTGTAACTCTACATTCTGCACTCTCTCGTTTCCTTCTCTATGAACGGTATGCTTTGTCATACATGTGACAATAATAAATCAAATCAAATCAAATCAAACCCTCTGTGTGAAAAAACTGCCCCTCTGAACCCTTTTGTATCTCTCCCCTCTCACCTTAAACCTACGCCCTTTAATTTTAGATTCCTCTACCTTTGGGAAAAGATGTTGACTATCTAGCTGATCTGTGCCCCTCAGTATTTTATAGACCTTGATTAGATCAGCCCTGAGCCTCCTACGCTCCAGGGAAAAAAGCCCCAGTCTATCCAGCCTCTCCTGATAACTCAAACCATCAAGTCCCGGTAGCATCCTAGCATCTCTAGAGATAGGATGAAAATGTTTATTCCTGACATTTCAATGTCTGCCAATATCTGACTGGGGAGAAACCCAGTGGAAACTCCAGGTGCGTGCTTTTGAAAAGCTTCCATTGCAAGAATTATTTTTGGTATGCAGGATTTTTACAATCAAAGGTATAATTGAGAAAGCACTATGGAAATCAGAAGATCTCTGGATTAAAAACAAGTAAGAAGTGGCAATAAAAATAATAGTCAAAGCTATTTTCGTGCAGCAAACTGAGAGAGAAATTGTTTTCTGCAGTACTTGAATCCAACAGCAGGTGGCAGTGCAGTTTCACTTTTCAATAGCTGGAATTAAAAAACTTTCAGGCACAAATTAATTGAAAAATAGTTCAATTTTCTCAGTTAATTCTGATGGGCAATCTGTGTAATCGCGGTGTTTGAGCCAAACATGCTAAATGTAGATGTGTGAAAAATTAAGCCACGTTTAGGTGAACTGGAATGGCAAATCTTGAATTGAGTTGTAGTGAATAGTGATCACCTGTAAGTGGCAGTATTGTACAGCTTTCCATCATGGGGGGGCGAGTGTTCTCTGTCTGCGGGATTGACGGCGGGGACGCAAGATCCGGCGAGACCGGGATATCGCGAATCTCGCTGGCAACGTAATCAGGTTCACGCCGACAATGGGCAAGAATCTGATTTATGTCCATGTCAATCCATCCAAATGGCATCAAACTTTATCCACACATGAACCTGTCAAGGGGATTCCCCCCCCCCCCACCCCCGCAGGGGTGTAACGGGTGAGTATAGCCCCCCAGGGGAGAGGGGCATGGCCAGGCAGTGCCCCCTGGAACTGTCCCCATGGCACTGACCACCGGCACTGCCCCCCTGGCACAGGTTGGCACTGTGCCAACCTGGCAGTGCCACCCTGTGCCAGGGAATATTGCGGGGAGGGTGAACCTAGTGAGTGCCTCATGTGGGGGGGAAGGGAAGGGGGGGGCATGTATGTGTGGTGGGGAGGGAGACAGCATTCGATGAAGAGGGGAGGAAATGCCAGCTATGACTGCTGAGGAGTCAGAGGGACAGAGGGACGTACCGGTGTTAATGGGATGGGGGGGTGGGGGGGTACGGGGAGAGAACCTGAGACCTCCAGGGTGAGGTGGGGGGAAAGTTACTTCTTGATTTGGTAGGGGTGCCCTTTGAAAAGGGTCCCGACCTCTGTGGAGCCGGGTTTGTCGGCATGTTTAAGCCCCTCCTCTCAAAGTCATAGTTTAAATTTTTAAGTTTATTTATTAGTCACAGGTAGGCTTACTCCCACTGTCCTTTTTTTTTTGACAAAGTGTCATGAGATCTGGAGAGAAAAACCTGCCCGTTTCTCTGGAGGGAAACACGCGATCTTCAATCAGACCCTGACACCTTCACATTTTTTTTGGGATGATTCCACCCTGAGGGTGGGATTTTCCAGCCACGCTCGCTGGAAAATCCCGCCCGAGGTCGACGGACCTTTCCATGCTCCGCCCCTCGCCCGCTCCGATTCCCGTGACGGGTGGAACGGGAAAATTCACCCCTTAGTGTCTCCAGAGAACGTTAATTGGTTAATGTTATTTCCATTCGATCCAATAACCAATAGAAGCTGGTAAAGATCCATGTTCTTCGGAGGAAGATTTTGATAGGGTTAAAAAAAAGCTTCCATTTTTATCATGACCTCCGTGAACTAAAGATGCCCCAAAGTGTTTGACTGGCAGTGAAGTACTTTGGAAGGGTAGTCACTGTTATAAAGTAGGAAGGATGTAAATGCTTTAGAAGCAGTTTTCTTTATTCATTGATAGGGTGTGGGTGTCGCTGGCTGGGCCAGCGTTTATTGCCCATCCGTAATTGCCCTTAAACTGAGTGGCTCGCTGGGCCATTTCAAAGTCAACTACGTTACTGTGGGTCAGGAATCGGGGGGGGGGGGGGGGGGGGGCGTCACGGTAGCACAGTGGTTAGCAAAGCTGCCTCACAGCTCTAGGGACCTGGGTTCGATTCCCGGCTTGGGTCACTGTCTGTGTAGAGTCTGCACATTCTCCCCGGGTCTGCGCGGATTTCCTCCGGGTGCTCCAGTTTTCCTCCAGTCTGAAAGACGTGCTGGTTAGGGTGCATTGACCTGAACAGGCACCGGAGTGTGGCGACCAGGGGATTTTCACAGTAACTTCATTGCAGTGTTAATGTAAACCTACTTGTGACTAATAAATAAACTTAAAAACTTAAGCTATGACGAAACGCCTTTCACATGGCCATGACAATATCTTCTTTAACAGATTGGGAAATTTCATGTGGGATTTTCTCTTTAATATCGCTCTGTATTGTCTGGCGGAGCACTTACAGTGCTACTGCATTGGAATGATGGTCACCGAAAGATTGAAAAGCTGATAGGAGAGAGATATATTGAACGAGCTGAAAGAACAGAAAAGAACATGCTGTTCACAGCAGGCATGAGGAAAGAATCCAATAAAAACTAAAGGGATCATTAAGGGCCTAATTGCAAATCAACTACACAAGGCAGCCTCCTGACCTTTGGCCAAAGTAATCCCAACCTGGGAGTGGGAAGTGAATCATAGAATCCGTACAGTGCAGGAGGAGGCCATTCAGCCCATCAAGTCTGCACCGAGCACCATCCCACCCAGGCCCTATTCCCATAAGCCCACAAGTTTGACCTGCTAATCCCCTGACACTAGGGTCAATTTAGCATGGCCAATCAACCTAACCGGCACATCTTTCGAACTGTGAGAGGAAACCGGAGCACCCGGAGGAAACCCACGCAGACACGGGGAGAATGTGCAAACTCCACACAGACAGTGACCCAAGCCGGGAATCGAACCCGGGTCCCTGGTGCTGTGAGGCAGCAGTGCTAACCGCTGTGCCACCGTGTCGCCTAATGTAGGAGCTTCCTGTGTATGTTTGAACTCAAGTCCGCAGGGACACAGGAAGGTTGGGACATGAGATGAGGAGGATGCAGCAAGAAACAACAACCTTTGCCAAAAAACATCCCTAGGCCCTATGGCAAAGGTGCTTTCAAACAAAGCTACGGTAAGGAGATATTAGAACGAGTGAACAAAAGCTTGCTCAGAGGCTGGTTTTAAGGTGGATTCTAAGGTAGGATAATGAGTTAGAGAGGCAGAGCTGTATGGGAAGTGTATTCCAGAACTTAGGTACTGGGCAACTGAAGGCACAGCCATCAATGGTGGAGCCAGGGATGTTCAAGAGGGGGAGGCAGTGGTATAGTTTATTGTCACTGGACTAATAGTTCAGAGACCCAGAGGAATGCTCTGGGGACATTTGAAAGCAGTTGGTGAAATGTGAATTCAATAAAAATATGGAATTAAAAGTGACCATGAAACCATTGTCGATGGTCGGAAAAACCCCTCTGGTTCACTAATGCCCTTTAGGGAAGGAAATCTGCCGTCCTTACCTGGTCTGGCCTACATGTGACTCCAGAGCCACAGCAATGTGGTTGACTCTTAAATGCCCCCAGAGATGGGCAATAAATGCTGGCCCAGCCAGCGACGCCCACATCCCGTGAATGAATAAAAATAAAGAGACCCAGAATAAGAGGAAAACAGGAATCTGAAAGAGTTGTAGGGCAGGGGAAGGCTACAGAGAGAGGCCGCGGAGGGATTCGAAAACAGAGATGAGGAATTTCAAGTGGAAGTGTTGCTGGACTGTGAGCCACTGGATAAATGCAAGTGTTCACCGGGTGAATAATGGGAAATGAAGAATGTATGACCATCTCATCAAAGCTGTGACAAGTTAACCCTCTGTAGAATACTGGGATTGTTCTCCCTAGAACGCTGAATGTAGGGGGACAGATGATCGAGATGTTCAAAATCGTGAAGAGTTTTGATAAAGCAAATAAGGAGAAATTGTTTCCACGGTTGAGTAATCAGATTGATGGTTATTTCCAGGATCTGGCACAGGTACAGATGGGCTGAATGTACTGTAACTTTCTCGGATTCTGAGCTGTGAATGAAAGCTACGCTGACTTGATTTGATTTGATTTATTATTGTCACATGTATTAACATACAGTGAAAAATATTGTTTCTTGCTCGCTATGCAGACAAAGCATACCATTCATAGAAAAGAAAACGAGGGAGTGCAGAATGTACAGTCATAGCTAAGGTACAGAGAACGATCAACTTAATGTGAGCTAAGTCCATTCAAAAGTCTGATGGCAGCAGGGAAGAAGCTGTTCTTGACTCAGTTGGTACATCACCTCAGACATTTGTATCTTTTTCCTGACGGAGGAAGGTGGAAGAGAGAATGTCCGGTGTGCGTGAGGTCCTTAATTATGCTGGCTGCTTTTCCGAGGCAGCGGGAAGTGTAGACAGTGTCAATGGGTGGGAGGCTGGTTTGCGTGATGGACTGGGCTTTGTTCACGAGCCTTTGTAGTTTCTTGCGGTCTTGGGCAGAGCAGGAGCCATACCAAGCTGTGATACAACCAAAAAGAATGATTTCTATGGTGCATCAGTCAAAGTTGGTGAGTGTCGTAGCAGACATGCCAAATTTCCTTAACTATTTCAATTTTGAGGTTGTGGGTATCCCTGGCAAAGCTACCACTCAAGTTTCCTTGAGAAAGTAGCTCAATGACTGGTGTGAGAGAAGTGGATTTCAGTTCGTGGGGCACTGGCATCGGTACTGGAGAAAGTGGGGGCTATACTGTTGGTACAGACAACATATGAACCATGCTCGGACAAGTGTTCTTGCAGACCGTATAACTAGGGAAGTAGAGAGAATTTTACTAAATAGTGAGGGTAAGGGTTCAGTTGTATGGAACGTTAGGAAGTCAAAGTTAAAGAAGGTAGGAGTGCAGGTTAATGATGAGTCTGAGTGTCAACAGAAAGCAAAATGTAATGACAGATCATATGAAAGTCATATTGCACCAAGGACTCATACAAGAGAAGGGAAATTGGATAATAAAACAAACTTAAAGCTTTTATATCTGAATGCACAAAACATTCAGAATAAAATTAATGAGTTAACAGTTCAAATTGAGATAGGGTCGACACAGTGGGACTGTGGTTAGCACTGCTGCCTCACAACGCCAGGGACTCAGGTTCAATTCCCGGCTTGGGTCACTGTCTGTGCGGAGTTTGCACGTTCTCCCCGTGTCTGCGTGGGTTTCCTCCGGGTGCTCCAGTTTCCACCCACAGTCTGAAAGATGTGCTGGTTAGGGTGCATTGGCCGTGCTAAATTCTCCCTCAGTGTAACCCGAACAGGCACCAGAGTGTGTGGCGACTAGGAGATTTTCACAGTAACTTCATTGCAGTGTTAATGTAAGCCCACTTGTGACACTAATGAATAAACCTATAAACTTTAAATGATTCAGTGGTGATTACCGATACCTGGCTGCAGGGAAACCAGGTTTGGGAACTGAATGTTCAAGGTCACTCAATATTCCGGAAGGATCAGCAGGAAGGAAAAGAAGGAGGTGAAGCTTTGCTAGTGAAGGAAGTGCCCCGTGCTGTAGTGAGAAATGACATAGGCACTGGAGTCCAAGATGTAGGATCAGTCTGGGGAGAAATAAGAAATAGCAAGGTCTCTGGTGGAGTAATCTGTAGGTCCTCAAACAGTAATCCTGCAGTGGGGCACAGCATAAACCAAGAAAAACTGGGGGCTTGTAAGAAAGGTACGGCAATAATCATGGGTGATTTTAACATGTATATTGACTGGAATAATGAAATGGGTAAGGGTACGCTCGAGGGAGAGTTCATTGAATGCATTAGAGATTGTTTTTTGGAGAAACATGTTGTGGAACCAACCAGGGAGCAGGCTATCCTGGATTTGATATTCTGTAATGAGGTACGGCTAATAAATGATGTCATAATTAAGGCTTTTCTAGGGAAGATTGATCATGGCATACTAGAATTTCAAATTCAGTTTGAGGGTGAGAAGCTGGAGTCCCACACTAGCATTCTGGAGTTAAACATTGGCAAGGGGATAGATTTGGCCCTAGTGGACTGGGCAGGAAGACTCAAAGGTAGGACAAGTTGCTGAACCATGGCAGATACTTAAGGAAATATTCAAATCCTCCCAAGTAAAATATATTTCAGATAAGAGGAAAGGTAGTAAGAGGGGAAAGACTTTGATGGCTAAGCAAGGAAGTTAAGGATAACATAAAGGCAAACAGTAAGGCATACTATATTACAAAGCCAGTGGCACACTGGAAGATTGGGAAGCTTTCAAAGATCAACAAAGCGTCACTGAAAAAATAATTTTTATAAAAAGGTAAATTATGAAAGAAAACTAGTGCAAAATTTATTAACAGACAGCAAAATCTCCTATAAGAATATAAAAAGGAAGAGAGTAGCTAAAGTGAATGTTTGTTCCTTGGAAGGTGAGGCTGGGGAGTTAATAGTGGGGAAATGGCTGAGACACTAAATCAATATTTTGCCTCAGTTTTCACAGCCGAGAACGTGAGCATTATTCCAATAGTAACAGGAAATGGCAGAGGTTATAGAAAGAGAGGAACTTAGAAATATCATCATCACAAGGGAAGAAGTACTGGGCAAACTATTGAGAATGAAGGCAGGCAAATCCCTAGGGCCTGATGGCCTACTTCCCAGAGTCTTAAAGGAAATGGTGTTGGAGATAGTGGATTCATTGGTTATAGTATTCCAAAATTCCCAGGATGTGGGAATGGTTCCAGTGGATTGGAAAAATGCTAATATAACGCCCTTATTCAAAAAGGGAGGGAGGCAGAAAGTAGGAAACGATAGGCCAATTAGTTGAACACCTGCTGTTGGGAAATCGTTAGAATAGAACAGGACATTTAGAAAGTCAAAATTCAATCCATCAGAGACAGCATGGTTTTATACAGGGTAAATCATGTTTGACTAATTTGCTGGAGTTCTTTGAAGATGTAACAAGCCAAATGGATAATGGGGATCCTGTAGGTGTAGTATATCTGGACTTCTGGAAGGTGTTTGATAAGGTGCCACACAAAAGGTTAATACACAAGGTTAGTTCACATAGGATAGGGGTAATTTATTAGCTTGGATAGAGGATTGGCGAACCAACAGAAAGCAGAGTCGAGATAAATGGGTCTCTCTCTGGTTGGCAACATGTCACGAGTGGGGTGCCACAGTGTTCGGTCCTCGAGCCCCAACTATTTGCAACCTATACTAATGACTTGGATGTAGGGATGGAATGTGCTATATCCAAATTTGCAGATGACACTGAAATAGGTGGGATTGTAAGTTGCAAAAATGAAATAAGAAATTTACAAATGGATATGGATAGATTAAGTGAATCGGGCAAAATGTGGCAGAGTTTAATGTGGACAAGTGTGAGGTTGTCCACTTTGGTCGGAAAAACACAAAGGCAAAATTTTGATCTAGGTGGAGAGAAACTTCATAGTGCTTTGGTACAGAGGGATTGGGGTGTTCTTGTGCATGAATCACAGAAAACTAATATGCAGGTATAACAGGTAATAAGGAAGACAAATATTTATTACAAAAAGATTAGAATATAAAAGTAGTGAAGTGTTGCTGCAACTATACATAGCATTAGTGAAACTGCACTTAGAATATTGTATACAGTTCTGGTCCCCTTACTTGAGGGGGGGTGTAGTTGCATTGGAGGCAGTTCAGGGGAGGTTCACTAGATAGATTCCAGAGGCAGCGCATCAAGGTAGATAAATCCCCGATTCCTGATGAAGTGTATCTCAGAACTGAGAAATAAGAAGGGGGAAATCACTTTGATCGGGTTGTACTATAGGCCCCCAAATAGTCAGCGGGAAATTGAGGAGCAAATATGTAAGTAGATTACAGATAGCTCCAAGAAAAATAGGGTGGCAATAGTTGGAGATTTTAACTTTCCCAACATTGACTGGGACAGCCATAGTATTAGAGGGTTGGATGGAGAGAACTTTGTTGAGTGTATTCAGGAGGAATTTCTCATTCAGTATGTGGATGGCCCAACTAGAGAGGGGGCAAAACTTGACCTCCTCTTGGGAAATAAGGAAGGGCAGGTGACAGAAGTGTTAGTGAGGGATCACTTTGGGACCAGTGACCATAATTCTATTGGGTTTTAAGATAGATATGGAGAATGATAGGTCTGTCCCAAAAGTTAAAATTCTAAATTGGGGCAAGGCCAATTTTGATGGTATCAGGCAGGAACTTTCAAAAGTTAATTGGGGGAGTCTGTGGGAAGGCAAAGGGATGTCCGGTAAGTGGCACGCTTTCAAAAGTGTGTTAACCAGGGCTCAGGGTAAACACATTCCTCTTAGAGTGAAGGGCAAGGCTGGCAGAAGTAGGGAACCCTGGATGACTCGGGGTATTGAGGCCCTGGTCAAGAAGAAGAAAGAAGCACATGACATGCATAGGCTGTTGGGATCAAGAAAATCCCTTCAAGAGTATAGGGGGTGTAGGAGTAGAGTTAAAAGAGAAATCAGGAAGGCAAAAAGGGGACATGAGATTGTTTTAGCAGATAAGGCAAAGGAGAATCCAAAGAGCTTCTACAAATACATAAAGGGCAAAAGAGTAACAAGGGAGAGAGTAGGGCCTCTTAAGGATCAACAAGGTCATCTATGTGCGGATCCACAAGAGATGAGTAAGATCCGAAATGAATATTTCTCATCAGTATTTACTGTTGAGAAAAGCATGGATGTTAGGGAACTTGGGGAAATAAATATTGATGTCTTGAGGAGTGTACATATTACAGAGAAGGAGGTGCTGGAAGTCTTAAAGCGCATCAAGGTAGATAAATCCCCAGGACCTGTTGAAGTGTATCCCAGGACACTGTGGGAGGCTAGGGAGGAAATTGCGGGTCCCCTAGCCGAGATATTTGAATCATCGATGGTCACGGGTGAGGTGCCTGAAGATTGGAGAGTGGCAAATGTTGTGCCTTTGTTTAAAAAGGGCTGCAGGGAAAAGCCTGGGAACTACAGGCCAGTGAGCCTCACATCTGTGGTGGGTAAATTGTTGGAAGGTATTTTGAGAGACAGGATCTACAGGCATTTAGAGACGCAAGGACTGATTAGAGACAGTCAGCATGGCTTTGTGAGTGGAAAATCATGTCTCACTCACTGAGTTTTTTGAAGGGGTAACCAAGAAGGTAGATGAGGGCAGTGCAGTTGATGTTGTCTCCATGGACTTTAGCAAGGCCTTTGATAAGGTACTGCATGGTAGGTTGTTGCATAAGGTTAAATCTCACGGGATCCAGGGTGAGGTATCTAAATGGATACAAAATTGGCTTCTTGACAGAAGCCAGAGGGTAGTTGTAGAGAGTTGTTTTTCAAACTGGAGGCCTGGGTGTGCCTCAGGGATCAGTGCTGGGTCCACTGTTATTTGTCATTTATATTAATGGTTTGGATGAGAATATAGGAGGCATGGTTAATAAGTTTGCAGATGACACTAAGATTGGTGGCATAGTGGACAGTGAAGAGAGTTATCTCCAATTGCAACGGGATCTTGATCAATTGGGCCAGTGGGCAGATGAATGGCGGATGGAGTTTAATTTAGACAAATGCGAGGTAATGCATTTTGGTAGATTGAACCAGGGGCAGGACTTACTCAGTTAATGGTAGGGCGTTGGGGAGAGTTACAGAACAAAGAGATCTAGGGGTACATGTTCATAGCTCCTTTTGAAAGTGGAGTCACAGGTGGACAGAGTGGTGAGGAAGGCATTTGGCATGCTTGGTTTCATTGGTCAGAACATTGAATACAGGAGTTGGAATGTCTTGTTGAAGTTGTACAAGACATTGGTAAGGCCACACTTGGAATACTGTGTGCAATTCTGGTCACCCTATTATAGAAAGGATATTATTAGACTAGAAAGAGTGCAGAAAAGATTTACTAGGATGCTACCGGTACTTAATGGATTGAATTATAAGGAGAGGCTGGATAGACTGGGACTTTTTTGTCTGGAACGTAGGAGGCTGAGGGATGATCTTATAAAAGTCTATAAAATAATGAGGGGCACAGATCAGCTAGATAGTCAATATATTTTCCCAAAGGTAGGGGAGTCTAAAACTAGAGGGCATAGGTTTAAGGTGAGAGGGGAGAGATACAAAAGTGTCCAGGGGGGCAGTTTTTTCACACAGAGGGTGGTGAGTGCCTGGAACAAGCTGCCAGAGGCGGGTACAATTTTGTCTTTTAAAAAGCATTTAGATGGTTACATGGGTATAGAGGGATATGGGCCAAATGCAGGCAATTGGGATTAGTTTAGAGGTTTTAAAAAAAAAGGGCGGCATGGACAAGGTGGGCCGAAGGGCCTGTTTCCATGCTGTAAACCTCTATGACTCTATGAGGGGTTTGACTTAGGAAGAAAGAAGTAATTTCTCCCCATCTCTGTTTTATATCTGCCTCCCCTTATCCTAAAACTATGACCTCTTGTTCTAGATTGCCCTACAAGAGGAAATATGATTATGATTCTTATGATACAACAGAGTGGATTGCCCATCCACATTGGTGTGGGACTGTAGTTACATATAGTATGGGTGGCACGATAGCACTACTGCTTTACAGTGCCAGGGTCCCAGGTTCGATTCCCGGCTTGGGTCACTGTCTGTGTGGAGTTTGCACGTTCTCCCCGTGTCTGCGTGGGTTTCCTCCGGGTGCTCCGGTTTCCTCCCACATTCTGAAAGACGTGTTGGTTAGGTACATTGACCCGAACAGGCGCTGGACTGTAGCAACTAGGGGAACTTCACAGTAACTTCATTGCAGAGTTAATGTAAGCCTTAACTGTGACTAATAAATTAACTTTAACTTTTAATCCAGGCAGGGTAAGAGCAGTGAGTTGCCTTCCCTAAGGGCGTTAATGAATCAGTCAGCATCATACAGCAATCTGACAGCTTTATAGTTACCTTCCCTCACAGCAGCATTTCATTTTTAAAACTAAATCCTCAAACTGAGAACACACACTCCCTGGAGTGGGCTGGTCCTAGCCTCCGGATTACCAACGCAAGTAACAGAACCACCACGCAACCATGTCCTTAAATCTCGTTCATTCATCTTTTCATTGTAAAGTGAATGCTTTATGTTGTAAGATTGTACATTGTCCCATGAAGAGGTTTAGAGATGCGTATGGTTAAACAATAACTGTTTATTAATAACATGTAATTATATACACATATATAGGATACAGTCCTGATTCAGTGCTATCTTCTTGCCGGTTTCGACCAGACTCACTATCACACTCTACTTCTCCCATGTGATATCATAACGTAGCTGGTACTATTTCCCCCAATCCCACATTAACCCTTACAGTCCCAAACACCCGAATACAACACCTCCCCAAAATCTTTACCCAAATGTATTTACAATGATATTTACACACTGCCTCTTCTCCCCACCACTCTCTGACTTTATAGATACAAATGGTCTGGAAGTGTTACCATTCTTTCTGAGCTCATTCTTTTCAAGCTTGGAGGATTTCAGTCTGATTTTGTTGGTCAGGGATTGAAGTTGGGGTTTCAAATACTCGAGTGTCAACATAGAACATAGAACATAGAACAGTACAGCACAGAACAGGCCCTTCGGCCCACGATGTTGTGCCGAGCTTTATCTGAAACCAAGATCAAGCTATCCCACTCCCCATCATCCTGGTGTGCTCCATGTGCCTATCCAATAACCGCTTAAATGTTTCTAAAGTGTCTGACTCCACTATCACTGCAGGCAGTCCATTCCACACCCCAACCACTCTCTGCGTAAAGAACCTACCTCTGATATCCGTCCTGTATCTCCCACCACGAACCCTATAGTTATGCCCCCTTGTAATAGCTCCATCCACCCGAGGAAATAGTCTTTGAACGTTCACTCTATCTATCCCCTTCATCATTTTATACACCTCTATCAAGTCTCCCCTCAGCCTCCTCCGCTCCAGAGAGAACAGCCCTAGCTCCCTCAACCTTTCCTCATATGACCTACCCTCCAAACCAGGCAGCATCCTGGTAAATCTCCTCTGCACTCTTTCCAGCGCTTCCACATCCTTCTTATAGTGAGGTGACCAGAACTGCACACAATATTCCAAATGTGGTCTCACCAAGTCCTGTACAGTTGCAGCATAACCCCACGGCTCTTAAACTCCAACCCCCTGTTAATAAAAGCTAACACACTATAGGCCTTCTTCACAGCTCTATCCACTTGACTGGCAACCTTTAGAGATCTGTGGATATGGACCCCAAGATCTCTCTGTTCCTCCACAGTCTTCAGAACCCTACCTTTGACCCTGTTATCCACATTTAAATTTGTCCTACCAAAATGAATCACCTCACATTTATCAGGGTTAAACTCCATTTGCCATTTTTCAGCCCAGCTTTGCATCCTATCTATGTCTCTTTGCAGCCTACAACAGCCCTCCACCTCATCCACTACTCCACCAATCTTGGTGTCATCAGCAAATTTACTGATCCACCCTTCAGCCCCCTCCTCTAAGTCATTAATAAAAATCACAAAGAGCAGAGGACCAAGCACTGATCCCTGCGGCACACCGCTAGCAACCTGCCTCCAATCCGAAAATTTTCCATCGACCACCACCCTCTGTCTTCGGTCAGACAGCCAGTTACCTATCCAATCGGCCAACTTTCCCTCTATCCCACACCTCCTCACTTTCATCATAAGCCGACCATGGGGGACCTTATCAAACGCCTTACTAAAATACATGTATATGACATCAACTGCCCTACCTTCATCAACACACTTAGTTACCTCCTCAAAAAATTCTATCAAATTTGTGAGGCACGACTTGCCCTTCACGAATCCGTGCTGACTATCTCGGATTAATCCGCATCTTTCTAAATGGTCGTAAATCCCATCCCTAAGGACCCTTTCCATCAATTTACCAACCACCGAAGTAAGACTAACCGGTCTATAATTACCAGAGTCATTTCTATTCCCTTTCTTAAACAGAGGAACAACATTCGCCATTCTCCAGTCCTCTGGCACCATCCCCGTGGACAGCGAGGACCCAAAGATCAACGCCAAAGGCTCTGCAATCTCATCCCTTGCCTCCCACAGAATCCTAGGATACATTTCATCAGGCCCAGGGGACTTATCGACCTTCAGTTTATTCAAAACTGCCAAGACATCCTCCCTCCGAACATCTATTTCCTCCAGCCTATTAGCCTGTAACACCTTCTCTTCCTCAAAAACATGGCCCCTCTCCTTGGTGAACACTGAAGAAAAGTATTCATTCATCACCTCCCCTATCTCTACTGACTCCATTGATTCGCTTCTTGCTCTCCTTCGTAGACTTTCTGTCCTGCTTGATTGGATTCTATGGCTGTACCATGATTCTATGAGGGAAATATAGAATCAGAGAATAGCCATGAAGTCCTGACAGTGTAGAAGCAGGCCATTCGGCCCATTGAGTCTCCACCAACTCTCCATAGGAGCATCCCACCCAGACCCGATTTTTACCTCGTTAATCCTCCCCTAACCTACACATCTTGGGACACTAAGAGGCAACTTTAGCATGGCCAATCCATCCACCTGCACATCTTTGGAGTGTGGGAGGAAACTGGAGCACCATTTTTTTAATTCATTCATGGGACTTGGGTGTCACTGGCTGGCCAGCATTTATTGCCCATAGAACATAGAACATAGAAAGCCACAGCACAAACAGGCCCTTCGGCCCACAAGTTGCGCTGATCATATCCCTACCTCTAGGCCTATCTATAGCCCTCAATCCCATTAAATCCCATGTACTCATCCAGAAGTCTCTTAAAAGACCCCAACGAGTTTGCCTCCACCACCACCGACGTCAGCCGATTCCACTCACCCACCACCCTCTGAGTGAAAAACTTACCCCTGACATCTCCTCTGTACCTACCCCCCAGCACCTTAAACCTGTGTCCTCTCGTAGCAACCATTTCAGCCCTTGGAAATAGCCTCTGAGAGTCTACCCTATCCAGACCTCTCAACATCTTGTAAACCTCTATCAGGTCACCTCTCATCCTTCGTCTCTCCAGGGAGAAGAGACCAAGCTCCCTCAACCTATCCTCATAAGGCATGCCCCCCAATCCAGGCAACATCCTTGTAAATCTCCTCTGCACCCTTTCAATGGCTTCATCATCTTTCCTGTAATGAGGTGACCAGAACTGCGCGCAGTACTCCAAGTGGGGTCTAACCAGGGTCCTATAAAGCTGCAGCATTATCTCCCGACTCCTAAACTCAATCCCTCGATTAATGAAGGCTAGTACGCCGTACGCCTTCTTGACCGCATCCTCCACCTGCGAGGCCGATTTAAGAGTCCTATGGACCCGGACCCCAAGGTCCTTCTGATCCTCTACACTGCTAAGAATGGTACCCTTCATATTATACTGCTGCTTCATCCCATTGGATCTGCCAAAATGGATCACTACACACTTATCCGGGTTGAAGTCCATCTGCCACTTCTCCGCCCAGTCTTGCATTCTATCTATGTCTCGCTGCAACTTCTGACATCCCTCCAAACTATCCACAACACCACCTACCTTGGTGTCGTCAGCAAACTTACCAACCCATCCCTCCACTTCCTCATCCAGGTCATTTATGAAAATGACAAACAGCAAGGGTCCCAGAACAGATCCCTGGGGCACTCCACTGGTCACTGACCTCCATGCAGAGAAAGACCCCTCCACAGCCACTCTCTGCCTTCTGCAGGCAAGCCAGTTCTGGATCCACAAGGCAACAGCCCCTTGGATCCCATGCCCTCTCACTTTCTCAAGAAGTCTTGCATGGGGGACCTTATCGAACGCCTTGCTGAAGTCCATATAGACCACATCCACCGCTCTTCCTTCGTCAATGTGTTTGGTCACATTTTCAAAGAACTCAACCAGGCTCGTAAGGCACGACCTGCCCTTGACAAAGCCGTGCTGACTACTTTTGATCATACTAAACTTCTCTAGATGATCATAAATCCTGTCTCTCAGGATCCTCTCCATCAACTTACCAACCACTGAGGTTAGACTCACCGGTCGGTAATTTCCCGGGCTGTCCCTGTTCCCTTTCTTGAATATAGGGACCACATCTGCAATCCCCCAATCCTCCGGAACCTCTCCCGTCTCCATCGACGATGCAAAGATCCCTAGTTGTGTGAGGGCAGTTAAGAGTCAACCACATTACTGTGGCTCTGGAATCACGTGTGGCCAGAAGGACAACCAATTTCCTTCTGAAGGACATTAGTGAACCAGATGGGTTTTTCCAACAATCAACAATGGTTTCATGGTCATCAGCAGATTCTTAATTCCAGGTTTTCAAAATTTAATTCCAATTCCACCATCTGCTGTGGGGGGATACGAACCTGGGTCCCCAGAACATTAGCTGACTTTCTGGATTAACAGTCTAGCGATAATACCACTAGGCCATCACCTCCCCTGGAGGAAACCCACACAGACACGGGGAGAATGTGCAAACTCCACACAGTCAGATATCGAAGCTGGAATTGAACCTGGATCTCTGGTGCTGTGAGGCAGCGGTGCTAACCACTGTGCCACTGTGTCATCTTCATTCATTGAGTGAATTTGACTTTTCCCTGTCAGTGGGGGCCACGAGGTTCTTCCTGGAAGTTGAAAGTTTACCTCCCTTTTGTTTCTATGTTCCTTATCCTTAATCGAACCTGCAGTTTGGTTTCTATTGCTGAACTCTGCGTCTCCATATGAACTTGTACGCCTCCATGAGTTTTGTAAGAAGTCTCACAACACCAGGTTAAACCAGTGGTCCACTCACCTGAGGAAGGAGCAGCGCTCTGAAAGCTCGTGATTCCAAATAAACCTGTTGGACTTTAACTCGGTGTTGTGAGACTTCCTACTGTGCCCATCCCAGTCCAACGCCGGCATCTGCACATCATGGCTTCCATGAGATTTGTCTTGGTGAGTTGTTGGCTGTTTCTCTTCTGTTCCAGGATCGACTCCATGTTGTGCGTGTGAACCCGAAGCGCCAGCTTCATTACTGCAGTTTCTCCTGGTTCTGTAACTGTTTGACTGAAATTTGGGCTCAACATTCCGCTGCTGTGCCCTCTCCTCTGTATCTCCTGTGTTGGTGTCATCCGGAGGTTTGCCTGGTCTAAGAAAGGAGAGCATTTTCTGCCAACTGTAACTGAGCTGGGATAACCGCTTCTGCAAGGAGTGCGGACAAGTCCAAACTGAAGTCTCCGGCAGAATCATCAGCATTGGTGGACCTCTTGGGACTCTCCAAATCAGTGTGGTTGTCTACAGCGGTCTTTTACGCTTTCTGCTATTTTGCGGAGTTTGAGGACAACACTGCCATCTCTGCTCAGGAGAGAAAGGGGCTGGTGGCGGATGACAGACAGAATCTCAATTATTTGCTTGTTACCAGATGGAAGAGGCTCTTGAATAACGCCTCTGAGCGTTAGCTGGATTTGTCTGGGACCATACATCTGGCGTCCATCGCCACACTTCCGGATCCGACAGGACTATCACACTTCCTCCAGTGCCTCATGTGAAATTCATGAGGTGACCAATTACAGATATGCCAACATTCCAAAATGTGCATCTGCGATCCTTAATTTCTCCCAGGAAGCATTCATAGAATTCATAGAATTCATAGAAACCCTACAGTGCAGAAAGAGGCCATTTGGCCCATCGAGCCTGCACCGACCACAATCCCACCCAGGCCCTACCCCCATATTCACCCGCTAATCCCTCTAACCTGTGCATCTCAGGACACTAAAGGGCAATTTTAGCACGGCCAATCAACCTAACCCGCACATCTTTGGACTGTGGGAGGAAACCGGAGCACCTGGAGGAAACCCACGCAGACACGAGGAGAATGTGCAAACTCCACACAGACAGTAACCTGAGCCGGGAATCGAACCCAGGTCCCTGGAGCTGTGAAGCAGCAGTGCTAACCACTGTGCCACCGTGCCGCCCTTGTCGGACTTCTTAGGGGGAATAGCAGGGTATGGGTGGGATTATTGTCGGATTGCCCCTTAGTGTCCTGGGATGCATGGATTAGCGGGTAAAATATGTAGGGATATGGGGATAGGGCCTGGGTGGGATTGTGGTCGGTGCAGACTCGATGGGCCGAATGGCCTCTTTCTATACTGTAGGGTTTCTATGATTCTATGATTCTATGAAACCTGATGGGCCGAATGGCCTCCTTCAGCACTGAAGGGATTCTATGATTCTTCTTAGTTTGTCTGATGCATCTCAAGGACCTGTCAGGGATTCTCCATGTGTCTTGAGGTTTTGGACTTACACATCTTCCCAAAGTGTCCCAGATGGTCACAATGAAAGCACTCCGCAGTGACCGCTGAACACTGATCCGTGACTTTGTTGGTGTCGCATCACCAACAAAATCTGTCATCATCTTCTGTTTTGCCTGGGTATTGCGTTCCTTGCCCTGGAGTGTCCTTGCCAATATATTGCTTTATGAGCCAGACTATTGGGTTGCCCTATACCACGGTTTAACTTTGCCACACAAAATGGATCAATTTTGCTGATGGACTTCCGATTGACGACTAGGTGGATTGGCCATGCTAAATTGCCCCTTAGTGTCGGGGGGATTAGCAAGGGTAAATGCATGGGGTTATAGGGATAGGGCTTGGGTGTGATTGTTGACAGTGCAAGCTCAATGGGCCAAATGGCCTCCTTCTGCATTTAGGGATTCAATGATTCTAAGATTCTATGACTAGAACGGCCAAGGTCAGATCTTCTTTAGGTTGGAATCCCGACAATGCAGAAGGAGGCCCTTCAGCCCATCGAGTCTGCACCGACCACAATCCTACCCAGGCCCCATTCCCGTAATCCCGTGCATTTACCCTGTTAATCCCCAGGCACTAGGGTCAATATTGCATGGCCAATCAACCTAACCTGCATGTCTTTGGATTGTGGGAGGATACCGGAGCACCCGGAGGAAACCCACGCAGACACAGGGAGAATGTGCAAACTCCGCACAGACAGTGACCCGAGGCTGGAATTGAACCCGGGTCCCTGGCGCTGTGAGGCAGCAGTGCTAACCACTGTGCCACCGTGCCACCCTGTTCAGTCTCTAATGAGTTCTAATTTAAGGTTGCCTTAATCACAACCTTCAGACCATGGCCGGAATTTTATCGCCTCCCCCGCCCGAGGCTCATAAGATCCCACCTGAGGCCGAGGGAGAATGCCATTCTGCAAGCCTCACCCAGCCCGATTCCGGGGCAGATGTGCCAGTAAAATTCCGGCCAATGTACCTAACGAATTTATGAAAGTGTCTGCAGATTCCCCAGGATTTTGGACTCTCTTGTTCGATTTTGCTCATTCCAAAATTTTATTTTGCTGCTTAGATTAAAGTAGATGGGAAAGGACTTCATGACCTCTTCAAGGTAATTGGAAGATTCAGTTATTCCTTGTCTGGCGATATGTTGTCAGCTATTGGACCTATTGAATACAACAGTGTATTCGCTCTGTTTTATTATTCAAGCCTGACGGTCCTATAAACATCTTCTTCTCCATAGTGCCCAGTTTTGCACCTTGCTTCTGTCTGAGTCAGTCTGGCAAAAATTATTGACCATCCATGGCTGTTTTCAGCAGAGTGGAATAGAGATTTAATTTTTTTTGTTTTTAAATGGCGCTGCAGCAGTCATTTATTTTCTCTCCCTGCTCTTGCTGAGATTTGGCAAGCTCCTCTCACAGCTATGGAGCTGTTTTCAACTCAGCGACTCTGGAGAAAACCTTTTGAAACAATCATTTTGGTCAGCTTTCCTAAGCTTTGAATTTAAGTCCATTTTTTGCCAGAAATTCTCTTCAAACAAAAATGTCCGCAAGCGCCGTGTATTACATAGCATCAGTCCTGAATCCAGGCTGCAATGTTCTTCAAACTGCACTCCTTAAAACAATTAGTCTGCCTGTTTATTGTGACAAATTCAAAAGCTTGTTTCAGTCTTTTGTTTTTGGAGTTTTGCTCACCCTTTTGTGATCTGGCTATGTCCTTTGACTCTGCTTTTGATCGGGTCGGGTAACTGACTGCCATGTGCTCTGGTGGAGTCCTCTCCCACTGCCCTCTGGCCTCCACGCCGGCAATGGGCCCCTTCCAGCGGGTCTCCAGTTGTGTATACAAGATCTTCAAGTGAGGTGGACTTCTCTCAGACCAGACTGTAGTTTCTTTACTTCTTCATCCTTAGGTATTTTGGGGTCCTTCTCCTGCTGCTGTCATGTTAAAAAGTAAAAAGTTTATTTATTAGTCACAAATAAGGCTTACATTAACACTTCAATGAAGTTACTGTGAAAATCCTCTAGTTGCCACATTCCGGTGCCTGTTCGGGTCAATGCACCTAACCAGCATGTCTTTCAGACTGGGGGAGGAAACCAGAGCGCCCGGAGGAAACCCAAGCAGACACAGGGAGAATCCGCATAGAGGGTGACCCAAGTCGGGAATCGAACCCGGGTCCCTGGCACTGTGAGGGAGCTGTGCTAACCATTACGCCACCATGCCGCTTTATAGTGTTTTGTGATCTCGCGAAATAATTGTAGGATTGAGCAATAACTGTTTATGAAAAACATATCACGACATACATAAATATCGGATACAGTCCTGACGAGGTGCTTTCTACATGCCAACTCCCACCCGGTTCACTACTCCATGGTGACACGGTGGCACAGCGGTTAGCACTGCTGCCTCACAGCGCCAGGGACCCGGGTTCGATTCCAACCTTGTTTGACTGTGTGGAGTTTGCACATTCTCCCCGTGTCAGCGCGGGTTTCCTCTGGGTTCTCCGGTTTCCTCCCACACTCCAGAGATGTATAGGTGAGGTGGATTGGCCATGGTAAATTGCCCCTCAGTCTCCAAAGATGTGTAGGTTAGATGGATTAGCCATGGTAAATGGGCAGGGTTTCTGGGATAGGGTGGAGAGGAGCGATGGATGGGATGCTCTTTTGGAGAGTCGGTGCAGGCTTAATGGGCATGAAGGCCTCTTTCTGCACTGTAGGGACTGTATGGTTCTATGATACAGTTTACTCACAGCACCAGGGACCCAGGTTCGATTCCCGGCTTGGGTCACTCTCTGTGTGGATTTTGCATGTTCTCCCCGTGTCTGCATGGGTTTCCTCTGGGTGCTCTGGTTTCCTTCTACAGTCTAAAGATGTGCTGGTTAGGTGCATTGGGCCGTGCTAAATTTTCTCTCAGTGAATCCGAACAGGCGCTGGAGTGTGGCGACTAGGGGATTTTCACAGTAACTTCATTGCAGTAGTAATATAAGCCTACTTGTGACTAATAAATAAACTTTAACTTTACTATTCCTATGTCACTCTCTGCATCATAATGTGGGTGGTACTGTTTCCCTAGTACCACATTAATCCTTACAATCCTGAACACCCCAGTACCACAATCTATCACTACTGAAACCTACATGCCAGTGGGGGCAATTTTAACTTCACAGGAAAGATTTTTGGCTGGGATTTTCCAGTCCTCCGCAGTGGACAGGCCAAGCCAGCCAAAAGCCTATTGTCTTCAGCGAGACTGGAAGATCCTGCTGGTGGGCGGGGCTGGAAAATCCTGGCTTTTATGTTGAAATCAAGAAATGTGACAGTCTAGGAATGTACTGGACATGTGGAATCGATGAATATGATCCTCTAAGACATTCCTTTCTTCTAAACCACCTTGATGTGCGTTGAGAAATCTGTTCCAAATGCACCCTCTGACACAGCCATGGTCTGATCCTGGCAAAGACAGACCAGTCTCCGAGATTCCTAGGTGATGCTTGAGCGTGCAAGCTCCTGCCAGATAAATATTTAATAAATGACATTGACTCTGCTGTCTGATCAATTCAGGTAGTGGCATGGCTCATCAGGAGGTGACCTGCTGTTCACAGCTTTCAGCACCAGGAAGGCTCATTAAGCAGGGAGAGAGAGTGAATAACATTGGCCCCAGCATATGTTGTGTGCTTTTTAACAAACGTCTCACACAGCAAAGCCCAGAACGTGAAGGATCCGTGGCTGACTTACTTGGCTGCAAAACCTCCTCGCTACAATACACCAGGGAGTAATTTGTGGACAATTGGCACTTTTCCACATTGAAATGCTTTTTTGACTAACCTCTTTACAGTCTTTAATTACTCGACCGTGAAGTGTAGCTGCAACTGGCATGCTTGCACATTTATTTCCAGTTCACAAAATCCTTCTGAGTGAAGCTAACGTTGGAACGCAGATCAAGCACAGGGTACCGTTTATTAATCAATCAGGTGTTACCAACGTTTACTAAATGCTAGTCCAACCCTCGGCTCAGAGCCTGTTGATCATTTAAGGTTAAGATTTATTTATTAGTGTCACAAGTAGGCTTACGTTAACACTGCAATAAAATTACTGTGAAAATCCCCTAGTTGCCACACTCCGGTGCTTGTTTGAGTACACCAAGGGAGAATTCAGCATGGCCAATGCACCCTAACCAGCACGTCTTTCAGACTGTGGGAGGAAACCGGAGCACCTGGAGGAAACCCACGCAGACATGGGGAGCATGTGCAGACTCCGCATAGACAGTGACCCAAGCCGGGAATTGAACCCGGGTCCCTGATGCTGTGAGGCAGCAGTGCTAACCACTGTGCCACCATGTAGACCCAGGATTTGGTGTCGTTCAGCAGGGTGATCAGGACAACGGGTTTCCTCCAGGTGCTCTGGTTTCCTCCCACAGTCCGAAAGACGTGCTGGTTAGATGCATTGGCCATGCTAAATTCCCCCTCAGTGTACCCAACCAGGTGCCGGAGTGTGGTGACTGGGAGATTTTCACAGTAACTTCATTGTCCAAAGATGTGCGGGTTAGGTTGATTGGCCAGGTTAAAAATTGCCCCTTAGAGTCCTGGGATGTGTAGGTTAGAGGGATTAGCGGGTAAATATGTGGGGGTAGGGCCTGGGTGGGATTGTGGTCGGTGCAGACTCGATGGGCCGAATGGCCTCCTTCTGCACTGTAGGGTTTCTATGATTTCTATGATTGCAGTGTTAATGTAAGCCGACTTGTGACACTAATAAATAAACTTTAAAACTACTACAGGCATCATGGCAATGCTCTGGTATGCTTCATAGAATCCCTACTGTGCAGAAGGAGGCCATTCGGCCCATCAAGTCTGCACTGACAACAATCCCACCCAGGTCCAATCCTTGTAACCCCACGTAATCCCCCTCACACTGAGGGGCAAGCCCACCCAGACCTGTTCCCCATAACCCCAAGTATTTACCCCACTAATCCCCCTAACCTACACATCTTGGGGCACTAAGGGGCAATTTAGCACGGTCAATCCACCTAGCCTGCACATCAGCCTGCAAAGGGTGCAGAGAAGATTTACAAGGATGTTGCCTGGATTGGTTGGCATGCCTTATGAGGATAGGTTGAGGGAGCTCGGTCTTTTCTCCTTGGAGAGACGAAGGATGAGAGGTGACCTGATGGAGGTCTATAGGATGTTGAGAGGTATAGATCGGGTGGATTCTCGGAGGCTTTTTCCCAGGGCTGAATGGCTGCTACGAGAGGACACAGGTTTAAGGTGCTGGGGAGTAGGTACAGAGGAGATGTCAGGGGTAAGTTTTTCACTCAGAGGGTGGTGGGTGAGTGGAATCGGCTGCCGTCACTGGTGGTGGAGGCAAACTCGATAGGGTCTTTTAAGAGACTTCTGGATGAGTACATGGAACTTAATAGGATTGAGGGTTATAGGTAAGCCTATATATAAGCCTAGGTAGGGACATGACCGGCGCAACTTGTGGGCCGAAGGGCCTGTTTGTGCTGTATTTTTTCTATGTTCTATCTTTGGAGTGTGGGAGGAAACCGGAGCATCCGGAGGAAACCCATGCAGACACAGGGAGAATGTGCAGACTCCACACTGACAGTCATCCGAGGCCAGAATTGAACCCGGGTTCCTGGTGCTGTGAGGCAGCAGTGCTAACCACTGTGCCACCGTGGTCACCTGAGGTCCATCATGTGAATTTGATAGCGGTACAAGATTATAAACAGCAAGATCCTTTATCGTGCTGGGGTCAACAACATGGAGACAACCCTCCGTAAACTTCAACTTATATAGGCAAGCCTCGACTCCCACAGAATCCCCAAGAAGACCTTGTGTCTCAGGGCCAATGACATCATGATGCTTACCCTTAGTTACTCCTCAGTCATTCCATTTTGTGCTCTTGCCTACGCTTTGCACTGCGGCAGCAGCAAGTGAGGCAAATGGCTGCTGAGATTCTGACGAAGGCAAGACATCCTCATGCAAGGATCTCGGGAGGCAGTGAGCTGCGATGGTGCTGCCACAGACTGCATCATCTCAGGGTATGTTTGAGATGTCTGACACGCAACTGCGAGGGGTAACGGTGGAGAGGTGGGGATGTGAGCAGGGATGCTGCCATCTAGAGGGAGGCCAGTAGGTTCCTGCACCATCATTCCCATGTCGTGAACTCAGGGCCCCTGTGGAGTCAACCCAGTGAGCTGGCGGGGGTGCAGATTGCCTAGCTCCAGAGAAAATCTGAAAACTCCTTCCAACCAAGGAGCATGAAGCCACCAGGGCACCTGCCAGACTTCCATGATGCACTGTGTCATTCCTTGGAAAGCTGTAACGACTGCAGTGGAAGATGCGACCTGAGTCATCGCAGGATGTTGGGCTCCACGGTTCCCTGGCTGGAACAGGCCCACCTTTTCACATTGAAGGTGAAGGATTCCAGGCTCTGCATCAAGCCAAGCTACTAGCAAATTCTTCACCCATCCAGCCACAAACTGTGATCTTTCTGCCCATTCCACCAAATATTTTGTGGGTCGGATCTCAATCAATGATGAGACACAGCATAGGAAAGAGATAGAGAATCTGGTGAACTGGTGCAGCAACAATAATCTCTCCCTCAATGCCAACAAAACGAAGGAGATAGTCATTGACTTCAGGAAGTGTAGTGGAGAACATGCCCCTGTCTACATCAATGGGGATGAAGTAGAAATGGTTGAGAGTTTCAGGTTTTTAGGTGTCCAGATCACCAACAACATGTCCTGGTCCCTCTATGCAGACACTATAGTTAAGAAAGCCCAACAAAGCCTCTACTTTTTCAGTAGATTAAGGAAATTTGGCACGTCCACTACAACTAAAGAACAAAGAAAATTACAGCACAGGAACAGGCCTTTCGGCCCTCCAAGCCTGCACCGACCATGCTGCCCAACTGAACTAAAGTCCCTTACCCAAAACAATCTCTCACCAACTTCTACAGATGCACCATAGAAAGCATTCTTTCTGGTTGTATCACAGCTTGGTATGGCTCCTGCTCTGTCAAGAAATTACAGAGGGTCATGAAGAAGCCCAGTCCATCACGCAAACCAGCCCCCCATCCATTGACTCTGACTACACTCCCTGCTGCCTCGGAAAAGCAGCCAGCATAATTAAGAACCCGAAGCACCCTAAACATATTCCCTTCCAACTTCTTCCGCCAGGAAAAAGATACAAAAGTCAGAGGTCACGTACCAACCGACTCAAGATCAGTTTCTTCCCTGCTGCCATCAGACTTTTAAATGGATCTAACTCGCATTAAGTTGACCTTTCTCTACACCCTAGCTATGACTGTAACACTACATTCTGCACTCTCTCCTTTCCCTCTCTGTGTACGGTATGCTTTGTCATAGAATCATAGAGGATTATAGCATGGAACCAACCTTTCGGCCCAACTTGTCCATGCCGCCCTTTTTTTAAACCCCTAAGCTAGTCCCAATTGCCCGCATTTGGCCCATATCCCTCTATACCCATCTTACCCATGTAACTGTCTAAACACTTTTTAAAAGACAAAATTGTTGCCGCCTCTACTACTACCTCTGGCAGCTTGTTCCAGACACTCACCACCCCCTGTGTGAAAAAGTTGCTCCTCTACACCCTTCTGTATCTCTCCCCTCTCACCTTAAACCTATGCCCTCTAGTCTTAGACTCCCCTACCTTTGGGAAAAGATATGACTATCTAGCTGATCTATGCCTCTCATTATTTTATAGACCTCTATAAATCTAGAGAAAAAAGTCCCAGTCTACCCAGCATCTCCATCAAGTCCCGGTAGCATCCTAGTAAATCTCTTCTGCGCTCTTTCTAGTTTAATAATATCCTTTCTATGTCTGTATAGGGCGCAAGAAGCAATACCTATCACTGTATACTGATTCATGTGACAATAATAAATCAAATCAAATCAAAAAATATTTTGTTTTGGCTCTACCATCAGCCCTTTTCTGAAACTTCACCCTGCAGAGTCCTCCCTTTGCTCCACGACAGCTGAACTGGCGTGCGAACTTCAGTTCCATTGAGGTGGTACCATTGGTGTCCCTACCACCCTGCATAGCTGCTGTCCACTAGAGGCCAGTGCTTCCCAGAGTGAGGCTCTCATTTGTATTTCAGCCTCTAAGTTACACACGAGGCTGGTCTTCGAACTGCTGCCCGCAACTGTGTCAATGACTGTTACAGCATCAACTTCGTGACTCTCCTCTTCCAGTTCTGTAGTTCAGAGGGGGTGTGCAAAGTTCAAGTTAGCTTCTCCCCCTCTTCCACTTCCTCCAGAGCTTGAGCTTGCTCTTGATTTCATTTGGTTTATTATTGTCATGTCTATTGGGATGCAGTGAAAAGTATTGTTTCTTGTGCGTTTGATCCATTCAAAAGTCTGACGGCAGCAGGGAAGAAGCGGTTCTTGAGGCGGTTGGTACATGACCTCAGATTTTTGTATCTTTTTCCCGACGGAAGAAGGTGGAAGAGAGTATGTCCGGGATGTGTGGGGTCCTTGATTATGCTGGCTGCTTTTCCAGCATAATCAGCGGGAAGTGCAGACGGAGTCAATGGATGGGAGGCTGGTTTGCCTGATGGACTGGGCTTCGTTCACATCCCTTTGTTGTTTCTTGCAGCTTGCTATGGCTCCTGCTCTGATCAAGCTGTGATACATCCGGAAATGGTGCTTTCAATGGTGCATCTGTAAAAGTTGGTGAGAGTCGTAGCTGACATGCCAAATTTCCTTAGCCTCATGAGAAAGTAGAGGGTTGGTGGGCTTTCTTAACTCTTACTCCAGGATCTGACATTGAAAAAGCTAGGAGGGTTGGAATGCATACGGTCTCCTCAGAATAGAGGTCTAATGAGGCCCTATAGAGAACAAAGAACAAAGAACAAAGAACAGTACAGCACAGGAAACAGGTCCTTTGGCCCTCCAAGCCTGTGCCGCTCCTTGGTCCAACTAGACCAATCGTTTGTATCCCTCCATTCCCAGGCTGCTCATGTGACTATCCAGGTAAGTCTTAAACGATGTCAGCGTGCCTGCCTCCACCACCCTACTTGGCAGCGCATTCCAGGCCCCCACCACCCTCTGTGAAAAAACATCCCTCTAATATCTGAGTTATACTTCGCCCCTCTCACCTTGAGCCCGTGACCCCTCGTGATCGTCACTTCTGATCTGGGAAAAAGCTTCCCACCATTCACCCTATCTATCCCCTTCATAATCTTGTACACCTCTATTAGATCTCCCCTCATTCTCCGTCTTTCCAGGGAGAACAACCCCAGTTTACCCAATCTCTCCTCATAGCTAAGACCCTCCATGCCAGGCAACATCCTGGTAAACCTTCTCTGCACTCTCTCTAACACCTCCACGTCCTTCTGGTAGTGCGGTGACCAGAACTGGACGCAGTACTCCAAATGTGGCCTAACCAGCGTTCCATACAGCTGCATCACCAGACTCCAGCTTTTATACTCTATACCCCGTCCTATAAAGGCAAGCATACCATATGCCTTCTTCACCACCTTCTCCACCTATGTTGCCACCTTCAAGGATTTGTGGACTTGCACACCTAGGTCCCTCTGTGTTTCTATACTCTTGATGGCTCTGCCATTTATTGTATAACTCCTCCCTACATTATTTCTTCCAAAATGCATCACTTTGCATTTATCTGGATTAAATTCCATCTGCTTTGGAGTGAGGATAGATTTTGGGTGATTAGGGATCAGGAATGGTTACTGATCTATAAGGAAGTTGGAGTGAGCATTTACCTCTGGCCCCCTGCCCCTAACATGCTCAGTCCCTCATTATCCTCCTTGTTCATCGTCAAATCAGCTTATACCTTTCCACAAATGTTCTCAACTCCACTTCGGAATTGTCAGACTGCCAACGTCATATCTTTTCAAATTGTGGAGGAGCTTCCTCCATTTGAACTTTTGGGAACAAGGCTCGGGTTGTTTTCCTTACAATACAGGAAGCTAAGGGGGTGACCTTTTTGAGGTATACAGAGAGGTCTAGACAAGTGTAGACAGGAAAGTCTTGTTTCCCCTGAGGATTCATTTACCAGGGGGCATAGAATAAAGATGATTGGTAGATGGATTAGAGAGGTCATAAGGAAAGGTTTATTCACCCAGAGGGTGGTGGGCATCTGGAAATTACAGCCTAAACTTGAAGATGAAATGCTTAATTAAAGCTACATCTACATCTGAAGGGTTGTAACCTGCAAGGGGCTATAGGTCAGGTGCTGGAAAGTGGGATTACAATGAGTGGCTAGTTTCTTTTTTCTCTTTTTTGGACGGCACAAACTTGATCACAGAATCCGTACAGTACAGAAGGAGGCCATTCGGCCCATCAAGTCTGTACCGACCACAATCCCTCCCAGGCCCTATTCTCATAACCCCACACATTTACCCTGCTAATCCCCCTGACACTAGGATCAATTTAGCAAGGCCAATCAACCTAACCCACACATCTTTGGAGTGTGGGAGGAAACCGGAGCACCCGGAGGAAACCCACGCAGTCAAGGGGAGAACATGCAAACTCCACACAGACAGTGACCCGAGGCTGGAATTGAACCCGGATCCCTGGCGTTGTGAGGCAGCAGTGCTAACCACCGCGCGACTGTGCCGCCCATAATGATGAGCTGAATGGTCTCTCTCTGCACCTAACTTTTCTATGGTTTCTAACAACCCCCAATTGTTTCAGCCCCCGTTGAACCCCCCCCAGGCCCTATCACCTAACTTAAACTCTCCCCATACTACTCACACTGACTCAATGGAAAGTGTGGATGTCCTATTTGAATCTTCAGCTGAGTTTCAATCTCTAAACCCTAACCAACACCATGGCAGTTTACTCAATGTCCGCAATGTTCCCTGCCTTTGATTTTATCTCAATCTGAGCCTTCCTGAAACATTACACGCCTCCATCGACTCCCCCAGCTCCACCTCACACAAATTCCAAATTGTACAAAATTCTCCCACTTCGTTTTCTCTTCCACGTTAAATCTCATTTGCATCATTCCTTCAGGAATATAGGCTGGGATTTGATTTGATTTGATTTATTATTGTCACATGTATTAACATAGTGAAAAGTGTTGTTTCTTGTGCGCTATACAGACAAAGCATACTGTTCATAGAGAAGGAAACGAGAGAGTGCAGAGCTAGGGTGTAGAGAAAGATCAGCTTAATGCGAGGTAGGTCCATTAAAAAGTCTGACTGCCGCAGGGAAGAAGCTGTTCTTGAATCGGTTGGTACATGACCTCAGACTTTTGTATCTTTTTCCCAACGGAAGAAGGTGGAAGAGAGAATGTCTGGGGTGCATGGGGTCCTTAATTATGCTGGCTGCTTTGCCAAGGCAGCGGGAAGTGTAGACAGAGTCAATGGATGGGAGGCTGGTTTCCCTGATGGATTGGGCAACATTCATGACCTTTTGTAGTTCCTTGTGGTCTTGGGCAGAGCAGGAGCCATACCAAGCTGTGATACAACCAGAAAGAATGCTTTCTATGGTGCATCTGTAAAAGTTGGAGAGAGTGGTCGCTGACATAGATTCCCTGTACATCTATTTTACACAGAGGGTGGTGGGTGCCTGGAACTTGTTGTCGGGGGAGATGGTGGAAGCGAATACAATAGTGACTTTTAAGGGGCGTCTTGACAAATACATGGATAGGATGGGAATGGACGGATATGGTCCCTGGAAGGGTAGGGGGTTTTAGTTCAGTCAGGCAGCATGGTCAGTGCAGGCTTGGAGGACCAAAGGACCTGTTCCTGTGCTGTAATTTTCTTTGTTCTTTGATATTATTAATTGAATTTAAATTCCACCAGCTGTCACGGTGGGATTTGAACCCCTGTCCTCAGAGCATTATCCTGGGCCTCTGGATTACGAGCCCAGTGACATTATTGCTTTACCAACTCCTCATTGTGTGAATTATTATTGTTAGATGGTACATGAACTGCGTCAAGGTTGTGATGCCTATAGTGGTGATATTCTTCAACAGTGCATTTGTGGCACCGAGGCCATACCCTGGGAGAGGCGCTGTGACCTCCCAGCCAATCTTTTCAGGCAGCACGGTGGCACAGTGGTTAGCACTGCTACCTCACAGTGCAGGGACCCAGCTTCAATTCCCAGCTTGGGTCACTGTCTGTGTGGAGTCTGCACATTCTCCCCGTGTCTGCATGGGTTTCCTCCGAGTGCTCCGGTTTCCTCCCACGGTCCAAAGATCTGCAGGACAGGTGAATTGGCCGTGCTAAATTGCCTGTTAGTGCACCCGAACAGGCGCCGAGTGTGGCGACCAGGGGATTTTCACAGTAACTTCATTGCAGTGTTAATGTAAGCCTACTTGTGACTGATAAATAAACTTGACTTTACTGCCTCACACCTTCTGTGTTAGCTCCCTCTGTGTCCTCTCTCTAACCCACAGGTACCGGATACCTCTCCCCCTCTGGACCTCCTCCACTACAATCTCCAGTGCTGCATCTGAGTAGCTGCAGGCTGCCCCTTTTAGTCAGCCCGAACCATCCTGAAATGTTCACTAGTTTGCCATACGCAATGCACTCCACACCATCAGTGGAAGAGGGTGAGTGGAAGCGAAATAACTCCAGGAAAATTGCTTTCGAATCAATGTTTGAGTGTTAAACGTCTAGGCCTCCATTTTAGTCTCCAATCAATGTGATCATTGATTAGCACCAGAGAGTCAATGATCAGGCAGGTGAGGTGGACACCCATTGCACTGGAGGTGTGCTGAGACCCACAGTGGTGGTTTGCCTAGGCTAAGGTAGGGTAAAGGATCAGGGTAGCCAATAAGGTTAAACAGAGGCTTTGCCTGATGCAATTTTTCAAAGCCTTCTCGCCCTTCTGGCTGAGATGAAGCTCGGATCAAGCCCGGGAGGGGGTGCGATGCCTCATCCTGTCAGCTTGCATCTTGATTATCGAGCCCAAGACGGGATGCAATATTTAGTTTTGTCAGCGTGGATCTGGTTTGCCCATCAGGTGGGGACCACAATTGGGTTAAATTGGAATTGGCTTTGTACGAAATCCATACTTTCCATCAGCTGACTTTTAGCAGCTTGCCACCCATTTAGCACCTGTTTTCACAATTTCATCAAAATACCCCCAAGGCTTTAAGCTGTAACACTGGTTTAAGCACATGTTTTGCCCAAGACAGCATCCTGGTAAGAGATTGAAACACACTCCAGAACAGCCAGCTGGAGGATCAATAAAGGGATGATTGCCACTTAAATTGCCTGCAAATGTTCATTAAGGAACTTGCGCAGCACTTGAATCAACTGTCTCTCCTCACAGAGACCAGCTGATTGAGAGTAAACTCGTCTTGTGGAGGATTTTGAGCATTACTTCAAACTTACAGTGATGCCAGGGACGGCACAGTGGCACAGTGGTTAGCACTGCTGCCTCACAGCGCCAGGGACCCGGGTTCGATTCCCAGCTTGGGTCACTGTCTGTGCGGAGTCTGCACGTTCTCCTCCATGTCTGCGTGGGTTTCCTCTGGGTGCTCCGGTTTCCTCCCACGGTCCAAAAGATGGGCTGGTTAGGTGCATTGGCCATGCTGAATTCTCCCTCAGTGCCTCTGAACAGGCGCCGGAGTGTGGCGACGAGGGAATTTTCACAGTAACTTCATTGCAGTGTTAATATAAGCCTACTTGTGACAAATAAATAAAACTTTACTGCTGGAAGTTTGAAGAAGAATTTTCTCAAGGCGTGTGACGTTCTGCCCCACTTTGTCAAGACTTCACCAACAGTATTGATGTTTATTCTGAATGTTCTCCGTGGGCTTCACTCCAAAGAGTGAATGCTGTGCTACTCTACTTCATTGGACAGCTTGTAGGAGGCACCATGAGAAAATGAGTGCCATCAGAACCTTGCAGCTGGATAGAGAGGAGGACAGGGGCCAGTCTTAACTGGAAAGAGAGACAGAAAAGTGAGGTGGAGTACCTCCCTCCTGTTGGTACAGAACATCCCTCCTCCTCTGAAACTATTCCACCAGGGCCTCCTGTGCTGGGCCCAGGGATCCGTGTACCTTCTCACACAATCCCCAAGCCAGCATCAAACCTGCTGCAGAGTTTTCATTAATTCATTTATGGGTAGTGTGTGTCGCTGGCTAGACCAGCATTTATTACCCATCCCTGGTTGCCCTTGAGAAGGTGGTGGTGAGTTGCCTTCTTGAACCGCTGCAGTCCCGTGGTGTAGGTACACCCACAGTGCTCTTTGGGACATTTTGACCCAGCAACAGTAAAGGAATGGTGATATATTTCCAAGTCAGGATTGTAAGTGACTTGGATAGGTACCTCCAGGTGGTGGTGTTCCCAGGTATCTGCTGCTCTTGCCCTTCTAGATGGCAGTGGTCATGGGTTTAGAAGGTGCTGTCTAAGGAATCTTGGTGAGATCCTGCAGGGCATCTTGTAGATTATACATTCTGCTGCCACTGTTCATTGATGGCGGAGGAATTAAATGTTTGTGGAAGGGGTAGCAATCGAACAAGTTGCTTTGACCTGCATGGTGACCTTCTTGGGTGTTGGAGCTGCACCCATCCAGGCAAGTGGAGAGTATTCCATCACACTCCAGACTTTTGCCTTATAGATGGTGAACAGGCTTTGGAGAGTCAGGAAGTGACTCACAGAATTCCTCGCCTCTGAGCTGCTCTGGTAGCCACAGCATTTTTACGGCTAGTCCAGTTCAGTTTCTGGTCAATGGTAACCCTCAGCCTGTTGATAGTGGGGGATTCAGCAATGGTGGTGTCATTGAATGTCAAGCGGCAATTATTAAGTCCTCTCCTGTTGGAGATGGCTATTTCCTGGCACTTGTGTGGCATGAATGTTACTTGCCACTTGTCAGCCCAAGCCTGGATGTTGTCCAGGTCTTGCTGCATTTGGACATGGACTGCTTCAGTATCTGAGGAATCACGAATGATACTGAACATTGTGCAGTCATCAGCGATTATCCCCACTTCTGACCTCATGATGGAAGGAAGGTCATTGATGAAGAAGTTGAAGATGGTTGTGCCTAGGACACTAACCTTGATGGACTCCTGCAGAGATATGCTGGAGCTGAGATGATTGATCTTCAATCACCACAGCCATCTCCCTATTTGCCAGGTATAACTCCAACCACTGGAGGGGGTTCCCCCAGATTTCCATTGACTTCAGTTTTGCCAGGGATCTTTGATGCCACTCAAATGCTGCCATGTTGTCAAGGGCAGTCACTCTCACCTCACCACTGGAGTTCAGCTCTTTTGTCCATGTTTGAACCAAGGCTGTAATGACGTCAGGAGCTGAGGGATCCTGGCAGAACCCAAGCTGACCCTCTGTGAGCAGGTTATTGCTGAGTAAGTGCCGCTTGATAGCACTGTTGATGACCCCTTCCATCTCTTTGCTGATGATCGAGAGCACATTGATTGGGCGGTAATTGGCCGGGTTGGATTTGTCCCGTTTTTTGTGTGCAGGACACACCTGGTCAATTTTCCATATTGCCGGATAGATGCCAGTGTTGTAACTGTACTGGAACGGCTTGGCTAGTGGCATGGCAAATTTGAAGCACAAGTCTTCACTATTATTGCTGGAATATTGCCAGGGCCCATCGCTTTTGCAGTATCCAGTGCATTCAGCCATTTCATGGTGGCACGTGGAGTGAATCGAATTGGCTGAAGACTGACATCTGTGATGCTGGGGACGTCTGGAGGAGGCCGATATGGATCATCCACTTGGCATTTCTGGCTGAAGATTGTTGCGAATACAACTGAGAGGCTAACTCGGACATTTAAGAGTGCATTTAAGAGTCAACCACTACAGTGGACATGGATGCACAGAGTCGACATAAGCTGTTCCACAAAACTTGTGTCTCAGCAGAACTTGAGTACTAAACCTCTGTTTAGCACCATCAGGCACGTTCGAGAATCATAGAATCCATAAGTGCAGAAGGAGGCCATTCAGCCCATTGAGTCTTCACCGACTCTTGGCAGAGTATCTTACCCAGGCCAACCCCCACTCTATCCCTGTAACTTCACACATTTACCCTGCTAATCCCCCTAACCTGCACACCTTTGGACATTAAGGGTCAATTAGCATGGCCAATCCACCGAACCTGCACATCTTTGGACGGTGGGAGGAAACTGGAGCGCCTGGAGGAGACCCACGCAGGCATGGGGAGAATGTGCAAACTCCACACAGACAGTGACCCGAGCCGAGAATTGAACCCGGGTCCCTGGCGCTGTGAGGCAGCAGCGCTAACCACTGTGCCACCTGCTGCCCCTCATGATGATGGTAATCAGCAATTAGGCCTGAAATCACCTGCTAAAACCAGGCACATCTCATTTGCAGAGCATCCCTTTCATACCTGTTTGCATCCTTCCACCAAAATAACCCCCAAAGTTTTAATTATTTTCTTGCCTTTCTTTTTTGCCTCTTTCATCTCCCTTAATCCAATCTTCCTTTCCCTCTCTTTGTCTCACTCACTGTGCCTGACTTGAATCTCCTTCACCCTCCTTGTCTGTCCCGCCAACTGGTTCTCTATCCATAAAGCACTTTGATTGAGCAGAGAGATTTTTGGTTGCCATTCATGGAGCCCAGATGCCCCCTTGTCCCTGCCACCCCATTATCAGCTGGCATTTCGAGCAAGCGACAACGCAAAAGGCAAAAGGAAACCCCCCAACCTGAAGGGTGCAGGAAAATGTCTAACTGACAGTCTATACCATGGACTGCCCCACACCAGTAAGATTTATTCCGATGAGCAATGGACGGTTGGTGGCATACTGAAAAATACAGCAGTATAACCAGTAACAGGGCCAAGGATGGGCGTACATGTGAAATATTTGAACAATAACTACAAGTTAAGATTAAATTAACCAACCAAAATCTCCCAAAGATCCTTAGATGGCACCTTCCAACCCACGACCACTTCCATCTAGAAAGACAAGGGCAGCAGATACATGGGAACACCATCACCTGCAAGTTCCCCTCCAAGTCACTCACCATCCTGACTTGGAAATATATTGTCATTTCTTCGCTGTTGCTGGGTCAAAATCCTGGAATTCCTTCCCTAATGGCATTATGGGTCAACCCACAGCACGTGGACTGCAGCAGTTCAGAGAATCCTAGAATCCCTACAGTGCAGAAGGAGGTCATTTGGCCCATCGAGTCTGCACCGACCACAATCCCACCCAGACCCTATCCCCATAACCCCACATATTTACCCTGCTAACCCCTCTAACCTACGCATCCCAGGACACTAAGGGGCAATTTAGCATGGCCATTGCACCTAACCCACACATCTTTGGACTGTGGGAGGAAACCGGAGCACCCAGAGGAAAGCCATGCAGACACAGGAAGAATGTGCAAATTCCACGCAGACAGTGACCCAAGCCGGGAATCGAACCAAGATCCCTGGGGCTGTGAGGCAGCAGTGCTAACCAGTGTGCCACCATTCAAGAAGGCAGCTCACGCCCACCTTCTCAAGGACAACTACGGATGGGCAATAAATGCTGGCCTAGCCATCGATGCCCATGTCCCTCGAATGAATTTTAAAAAACACACTGGGATCATTCTGTGCTTCTAAAGTAAAAGGTGTATGTGTACAACTCACTCCCAATAAAAGCAGCAGATACTGGGGATTAATTAAATCTCAACTGGACAGAGTTTTGGTCAAGCAAGGACCTGGAGTAAAGGTGAGGCAGGTACATGGTCGGGAAAGGTTTAGAGGGATATGGGCCAAAGGCAGGCAAATGGGACTAGTTGGGCTGAAGGGAGTTGGGCCCACAGACGAGTTGGGCTGAAGGGCCTATTTCTGTGCTGTATACCTCTATGACTCTATGATAAGGCAGGATTGCTTCACATTCAACCTGCATTCTGCTGTTCTGGCTGTCCCTTGTTCTGTCAATTTTCAGTTTGTCCTGGTCTCAGTACTTGACACGGGTCCTGGCACAGGCAGGGTGGGCTGAATGGCCTTCTGTGCTGGAAAAGTTTTCTACATTTTCAGATGCTGGCCATCACGTTCGATTTGTGTCTGTGGCATGGAGAGGGGAGAGGGGAGGAAAGAAATACAGCCGCTGACCCAGTCCCACACTCATCCGCGAAATATCCGAGTGTATAAAACTAAAAAGAACAAAGTGCTTGCGCAAGGCCTCATCCCAATACAACAGGGATGTGAGGCGGCACCTTTGAATGTACCCTACAAGATGAGAAGGAGAGCAAGCTCGTGCTTCTGGGTAAATTCACGCCGGCATCAAAAACATTTGGAGAATCAACACAGCGGGAAGCAAGAGTGATTGAGATTTTCATCTTGAAGAAGCCACACTGACATGCTGTCCATCAGGCAACCTCCTTCATAATATCAATAATGCCCCTGTGGAATGGTTCACTGCCTGAATTCTTTATGATGAATGATCATCTCAAAGAACAACATTGAATTGAAGCAGCAGTGTATCGACTCGGTGTGAATAGAATAGCTGCCTCATATTTCTCCCTCATAATCACAGTGATTTTTATTTTTTTTGCTCTGACTTTTTGGTCACCAGTGTTTACAGTAACATTCTCTTAAGTAGCAATCCAATCGCACCCTCGCCAACATTAGCCCCTGCACGAACCCACCTGCCGTAGCACCCAATCTTTCCAGTTGCTATGGAGATACCCCGATGCCCACAAAGTCACCCTGCATCGTCAACCCTTGAAGTTCCGCTGGTGCGTCTTCCACCTTTGAACCCTAAGCTCTCAGAGTCCTAAGGGGAGGTGATGGCCTCGTGGTATTATCACCAGATGACTAATCCAGAAGCTCAGCTAATGTTCTGGGGATCCAGCTTCGAATCCCACCATGGCAGATGGTGGAATTTGGATTCAATAAAAACATATCTGGAATTGGGAATCTACTGATGACCATGAAACCATTGTCGATTGCTGGATAAACAAATCTGGTTCACTAATGCCCTTTAGGGAAGGAAATCTGCCATCCTTACCTGGTCTGGCCTACATGTGACTCCAGAGTCACAGAAATGTGGTTGACTCTCAACTGCCCTTGGGCAAGTAGGGATGGGCAATAAATGCTGGCCAGCCAATGACGCCAATGTCCCATGGATGGATAATAAAAAACTCTGAAGCAGGACAGATCTTATCGTGCACCTCTCAATCTCGCCCAAACTGCCAGATCTGGTCAAAGTGGTCTCTGGCTGCCGAAACCCCTCCCCCCCCCCCCCCCCCCCCGCCTTTCCCAGCTCCAATTCCTCCAGAAACTTCAGGATCATCCTGGATGGCAATTGAACCCACGACTTCTTTCCTCTTTGACCAACTGCATCTTCCAAATCCTGGTTTCCCGACCCTCACTTCCCATACCCATCGCAACCCAATCAGTGATTTCTCGGTCAAAAGTTAGATAGTCCGTACAATGCCTGAGCCACTATATTGCCCTTCTCTCTGCACCTTCCACCATAGAATCATAGAATCCCTACAGTGCAAAAGGAGGCCATCTGGCCCATTGAGCCTTCACCAACAACAATCCCACCCAAGCCCTATCCCCATAACCCCATGTAATTACCCTGCTTATAAGAAAAGCAAAATATTGTGGATGCTGGAATCTGAAACCAACAGGGAAGCGCTGGAAAATCTCAGCAGGTCTGGCAGCATCTGTAAGGAGAGAAAAGAGCTGATGTTTCGAGTCCAGATGACCCTTTGTCAAAGCTTTGTCAAATGGTCATCTGGACACGAAACATCAGCTTTTTTTCTCTCCTTACAGATGCTGCCAGAGCTGCTGAGATTTTCCAGCGTTTTCTCTTTTAATTACCCTGCTAATCTCCCTGACACTAACGGGCAATTTATCATGGTCAATCCACCCAACCTGCGCATCTTTAGACTGTGGGAGGAAATCGGAGCACCCGGAGGAAACCCACGCAGACACGGGGAAAACGTACAAACTCCAGACGGTCACCCAAGCCGGGAATCGAACCCAGGTCCCTGGAGCTGTGAGGCAGCAGTGCTAACCGCTGTGCCACTGTGCCGACCCAACTTTGAGTATACAACCACCGCCCCCCCCCCACCCCACCCCCACCCCCCACCCCACCCCCACCACTTTATATATAATACAACAACTTGATATTGGTATAAGCAATGATTCAGCAAAAAGGTTTCGAATATCTGGTGTAAAATGAAGTAAAGTAGCTCACAACACAGAGATCAGTGTGATTCATGTCAGTGGGTCTTCACTGCAGGCTACTTTGGAATTAACATAGAAACATAGAAAATAGGAACAGGAGTAGGCCATTTAGCCCATCTAGCCTGCTCCACCATTCATTTTGATCATGACTGGTCATCAAATTCAATATCCTGATCCCACCTTCCCCCCCTATCCCTTGATTCCGTTAGCCCTAAGAGCTTTATCTAATTTCTTCTTCACAATGTTTTGGTCTCAACTACTTTCTGTGGTAGTGAATTTTACAGACTCACCACTCTCTGGGTGAAGAAATCTCTCCTCACCTCAGTCCTAAAAGGTTTACCCCTTATCTTCGAACTATGACCCTCGTTCTGGACTCCGCCACCATTGGGAACACTCTTTCTGAACCTACCCTGTCTAATCCTGTTAGAATTTTATAAGTTTCTATGAAGATGACACAGTGGCACAGTGGTTAGCACCGCTGCCTCACAGCACCAGAGATCCAGGTTCAATTCCAGCTTTGATATCTGACTGTCTGTGTGGAGTTTGCACATTCTCCCCGCGTCTATGTGGGTTTCCTCCAGGGGAGGAAATAGGGGAGGTGATGGCCTAGTGGTATTATCGCTAGACTGTTAATCCAGAAACTCAGCTAATGTTCTGGGGACCCAGGTTCGTATCCCGCCAAGCAGATGGTGGAATTGGAATTAAATTTGGGCGGCACGGTGGCACAATGGTTAGCACTGCTGCTTCACAGCTCCAGGGACCTGGATTCGATTCACGGCTTGGGTCACTGTCTGTGTGGAGTTTGCACATTCTCCTCGTGTCTGCGTGGGTTTCCTCCGGGCGCTCCGGTTTCCTCCCACAGTCCAAAGATGTGCAGGTTAGGTTGATTGGCCATGCTAAAATTGCCCCTTAGTGTCCTGGGATGCGTAAATTAGAGGGATTAGCGGGTAAACTATGTAGGGATATGGGGGTAGGGCCTGGGTGGGATTGTGGTCGGTGCAGACTCGATGGGCCGAATGGCCTCTTTCTGTACTGTAGGGTTTCTATGATTCTATGATTCTATGAGATCCCCTCTCACTCTTCTAATTGCCTTTGACTCATTGATGTAGTTTGGTTAAACTGTCATGCACAATTCCACAGTCACCATTGGGTCTTACCAGCACCTAACGCAGTATATTGAGTGAAAAAATTGTCTTTGCTTACGTTTCCTTTAATTGCTTGCTCCATGGAGTCCAAATCCCAGCAGACTTCTTCTGTTTTGGTTGTATCAGCATCACAGACTAACATCTGTTGTTCTGCCAAGATTTATGAATGTGCTTAACAATGTGAGAATGTTGGATAATCAGTTTTTTTGTGATGCTAATCGGGGAATAGATATTGGCCAGGACACTGAGATAACCGCCCAGCTCTTCTTCAGAATACATCCACCAGGAAGCAGATGGGACCTCGGTTCGATGGTCTCACCCAAAAGACAGCATCTCTGATGGTCCGGTATTCCTTCAGTACTGCACTGGAGTGTCAGCCTGGACTTTACTCAAGCTCGAGCCCTGGATTGGGATTTGAACCTGGAACCTTGTGAATCAGGTGCAAGAGTGCTCCTGACTGAGCCACAGCTGACACTCTGAGCAAGGTGGCGAGCTAGTCCTCCATTGAGCTTCTCCATTGCCTCGATCAGCTCATCGTGTTCACTCATGTGCTCTATTGACCTCAAGGGAAAGATATGACTGTCAAATGAATGGTACAAAGATGCACATTTATTTTCGAGTAACTAGTGTCATTAACATGTGTAATAAATACTTCAAAGGAAATCTCACAAAACTTTTAATGTGGCGTACTGTTTTCCATGTTCAATTGACATGCTCAGTCTGTTCACTTGAGTCTGGATAGAAAAGATTTAAATGTCCAACAATTTGCAGTATTGTACCGTGCCTTAGCACAGCGCCAGAGACCCAGGTTCAATACTTGGTTTGGGTCACTGTCTGTGCGGAGTCTGCACGTTCTCCTCGTGACTGCATGGGTTTCCTCCAGGTGCTCTGGTTTCCTCACACAGTCCAAAAGACGTGCTGGCTGGGTGCATTTGCCATGCTAAATTCTCCCTCAGTGTACCCGAACAGGCGCCAGAGTGTGGCAGCTAGGGGATTTTTATAGTAACTTCATTGCAGTGTTAATGTAAGCCTACATTCGTGGGACATGGGCATCATTGTCTGGCCAGCATTTATTGCCCATCCCTAGTTGCCCAAGGGCAGTTGAGAGTCAACCACATTGATGTGACCCTGGAGTCACATGTAGGCCAGACCAGGTAAGGACGGCAGATTTCCTTCCCTAAAGGACATTAGTGACGCAGATGGCTTTTTACAACAATCGATGATATCACCATTACTGAGGTTATTTCGTTAATTGAACTCAATTGCACCGGCTGCCATGGTGGGATTTGAACCCACATCTCCAGAGCATGTGCCTGGGCCTCTGGATTTACTGATCTGGTGACATTAGCACCACCCCACTCTCTTCCCCCTAATATTAGGTGACACCCTCATAGCTGACGGTGTCCAGGACTTCTGGGTTTATACCTGAAATGCAGCCAGCTGAGTAAGTTCATGAAGGGCCACCACTAACCATTGGGCTGCATTTATACGAATCAAAGTCTTCAAGGCCGCATCAGAACAACAAGATGGAAGAGAGATGAAGTGACCAGAAAAATTGTGACAAAACAACAGTTTGGAACGTTCCAAGGCCCTTCAGCATGAGGGATAAAAAGATGGAAAACATGCAGCAAAGAAAAATAGAAAGAATGTGCATTCATATAGCACCTGTCTCAACGCATGCCCATCCAAAGTACTTAACATTCAGTAGTTTTGAAGTCACTGCTGTGATGTAGGCAATGCAGCAGCCAATTTGCCCACAGCCACTCCCACAAACAGCAATGAGATAATGACCAGATGATGTTTTTTTTCCCACTGGTGTTAGTTAAGGGATAAATATTGGCCAGACACCAGACTCCCGAGGTCTTACTTACAATAATAACACCCAGCAAAAAGGACAGACAGAGCCCCAGTTTAACATCTCATCTGAGAGACAACACCTCTGACAGTACTCACTGCCATTGACTCATAGAGCCATTAACAGCACCGAAGAAGGCTATTCAGCCAATCAAGTCCATGCCAGCTCTGCAAGGAGCAATCCAGTTAATCTCATTGCCCCACATAATTCCCGTAGTCCTGCAAGTTTATTCCCCTCCAGCACCCATCCAATTTCCTTTCGAAACATTGATTGTTTCATCTTGCACCATCCTCATGGGCAGCAGGTTCCAGATCATTATTATCCACTGCATTAAAAAAGTTCTTCCTCATTTCCCCTGCATCTCTTATCCAAAACCTTAAATCTGTGTCCCTTGGTCTTTGTACCATCAGCTTATGGGAACAGTTTTTTCTTGTCTACCTTACCCAAACCTGTCATAATCTCACACAGCACCATTAAATCTTCTCTCAACTTCCTTTAGCTCCAAGGAGAGCAACCCAGGTTCTCTAACCTGATCGTGTAGCTATAATTCCCCCATCCCTAGAAATGTCCTGGCAAGTCTCCTCCGCAGCCTCTCAAGGATAAGGAAAGTGATCGGCAGAGAAATCAAGGGCCAGAGTCAGATAAGGATCCAGTAAAAATAGTAGGAAAGGGAAAATAAATTTTAAAACCTTAAGGTTTTGTACCTGAATGCTTGGAGCATTCAAAACAAAATGGATGAATTAATTGCACAGATAGATGTAAAGGGGTATGGTATAGTTGGCATTGCGGAGACATGGCTCCAAGGTGAGCAAGGATGGAACTAAACATTGAGGGCTATTCAGTGTTTAGGCAGGACAGACAGAAAAGAAAAGGTGGTGGAGTTGCATTGTTCATTAAAGATGATATTGATGCGACACTGAGGAAAGATATTAGCATAAATGAAGTGGAACCTGTTTGGGTCGAGTTAAGAAATAACAAGGGGAATAAAACATTGGTTGGGGTGATATACAGACCACCAAACTGTAGTGGTAATGTTGGAAAAAGCAGTAGACAGGAAATCAGAGATGCATGTGTTAAAGGGACATCTGTGATTATAGGCGACTTTAACCTGCAGATGGATTAGGAAAGTCAAATTAGTCACAGTACAATAGAGGAGGAACTTCTGGAGTGCAGACGGGATGGTTTTCTGCAGCAATATATTGAGGAACCAACAAGAGAGCAGGCCACCTTGGACCGGATGTTGTGCAATGAGAAAGGATTGGTTGGCAATCTAGTCGTGAGAGAACCCTCGGGGACAAGTGACCATAATATGGTAGGATTCTTTATCAAGGTGGATAGTGATGTAGTTAATTCTGAGACCAGGGTCCTGAATCTCAATGAAGGTAACTATGATGGTATGAGACATGAATTGGCCATGGTGGACTGGGAAACATTACTGAAAGGAAAGACAGTGGACAGGCAATGGTCGGCATTTAAAGAATGAATAGGTGAACTCCAGAAGTTGTTTATTCCTGCTTGGTGCAAGAGTGGTAAGGGAATTGTGGCCAAACCATGGCTTAGGAGGGAAATTAGAGATAGTATCGGATTCAAGGAAGAAGCATACAAATTAGTAAGAAGAAGCAATAGACCTGAAGATTGGGAGCAGTTTAAAATTCAGCAAAGGATGACCAAGGGATTGATTAAGAAGGGAAAAATAGAGTATGAAAGTAAGCTAGCGGAGAATATAAAAACTGACTGTAAAAGTTTCTGTAGGAATGTAAAGAGAAAAAGATTGACAAAAATGAATGTCGGCCCGTTACAGTCAGAAACAGGAGAGTTCATAACAGGGAATAAAGAAATGGCCGAGGAATTAAATTTGTACTTTGCTTCAGTCTTCACAAAGGAAGACATGAATAATGTACCAAACTGCTGAGAGAAACATGTTTTAGTGAGGAGCTGAAGGAAATCCATATCAGTCGAGAAATGGTTTTGGGGAAATTGATGGGATTGAAGGTGGATAAATATCCAGGTCCTGATAATCTTCATCCCAGAGTGCTTAAGGAAGTGGCCCTGGAAATAGTAGATCCATTGGTGGTTATTTTCCAAAATTCTTTGGACTCTGGAACAGTTCCTACAGCTACTCTCCTACGGAAAGTAGCTAATGGAAGTTCACTATTCAAAAAGGGAAGTAGAGAGAAAACAGGAAACTATAGACCAGTGAGCCTAATGTCGGTACTGGGGAAGTTGTTGGAGTCTATTATCAAGGATTTCATAACTCGGCATTTGGAAAGCAGTGGTATAATCAGACAAAGTCAGGTGGATTTACAAAAGGGAAATCATGTATGACGAATCTATTGGAATTTTTGGAAGATATAACTAGTAGAGTTGACCAAGGAGAACCAGTAGATGTGGTTTATTTAGACTTTCAGAAGGCTTTCAACAAGGTCTCACATAACAGACTATTGTGTAAATTTAAAGCACAGGGATTGCGGGTAATGTCTTGAGATGGATAGAAAGCTGGTTAGCAAGTAGGAAGCAAAGAGTTGGCATAAATGGGTCTTTTTCTGATTGGCAGTCAGTGACTAGTGGGGTTCCGCAGGGATCTGTGCTCGGACCCCAACTGTTGACATTATATATTAATGATTTGTAAGAGGGAACTGAATGTATTATCTCCAAATTTGCAGATGATACAAAGCTGGGTGGGAGGGTGAGCTGTGAGAAGGATGCAGGACAGGCTGTGTGTGTGGGCATCTGCATGGCAGATGGAGTCCCTGGAGTGAGTCTTGAGCCCGTAATCCTCTGAACATAAACACAAACACAAACCCTTGAGCCATGGGTGAGGTAGGTTTTGGGGAGGGTTTTAAACAAAGAGAGAGATTAAGAGATGGAATTCCAGGGTTCTTTTTATATTTTCCTTGGGATATGGGCATCGCTGGCTGGGCCAGCATTTGTTGCCCATCCCTAATTGCCCTTGAACTGAGGGTCTTGCTAGGCCATCTCTTAGTTTACCACATTGCTGTGGATCATTTGTAGGCCAGACCAGGAAAGGACAGCAGATTTCCCTCCTTGAAGGGCATTAATGAACCAAATGGGTGTTTACAATACTGTCAATCACCAATACTGAGACTAACTATTCCAGAATTATTAACTGAATTTAAAATTCCATGGTGGGATTTGAACCCACATCCCCAGCGCATGAGCCCCCACTGCCTTCTGAAGCCCAACAGGGGTGGGGTGAGAATGGGGACAATAACGTAGGATGGCATGGTGGCACAGTGGTTAGCACTGCTGCCTCACGCAATGCAAACCAGCCTTGGGTCACTGTCTGTGTGGAGTCTGCACGTTCTCCCCATGACTGCGTGGGTTTCTTGCGGGTGCTCTGGTTTCCTCCCACAGTCCAAAGATGTGCGGGTTAGGTTGATTGGCCATGCTAAATTGACCCTTCGTATCAGGGGATTAGCAGGGTAAATATGTAGGGTTACAGGAATCGGGTCTGGGTGGGATTGTGGTCAGTGCAGACTCGATGGGCCGAATTGCCTCATTCTGCACTGCAGGGATTCTAGTCTATAACTAGTTAACTACTTTTTGGTTATAGTACATGTTATTTTCCACACTGTCACATCGAATTGGGAGGAATAAACGATTCCCAAAGTGTTATCATCAATCTTAAATGCTGGAAATATCGGCCGGGATTCTCCCAAAAAATATCTAAGTGCCCAACGTGCAGGAAAACGATGGTATATCCCGCCTGTTTCTGGGGGGCGTACTTACCAGAGCAAATCTCCAACACTCTAAGCAATGCAGAGTGCCCCAACGGGATTTCCACTGGTAAGCGGGGGGGGGGCGGAGCCTATTCCCACTCGAGAGGCCGGCAGCATAGCGCTTAGTGGGCCACTGCGCATGCGCCGATCTGTCAGAGCGGAGACCAGCGTGTACGTAATGGCCCCCCCGTTGCCGGCCACCAGATCACTGGCCAACCCAATCGCTGGCCAGCCCCGTAACTCCCTATCGCTGGCCTTCTGATCCCCCCACCCCTGGAGCACTGACCTCCCGGACCTCTCTGTGCCAGCCCCGATGTCCCACCCATCCACCTGCTCCCTCAGCCAGCCTCAATCTCCCCGTCCCGCCTCTCAGCTAGCCCCGATCGCCCCGGCCCTCACTCCAATGGCCAGCCCCGATCACCTGCTCCTTCCCTCTCCCAGTAATCCCACTTTACAGAGTGGCAGTGGGGCCCCCCCCACAGTGATCGACCCCCCCCCCAATAGGCCCCACCCCAGTAGCCCCGCTCCCTCTGGCCCATCCGCTTGGCACTGCCCGGTGCCTTGTGAGTAGTGCCAAGGCGCCCAGTCGACAGTGCCAAGGTGCCCCTTGGGCAGTGCCAGGGTGCCAGGCTGGCACTGCCGGGGGGGGGGCCTCAATGGCCTCTGTCCTCACCAGCGGGGTCAGGAGGCCTGTTCCCCGTTAGTGGGGAGCAGTCGTAAACACCACTGGAGGGAAACACTCCTGACTGGGGCAGAGGGATTGAGGGGGCGGGGGGGTAAGAAATCCTAATTTCAGCATGGTAATCAACTCTGTGCTGATTACTGGCACAGAGCTGATTACACTCAAAAAGAGTGCCTGCGCCTGTTGCGAACCTCCCGCTGGTGTCTCCCGGCCTGCCATGCTGCTCGAGCAGTGCAGCGGGCCAGGAAAATCCCAGCCATCCTTATTGAGGAAAACGTGGATCACATTTAGAAACTGATAGCATAGAATGTGTATTCATGTATGTATTGCCATGACATGCACACTGGAAGTGACGTGTCGGTAGTACATAGAACATAGAACAGTACAGCACAGAACAGGCCCTTCGGTCCACGATGTTGTGCCGAGCTTTATCTGAAACCAAGATCAAGCTATCCCACTCCCTATCATCCTGGTGTGCTCCATGTGCCTATCCAATAACCGCTTAAATGTTCCTAAAGTGTCTGACTCCACTGTCACTGCAGGCAGTCCATTCCACACCCTAACCACTCTCTGCGTAAAGAACCTACCTCTGATATCCTTCCTATATCTCCCACCACGAACCCTATAGTTATGCCCCCTTGTAATAGCTCCATCCACCCGAGGAAATAGTCTTTGAACGTTGACTCTATCTATCCCCTTCATCATTTTATAAACCTCTATTAAGTCTCCCCTCAGCCTCCTCCGCTCCAGAGAGAACAGCTCCCGCAACCTTTCCTCATAAGACCTGCAGTAGTGTGGGAGTTCTCACCAATGTGGTTACAGGCATGGCGTGTAAGAGTTGCTGAATGTCTCAGAGTAAATCTTTTCAGTTGTAGTCCTTTGTCCTCATTCCTACACAGCACAGCAGCATTGCAGGTAGTATTCTTCACCTGTTGATTTTCAAAAGGGGGAGACTTCATAAAATCTCTTTGCGAGGATACAAGTGAGGCAGCAGTGAACAATCAGACAGCAGATGTGGTACCCAGTCAGTCAGGTTACTGTCTGCATTCCTGTGCTTATGAAATCATTAGTCTGCAACAGCAAAGAGCAGCAGTTCAGACAGCTCCATCGTCAGGTGCAGGCACAGGACACAAAGCTGAGCGCTGGGGGAACAGGCCTGAGAGGCAGGATTGGCAATCTGATTCTCCAGACCGCTCTGCCAAGGCTGGCACAGCCAGTAATAATGCCTCAGGCCAGCAGGGCTGCGGAACCAACTGCCCGCAGTCTCTTGGCACAGGGTCGTCGGGAGTATTTAGAAGCTTGATCCTCAGCTTAGCCACTGGTGGAATAAGTACTGGGTCAGAAGGTGACATGTCAACAACAGTCCCTGGGTCACTTGGTTAAGAGCGGGGTGTATAGGTTGCATGGCGGGCTGGTCAGGGGGTGACTTATTACACTGCAAGGTAGCCAGGTTAATCTGCTGCGGAGCCTGGATCAATAAAACAAGCTGACAAGCTACAGCTGGGAAGTGACCTGCTTAACATCACTGAACAGAGAGACAGTCTCACTCACTGAGTGAAAACTTAAGAGTCTGCCTATGCTTCCACATTGATCTGTTGTGATCCTTGCTCATGCTGAGCTGCTCCTGAGTTTCCCCTTCATTAATGCTATTCCAGTCTGTCAGCAGTTATATGCGAAATCTTCAAACAACTGGACATGATAAGCCTCAATGAAACAAGTGACAGAGACAACTTGAAGATAAAAAAGAAAGTTAATACTCTTGACTTGGTTACGTTTTTCTATCATTTAATAAAACAATAGGCAGGAATCATAGAATCCCTTCAGTGCAGAAGGAGGCCATTTGACCCATCGAGTCTGCACCGACCACAATCCCACACAATCCCTATCCCCATAACCCCATGCATTTATCCTAGCTAGTGCCCCTGACACTAGGGGTCAATTTATCACAGCCAATCCATCTAACTCGCACATCATTGGACTATGGGAGGAAACTGGAACATCCAGAGGAAACCCACGCAGACACGGGGAGAATGTGCAGATTCCGTACAGACAGTGACCCAAGGCTGGAATCGAAACCGGGTCCCTGGCGCTGTGAGTCAGCAGTGCTAACCACTGTGCCACTGTGCCGCTCCATGCTGCCATATCTAAGGTGCCTGCTGTGGGTATCACAACATCGCAGGTCGCCTTTTCTAAAAATGTGAACTAATTTAAAATGGAGTAACTGTGACACTGTGGTTCTGAACACGTCCATACAGGACTACTACACTAATGTATCCAATGCTCGGGTGCCAATTTAAGCCTCAGGCACCTCCTGGGCTGTAGAGGAACAAATTCAGTTCATTCACACTCCTGGTTACTGTCTGTAGACGTGATCAGGTTTGGTTCTGAGGTCCCCTATAGTTGAAGAGCCCCTTTGGGAATGACACTGCTTGTTTATTAACATCACAAGTAGGCTTACATTAACACTGCAATGAAGTTACTGTGAAAATCCCCCAGTCGCCACACACTCCGGGGCCTGTTCGGGTACACGGAGGGAGAATGTAACATGGCCAATGCACCTGACCAGCATGTCTTTCAGACTGTGGGAGAAAACCGGAGCACCCGGAGGAAACCCACACAGACACAGAACGCACAGACTCTACACAGACAGTGACCCAAGCCGGGAATCGAACCTGGGTCCCCGGTGCTGTGAGGCAGCAGTGCTAACCATTGTGCCACTGTGCCACCTTTTTTTTGGAAGACTTAGACAAGATTTCAGGAGGCTGCCAGGGGCCACGGGATGGTGTCCGAGCATTCGTGACTGACAACAGAGGGTTGTGTGGGGTCCTCCTTTTTTTTGCTTCAGTAACTTTGCAATCTCTGCGCAGGTTTTCTCTTTTAAAAAATGACCTCATTGCTTCCAGTGATGTGTCCACAGTAACACAGGGTGAAAGGAGAGTATTTTAGTGGAACTCCTCTTGGACACAGTGCTCTAGTCTATGGGGGCGGTACGGTAGCACAGTGGTTAGCACTGCTGCTTCACAGCTCCAGGGACCTGGGTTCGATTCCTGGCTTGGGTCACTGCCTGTGTGGAGTTTGCACATTCTCCTCGTGTCTGCGTGGGTTTCCTCCGGGTGCTCCGGTTTCCTCCCACAGTCCAAAGATGTGCGGGTTAGTTGATTGGCCATTCTAAATTGCCCCTTAGTATGCGGGGATTAGCGGGTAGAATGTATGAGGATATGGGGGTGGGGCCTGGGTGGGATTGTGGTCGGTGCAGACTCGATGGGCTGAATGTCCTCTTTCTGTGCTGTAGGGTTTCTATGATTCTTGAGCCCATGTTCACCGTCCGTGGGAATGCCAACGGGGGCTCAAGATCCGGAAGATGTCGTTCTCGCTGGCAGGTTTCCCGCTTACCACTGGCCACGTCACCTGCATAACAGGCATGAACCTGCTTTACATGCATTTGAATAGATTTTGATATAATTAACCCGTCCCCTTGCCAGATATTGACTCCCGGCCCCGCTATATATTGACACCGTGCCGACGTGATGCAGTTTACAACAGGTTCACCAAGACATGAACCTGTCGTGGGGGTCTCCCCGGGGGCGCAAAGGTAAGTATAGTCTCTGAGAGAGAGGGACATGGCCAGACAGTTCCCCCTGGCTCTGCCCCTTGGCACAGGTTGGCACTGCCAGGTTGGCACTATGCCTACCTAGCAGTGCCAAACTGTGCCAAGGCCGGGCCCCAGAGGGAGCCTCATGGAGTGGGGGGGAGGAGATTCATGCGGATGTGGTGGTATCTGGGAGTGGACGGAGGAGCTGGGGATGCCGGCGATGGCCATTGTGGGAGGGAGGAGGTGGATGCTGGCTATGACTGTGGGTGGCAGGGGGAGAAGGGGCTGATAATTGGCAGGGGGCGGGGAGGGAAGGGGGTAATGGTCAGGGGGAGAGGTAGACAAGTGCCTAGTCGATCGGAGCAGGAGCAGGGAGCCTCCGAGACCTCCGTGGTGGGCTGGGGGGGAGGTTTACTCAGGTTATGATCAGGGCGCATTTTAGAGATGGTGCCCCGATCTCAGTGCAGCCAGGTTTTGCCGGCATGATGAGGCCCCGCCCACCTGTATGACGGCACAAAATACCACTTTTTTTTTGGCAGAGTGTAGTAAGATCTGGAGAGAAACACACCGGTTTTTTCGCTGGAAACAATACTCTTCCATGTTTTGGTAAGATTTCACCCTGTATCTTTTTGGATTAACACCAACATGGAGCACTGTGTGTTTAACCCTAACCGTATGTAACTGCACAGAAAGTTTATTAACTTATTAGTCACAAGTAAGACTTACATTAACACTGCAATGAAGTTACTGCGAAATTCCCCTAGTCGCCACACTCCGGCGCTTGTTCGGGTCAATGCACCTAACCAGCGCATCTTTCAGATTGTGGAAACTGAAGCACTGGGAGGAAACCCATGCAGACACGGGGAGAATGTGCAAACTCCACACAGACAGTGACCCAAACCGGGAATCGAATCTGGGTTCCTAGCGCTGTGAGGTAGCAGCGCTAACCCCCGTGCTGCCCCCGAGAAGCACCGCAGAGTGCAACATGACTGACATATATAATTTGAACAGAATTGTACTCTCTGCAATGAAAATATTGAAATGTTTGTCATGTTTTCATTACCAAACTGAAGCACCTCAGAGTGCACCTTTATCGCTGGAGAAAATGTGAATATTATTGCACTTTCCTGTTATGACGATTTGAAATGTTTTGTAATGTCAATTTTGTATGCATTAAATATATTTGTGCTAAAAATAATTACAGACAATACAACAGACCGTTGTAGTTAAGTGGCACAGAATTGAAACCTATCACATCAAATGTGATTGCATCATATCAACACAAAATATCCTGGCTTGTTAACAAGTAAAGCTGTTAGATTCATTGCGGACTGTGTGAGTTAATCAACTGTTCTTTGTAGAGGGGACCAAAGAGATCAGATACCATTCTTAGAAATGTTGTTTACCTGTGTACTACTGAATACTTAGAAATTCAATATCACCAAACCTTGACACGGAGAACAGAGAAACAAGTGCATGTATTAATCCTTTAAGGGACCTTTCAACAGATTCAGGTCTTGTAGACTCACTACCTAGATTTCCCACTGGGTTTTAAGTCTAAAAAATTGTAGATGCTGACGAATAAGGTTATAAAGCTGCTACAGAATAGTTTCCTGCCATTTTGTAATGCTACTCTGAGTCTTGCTCCCAGACTAGAATATTGTGAAAAAATAGTCAATGAGAGAATAAGTTGAAAAAGAATCTGTGTGCTGAGAACTGTGAAGATATTGCACGTTATAGTCAGACCTTTAGAGTCATAGGGTCGGATTTTCCAGCCGTGCTCACCCCAAAGCCGGAAAATCCCACCCGAGGTCAATGGACAGTTGTCTGGTTCGTGTCCCGCCCACTACGATTCCCGTGGCGGGCAGGATGGGAAACTTCCGCCCATAAAGTCATAAAGCAACACAGCACAGAAACAGGCGCTTCAGCCCAACCAGTCCTTGTCAACCATGGTGTCCTCCCAGCTAGTCCCAATTGCCCACGTTTGACCCATATCCCTCTAATCCTTTTCCATCCATGTACTTATCCAAATGCTTTCTAAATGTTGCTATTGATCCTGCCTCAACCACTTTCTCTGGCAGCTCATTCCATATACGCACCACCCTCTGTGTGAAGATGTTGCCCCTCAGGTCCCTTTTAAATCTTTCCCCTCTCACCTTAAACTTATACCCTCTAGTTTCCAATTCCCTTCCCTGGGAAAAAGACTATGTACGTTTATCCTATCTGTGCCCCTTTGTCAGCCACTGATAGAACTCCTGATCTATGAAAGTGCAAACCCTACTCCAGCGAGCTGAGTGGATCACTGGCTGATCTGTACCTCAACTACATTTTCTCACCTTAATTCTAAGGGGTGAAGAGCTTAGCTCCTCCCTCAGCGACTGGATCCTGAACTTCCTAACCCACAGACCACAATCAGTAAGGATAGGCAACAACACCTCCTCCAAAATCATCCTCAACACCGGGGTCCCAGAAGGCTGTGCTCTCAGCCCCCTACTATACTCCTTATACACCTATGACCGTGTGGCCAAATTCCCCTCCAATTCGATTTTCAAGTTTGCTGACGACACCACCGTAGTGGGTCGGATCTCAAACAATGATGAGGCAGAGTACAGGAAAGAGATAGAGAATTTGGTGAACTGGTGCGACAACAATAATCTCTCCCTCAATGTCAACAAAATGAAGAAGATAGTTATCGACATCAGGAAGCGTAGTGGAGAACATGCTCCTGTCTACATCAATGGGGATGAAGTAGAAATAGTCGAGAGCTTCAAGTTTTTAGGTGTCCAGATCACCAATAACCTGTCCTGGTCCCCCCATGCCGACACTATAGTTAAGAAAGCCCACGAATGCCTCTACTTTCTCAGAAGACGAAGGGAATTTGACATGTCTACTACAACTCTCACCAACCTTTACAGATGCACCATAGAAAACATTCTTTCTGGTTATATCACTGCTTGGTCTGGCTCTTGCTTTGTCCAAGACCACAAGAAACTACAAAGGGTCTTGAACAAAGCTCAGTCCATCGCTCAAACCAGGCTCCCACCCATTGACACTGCCTATGCTTCCCACCGCCTTGGAAAAGCAGCCAGCATAATTAAGGACCTCACGCATCCTGGACATTCTCTCTTCCACCTTCTCCTGTCGGGAAAAAGATACAAACATCTGAGGACATGTAGCAACTGACTCAAGAACAGCTTCTTCCCTGCTGCCATCAGACTTTTGAATGGACCTACCTTGCATTAAGTTGATCTTTCTCTACACCCTAGCTATGACTGTACCACTACATTCTGCACTCTCTCCTTTCCTACTCTATGAATGGTATGCTTTGTCTGTATAGCGCGCAAGAAACAATATTTTTCACTGTATGCTAATACATGTGACAATAATAAATCAAATCAAATCAAATATCCCTTAACATCTTACCGAACAATTGGCCTCAGTCGTGAAAGCTCCAACTACCGGAAAATTCCAGAATTCCACTGCCCTTGGTGCGATTCCTGATTTCTAGTGAGCTGGACCTCCCAGAGGAGCAGGCATGATGCATGTAGGTGTCAAAGGTTGTTTGACAACACTCCTCTTAAACACTTTGGGTCATTTTACTATGTTAAAGGTGCTACATGAATGCAAGTTGCTGTTGTTGATAACAGACTGAGAGGCGAGTCAGTGGCTCAGAGGTACCATGGAATTACCTGGATGGCCAGTCAGCCCATTGAACTGCATTTTGGCACTAGACAGCACCTGGGTCCACGACATTAAGGTCTCCTAATGGTCATTAAACCACCAGTAAGGAACTGCAACGAGCTGGGGTTGGACATATCAACCATCTGGCAACATTCACTGAAAAACAAGGAAGAGCGTTTGCACTTACAGAGGAAATTCTCAGGTCATGGGAAAATTCAGGAATTGCTGTCAAGAAGGACCTTTAACCTTCTTAGAAAAGGTGCCGTCACTTGTCCCAGTTACAACATTCGGGGCCTGTACATCTTCCGTTCTTGTGACAAAATCTACAGCCCCTTTCGCTCCTGATCTGAAAGATTGAGAGCAGTCACAATCGAAAGATGTGATTACCTTCCTGCCGTGTTGGAGTGGTGTTTGTTGTGTTAGCTCAGCGAGTCTGCATGGATTTAGCAGTGACATCGCAGCAGGTCCTTTAAGAGACCAGATATGGTGATATGGCCTGCTCTGATTGGATTGGCCTGGCGATTAACGGGCTCAATTAATATTTTAGCAGTAATTTGCAAAACCTTTTCCTAAGATTATCAATGTATGCAAAAAATAGTAATCACCATTGTTAGGGTATATTATGAAGCCAGACGAGACTGCAACAATTTTCTATTTTGGTATTAATGTGATGATTGGATGTTTCACACCAGGCATGATTCTACTGACAAACTGGGAAGCTTTTATCAAAACAAACTCTATTTAACAACACAGTTTAACTATAACAAATAAATTAGCTTAACATTTAACAATTAAACAATACATAAATATGACAAGATACAATCCTTAACTGCTAATCTATTGCTATGAGTTCCATTTCAAGCAATATTCCTCTGTAGATTTAAACTCCCATTTTAAAATTAGTTAGCAATACACAGGCGCTGTCCACTCCATCTGACGAAGGAGCAGCGCTCCGAAAGCTAATGGCATTTGCTACCAAATAAACCTGTTGGACTTTAACCTGGTGTTGTTAAAACTCTTACTGCAGCTGTACAGGGCTTTGGTGAGACCACACCTGGAGCAGTGTGCGCAGTTTTGGTTTCCTTATCAAGAAAGGATATGCTTGCCACAGAGGGAGTGCGGCAAATGTTCATAGACTGATTCCTGGGATGGCAGGATTGTCTTATGAGTGTTCCAAAATTGTAAACTGAAACTCTTTGACTTGATAACTATTCCACCAAACACAAAGACACCAACTGATAAACTACAGGAAGGTGTGAACAACCTTGGCCATTTTGATCACTACAGGAGGTAAGGAGACTCCGGATAACTGTAACGGAATTATCAGTTGCCCATATGGAAAGTGACTCAGCGTTGTTGTGCAGGTCACATGATAACAGTGGCCATCTTGACTTACCTGCAAAAAGCTTTGAAAAGGAAAGGAAAATGGCCAATCCACAAAGAAAGCATCTTGTGAGAAGCAGAAAAAACTTCAACATAAGACAGAGACAAAGAAAGGCAGCTGAAAACAGCTGCTGGCCTGTAGTAAAGTAACTCTAAATGTGCCATTCCTGCAGAATACAAGTACCCTACTCTCCTCCCTGTAAACACTGATTCCGCTTACTCTGCCCGGCTGTTAAATGACCTCTAGCAGTCTGACAGTGGGAGCCATCACAGCTGCAGAGATAATTCCAAAAGAGACTCCTGGGCAAACAGGAAGAGAGTTCATGACAGCCATAACTTTCCTGCCCAACTCCATTGCCGTTTACATGAGACTTACTGAGAGCACTCAGGTAGCATGGATGTTTTAAAGTTTCACTTGAGAATATTTCACATGACGTCGGATTCACTTTATTATGTTGGTGTCATTGTTATTTGTTGAAACTAGTCAGTGAGCTAAATACACCGGCATGCCTCATGGTTGGGATGGGTACAAGAGAGTTAGAAACGTGTCTTTATTATGGAAGAAACAATCGTGTATTTTTGTATTCACTCTTCATTGAATGTTCCTGTTAGTGTCCAAGTGTTGTACTCACACCCTGTGGTTCATGGCTGAACCTACACGTTCAGCTGGCTCTCCCTTCAATACATTGTAAAGGATGTTGTCCAAGATCACTCTCAGAGGGGATAATTGAAATGTTGCAGGTGAACTCCAAGCCCGGTAAGGAGTCTGCCAGCCAACATCCAGAGACGGACCCACATGTGGATACCACTGATCTTGCACCCACTATATATTATTCATCACTGAAGGCAGTGGAGGGTAATATTGGTCAGGATATAAAACTGGCATTCCATACAATTCCTTAGGTTGTCCAGCCCCAGCGAATTCGGTTAAAATGATTTCTGTCGATCATAAGACCATAAGACCATAAGACATAGGAGCGGAAGTAAGGCCATTCGGCCCATCGAGTCCACTCCACCATTCAATCATGGTTGATTTCAACTCCATTTACCCGCTCTCTCCCCATAGCCCTTAATTCCTCGAGAAATCAAGAATTTATCAATTTCTGTCTTGAAGACGCTCAACGTCTCGGCCTCCACAGCCCTCTGTGGCAATGAATTCCACAGACCCACCACTCTCTGGCTGAAGAAATTTCTCCTCATCTCTGTTTTAAAGTGACTCCCTTTTATTCTAAGGCTGTGCCCCCGCGTCCTAGTCTCCCCTGTTAATGGAAACAACTTCCCTACGTCCATCCTATCTAAGCCGTTCATTATCTTGTAAGTTTCTATCAGATCTCCCCTCAACCTCCTAAACTCCAATGAATATAATCCCACGATCCTCAGACGTTCATCGTATGTCAGGCCTACCATTCCTGGGATCATCCGTGTGAATCTCCGCTGGACCCGCTCCAGTGCCAGTATGTCCTTCCTGAGGTGTGGGGCCCAAAATTGCTCACAGTACTCCAAATGGGGCCTAACCAGTGCTTTATAAAGCCTCAGAAGTACATCCCTGCTTTTGTATTCCAAGCCTCTTGAGATAAATGACAACATTACATTTGCTTTCTTAATTACGGACTCAACCTGCAAGTTTACCTTTAGAGAATCCTGGACTAGGACTCCCAAGTCCCTTTGCACTTTAGCATTATGAATTTTGTCACCGTTTAGAAAATAGTCCATGCCTCTATTCTTTTTTCCAAAGTGTACGACCTCGCACTTGCCCACGTTGAATTTCATCAGCCACTTCTTGGACCACTCTCCTAAACTGTCTAAATCTTTCTGCAGCCTCCCCACCTCCTCAATACTACCTGCCCCTCCACCTATCTTTGTATCATCGGCAAACTTGGCCAGAATGCTCCCAGTCCCGTCATCTAGATCGTTAATATATAAAGAGAACAGCTGTGGCCCCAACACTGAACCCTGCGGGACACCACTTGTCACCGGTTGCCATTCTGAGAAAGAACCTTTTATCCCAACTCTCTGCCTTCTGTCTGACAGCCAATCGTCAATCCATGTTAGTACCTTGCCTCGAATACCATGGGCCCTTATTTTACTCAGCAGTCTCCCGTGAGGCACCTTGTCAAAGGCCTTTTGGATCAGGGTTGAAAAGTCTGATGTCCCTATCTTGTTCCTACCTGAGACCAGCAGTGGAGGAATCTCTCTTGTTATGAGAAGTCAAAGTGCTATTTAGCATGGATTTTTGGGATACCCGATTTGCACTATGGTACATCAGGGGGAAGAGTTTGCAAAGAGGCTTCCAAAACATGATTGAAATGTTCTGCTGGCTGCCACTCCATCTAGCGGGTGAACTTATCTTGGTGTCGTTTAATTCAGCCAACAGTAACAGAGATAGTTGAAAGCCAAGAGGACACACAAGGATGTGAGCCAGAATTCTCGGCTCTTTGTGCCCCGTCACCGCTGCCAGTGAGAATAGAAAATTTGGTGCTCAGCCAAATCTCTGTTCACTGCAGCGGGACCGGAGAATCCCAGCTGCAGGTGAGGTCCGAAAGACATGCATTGAGCATGCTAAATTCTCCTTCAGTGTACCCAAACAGGCGCCAGAGTGTGGCAATTAGGGGATTTTCACAGTAATTATTTTTTTAATATTCATTCGTGGGTCATAGGCATCGCTGGCTGGCCAGCATTCATTGCCCATCCCTGGTTGCCCTTGTTCAGAGGGCAGTTGAGAGTTAACCGCATTGCTGTGGGTCTGGAGTCACATGTAGGCCAGACCAGGTAAGGACGGCAGATTTCCTTCCCTAAAGGACATTAGTGAACCGGATGGATTTTTTCAACAATCGACAATGGTTTCATGGTCATCAGTAGATTCTTAATTCCAGATATTTTTTATTGAATTCAGATTCCACCATCTGCCGTGGTGGGATTCGAACCCGGCTCCCCAGAACAATAGCCGAGTTTCTGGATCAATAGTCCAGCGATAATACCACTAGGCCATTGCCTCCCCGTAAGCCTACTTGCGACAATAATAAATAAACTTAAACTTAGGTCAGAAAATCCTGCCCACGATTTTATTTGTGAAGCTGTGAGAAAGTTTGTGATCATTGGTGCTCAGATTGTATACTTACCTTTCTGCTGCTGGGATAGCAGTCAGAGGATGTGATCCGTGTGTCATGCTGAGTTTGAATACGTCATGGGAACAGTTTACGTGTCTGAGATAGGTTTAGCAAGTGTTACTGTGGCACTTTCTATTTTGGTGTTAAACTGATGGTGCGAATATTCACACAGAACATTTGCACAGACAAGTTATCCAACGTGCGCAGACTCTGACATTATTACAGCTTGTTGTCTCCTTCTGGGATATTCTGAAAAATGCTTTCAGATTTGTGGAGCAAACAATGCAGGGATATATGGCCGAGAAAAACATGCAGAACGCTGCACCTTGGAGTTTGATTCAGAGGTACGACATCGTCAGGAGCCCGGCCACTGAGGTGCCCTGAGGTTGGCAATTCACTTCTTTTAAATGGGATTACTCAGCGTCCACAATAGTAAGGATGTCTTTAAACAAGCAAGCAATAACTCGTAGACAACTGGGGCCAGTGGCACACAACGTCCATGACCAGATTGTATGGCTTCATTTCAGGCATCAGACAATTCTCCAGCGTGGCTGCTTCTCTGATGTACACAAGAACACAAGAAATAGAAGCAGGAGTGAGACCCCCAGGCCCCTCAAGCTGCCCCTCCATTCCATATGATCACGGCTGATCTATGCCGACCTCAGCTCCTGTTCTGTGCCATTTGCCCACTGCCCTCTTAGTCCTCGATCTATCAAACATTTATCCACCTCCACTTTAAATACTTCCAATGATCCAGCCTCCATCACCCTTTGGGGTGGAGAATTCCAGAGATTCACCACCCTCTGCGAGAAGAAATGTCTACGCAGCTCAGTTTTAAATGACCGGCCCTTTATATTGTAGCTATGTCCCCTTGTTCAAGACTCTCCCACTAGCGACAACATCTCACCACCTACCCTGTCAAGCAACCTCAGGATCTTATATATTTGAATGAGAGTCATAGAATCCCCACAGCGCAAAAGGAGGCTATTCAGCCCATCGAATCTGCACCGACCACAATCCCACCCAGGCCCTGTCCCCATAACACCATGCATTTAGCCTAGCTAGTCCCCCTGACGCTAAGGGGCAATTTAGCGTGGCCAATCCACCTAACCCACGCATCTTTGGAACGTGGGAAGAAACTGGAGCACCCAGAGGATACCCACGGAGACACGGGGAGAACCTGCAAACTCCACACACATAGTGACCCAAGGCAGGAATCAAACCCGGGTCCCTGGCGCTATGAGGCAGCAGTGCTAACCACTGTGCCGCTGAGCTGCCCCTAAGTGAGTCATGCCTCACTCTTTTAAACTCTAAGGAATACAGACCGAGACTATTTAGTCTCTCTTGATAGGAATTAGCCTGATGAATCTCCTTTGGACTGCCTCCATTGTTACTATATTCTTTGTAAGGATATGTAACCAGCTAATTTAACCAGTATTATGGTCATCTCCAATCTAAAGCAAATCTTCATGATATATCTTCATATATCTTCATGATTATGATACATATCAATTTACAAGGAGCCTAAAAAAATTATTATGATGCCAGTCGATGTTTCCCTTCTGCCAGAAGCTGAAAGGAAAGCAAGAATGTGCAAACGTGTTCCCAAAAGAGCTAGAATGAAAGAGGAGCAATTTGAAGATGAATTTAAAGTTCACAATTTTGCATCATAGAATCATAGAATCCCTACAGTACAGAAAGAGGCCATTCGGCCCATCGAGTCTGCACCGACCACAATCCCACCCAGGCCCTACCCCCATATCCCTACATATTTTACCCACTAATCCCTCTAACCTACGCATCTCAGGGCACTAAGGGGCAATTTTAGCATGGCCAATCAACCTAACGCGCACATCTTTAGACTGTGGGAGGAAACAGGAGCACCTGGAGGAAACCCACGCAGACACGAGGAGAACATGCAAACTCCACACAGACAGTGACCCGAGCCGGGAATCGAACCCAGGTCCCTGGAGCTTTGAAGCAGCAGTGCTAACCACTGTGCTACCGTGCCGCCCTTTTTTTTTCATTCACAGGACACGGGTGTCGCTGGCTGGCCAGCATTTATTGCCCATTCCTAGTTGACTTTGAACTGAATGACTTGCTATGTCATTTCAGAGGGCAGTTGCGAGTCAACCACATTGCTGTGGCTCTGGACTCACATGTAGGCCAGACTGGTTAAGGATGGCAGATTTCCTTCTCTAAAGGACATTAGTGAACCAGATGGGTATTTCTGACAATTTCATGATCATTTTAATTCCAGATTTTTAAAATTGAATTCAAATTCCACCATCTGCCATGGTGGGATTCAAACCCGGGTCCCCAGAACATTAGCTAAGTTTCTGGATTGATAGTTTAGTGACAATACCACTAGGCCATCACCTCCCTTATTATAACAAATTCTGGAAGAAAAAGTAGTCTTCAAAATTTTGGATTTTAGAAACAACCATCACTGGCCTGTCTGACTGGTGTTGACATCAGTGGAACTTTGACAAATGCACGTATTATTGTGATGTCATTAATAAGTTGTGTTTGTTATTTATGATCTAATCCATTTATTTTATTAAAATGTGTTTCTACAGGTAGGATACAGGGAATGAAAAAACAGATTCCTGTTTTTATTTCTACTATTACATGGCTTAAGTGAAAGGAGAAAATGCTTTGAATGTTAATTAGACAATACCCATTCACATTAATTCTGTGCCTCCTGTTCCTGACCACATTTGTGTGGATTTGACTTGCATATATTTAGTTGTTTGTGTGATGTATCATTAAAACCAGTTGCAGGAAAAAAAAGCAGAAAGTGGAGAGAGCGGCTCTCTGACACATCATCCTCTGGGTGGGGGGGGGAGGAGGAGGAGGCGGGCGGCTCAGATGTATCTCTGGTGCGGGGGGGAGGAGGGGGGCGGGTCGGATCATCCTCTTGGGGGGGGAAGGAGGGACGTGGGTCGGATGGATCCCTGGGGGGGGGAGGAGGGAGGTGGGTCAGATGGGTCTCTAGGGAGGGGCAGGGGTGTCCGCTGCCACTCTGCGGGTGATCCCTCCTCCCCTCCGGAGGAACAAATCCCTCCTCCCGGAGTGGCCGCACGTCCACTCCAGGAGGAGGGATTTGTTCCTCTGGTGGGGAGGGGGGATCACCCACAGAATGGCAGCGGACACCCCTGCCCCCTCCCTCCCCACCAATTGCCCGCAGAGTGGCAGCAGACCCCCCTACCCCTCCCCCCAGAGATCCATCTGACCCGCCTCACTCCTCCCCCCCCCAGAGATCCATCTGACCCGCCCCCCCTCCTCCTCCCCCCCCCCAACCAGAGATACATCTGAGCCGCCCCCCCTCATCGCGCCCCCCTAGAGGATGATCTGAGCCGCCCCCCTCCTTCCCCCCCCCCCAGAGGATGATCTGACCCGCTCCCCTCCTCCTACCCCCCCCCGCCACCCCCCTCCTCCCCGCCCCCCCCCCCTCCCAGAGGATGATCTGGGTCAGAGAGCTGTTGCAGGCTCTGAACCTGCAAAATAAAAATCGGGTTCGGATTTTTATTTGCAGGTCGCTAAAAAGGCAGATCCGGAACAGAACAGAAGAAGGTAAAATGGGATTTGATGGTAGAGTTGGGCGGGCGGTTCATTAAATCGATTTAAATGCATGCTAAATTTTACCGCGATTCCGCGCCCGAAAACGTGCACAAATTGTTGGTAAAATCGGGCCCATCAGGTCGAACCAGCAAAACAGGATACAGCCTGGCATAGACCTGCCTTCCAAAGCGAACTACTGATGTTCTATTTGAATTGTTCCTCCTGGGTACGCTGGACACAGGATACACAGCAGGAAGCAATCTTTCAGAAACATTTAGCTGTAAAGAAGGCACAAACCGCCACAGCCGCGCGCTCCAGCCCAGCGCCCGGGCGCGCTTTTTCACATTTTTTTTGAACTGCGAATGCGCAGTTCAGAGCTCCGATCGTTCCGGCAGCGCTAAGCCCCGCCCACAGCGCGGATCGGACTGGAGCCGGCTGAAAGTGTATGGGCGCGCTGGAAAGAGGATTTTGAGGTCGGATCTGTACTACGCCCAGATTCAGCACTTAGAATCAAAATGGTAAAATCGGGCCCACACAGAGACCCACAGGCACATACACAGACACACACACACAGGCCCACACACAGACCCACAGACACACACACACAGGCCCACACACAGACCCACAGGCACGCACACACACAGACACACAAACACACGCACACATGCATACACAGACATGCACACTGAGACCCACACACACACACACAGACCCACACACAGACACGCACACACACAGACACACACCCACAGATCCACACACAGACCCACACGCACGCACACACAGACACACACGCATGCACACACATACATACACCTGCACATACACACAGAAGACAGGCACACACACACATTTAGCCCAGCATAGGAACTGAGAAGCAAGGGTTGTCCTGGTAAGGTCCCATTGTGGTCGGGTCCCAGACATCATTGTGAGCAGATCCACACATCTAAACAAGAGTCCCACGAGCTTCAAGCGGGGTTCCTTCTTGTCTGCTATTTAAAGCTGTAGTCAGCAGCACCAAGTCAGGAGGACATTTTAATTCCTACCTGCCTGAATTCCGCTGCTGGGTTGGTGGGGAATTCAAATTTCCCGCACAGAGTGAGAAGGAAGCAGCGAGATATCGATCCGACAAGAGAGCCGTGAATGAGAACCGTACAGGCTGAGGAGAAAAAAATAGAACACAAACAAAGACAGAAGGAACTAGACTGTGAGACAAAGAACAAAAATACATGAAAAGAGAGACTATTTTGTACTTATTTGCCTCAGTGAAGTACACCACTGCAAATGAATAGTATATTATCGGACTGCCAATTCTCCACAAGGTCGTATTCCTGAAGTCTCACCACAAGGACAGCACAGTGGCACAGTGGTGAGTGACAGGGACCCGGGTTCAATTCCCGGCTCGGGTCACTGTCTGTGTGGAGTTTGCACATTCTCCCCGTGTCGGCGTGGGTTTCCTCCGGATGCTCCGGTTTCCTCCCACAGTCCAAAGATGTGTGGGTTAGGTGGATTGGCCATGCTAAATTGCCAATTAATGCCAGGGGGACTAGCTAGGGTAAACACATGGGGATAGGGCCTGGGTGGGATTGTGGTCGATGCAGACTCGATGGGCCGAATGGCCTCCTTCTGCGCTGTAGGATGCCATGATTCTATGATTCTAAGGCCTTCAATCTCCAAGGGTCATGTGTTGGCAATTAGTCTTCTCTCCGCCATTTTCAATATTTCTATAGTGAACAAAAGCATTTTAAGAAAACATGACGGTGGGGATTTTCGGCCCCTGTTTTCAGTGGGCGGGAACGGTAGCTGCAGCAGAGCATCAAGGGTGAGGCCCAAAGTGGCTTTCACACCGGTGGGATTTTCCCACTCAATTATCCCCGCACCTGCCAATGATACAATGGTGTTCTCATCGTGAAAGCTCAGGAACCCCATGACCATACATTTCAATATCATTAGTGAGCTTCCCCGCTGTATTACCCCCACGTAAAGATTTCTCCTTCATCACATCAGCGGGGTTTATGACAGCTTTTGACAAATGGGAAGCTGGCGAATGGCCCCTGCCAGAGCTGCATAGGTAAGTACCCCCCCGCCCAGCGGAGAGAGGGTCATGTCTGGGCAGTAGCCCGGGACTGCCCCCTGGGACTGCCCCCAGTAGTACCAGGGGGCAGTGCCAGAGTCAGTGCACAGGTAATGCCAGGTGCAGTGTCAGGGAGCACTGCCAGTGGGGGGAGTTTCCCTGAGGAAAGGGGGTTAGAGTCACAGAGGTTTACAGTATGGAAACAGGCCCTTCAGCCCAACTTGTCCATGCTGCCCAGTTTTTATCACTAAGCTAGTCCCAACTACCCGCATTTAGCCCATTTCCCTCTATACACATCTTACCCATGTAGCTGTTTTTTAATGACCGCTATGGCTCTATAGGAGTTCTGAATCTGTGGGAGGGTTCTCAAGTTTCTTGGCAGGGGGTGTGTTTCCGTGAGGTACTCTCTGTTTCTTTTTCTTTTTTTATTGTTTTCAGATTAGAGTGCCCTTTAAAAATGGTGCCTAAGCTGTCTGCATCTGAGACATTGGAGCCCACCCCGTCTCCAGGATTTCTTTTGACAATGTGTCAAAAAATATGGCGGGAAAAGCCAGCAACACAGCTGGTGGACTACACACTGCTTTTCACAGCTGAGTTAACACATTGGGTGGGATTCTCCCCACACCCTCACGGAATGGTGGCACAATGGTTAGCACTGCTGCCTCACAGCGCCAGGCTCCCAGGTTTGATTGCCGGCTTGGATCGCTGTCTGTGTGGAGTTTGCACATTCTCCCCAAGTCTGCGTGGGCTTCCTCCAGGTGATCCGGTTTCCTCCCACATTCTGAAAGATGTTCTGGTTAGGTACATTGATCTGAACATGCGCCAGAATGTGGCGACTAAGGGAATTTCACAGTAACTTCATTGCAGTGTTAATGTAAGCCTTACTTGTGACTAATAAATAAACTTTAACTTTATGTTTCGTGGTGCCAGAGGCAGCCCACCATTGGCCAATGGCGGGGTCTGTGGATCCCATCACTGTCAACAGATATTCCCAATCTATGCATCCCTCCCCCCCCAACCCTCCAACCACCAGGAAACCTGTGGGATGGGTTCATCATCAGCGGGAGCAAAAGTTCCCACAGACGAGAACAGCCAGAAATCTCTGGCCATTGTCAAAAAAAGAAAAGATTTGGCCCAACACTTTTCTTGTGCCCGTTCCGCTTCTGTTTTCCCTCCCAGTTTTTTGTGAGAGTGTCCCAGAAATTGGTGGCAAACTCATGAAGAATGGTGTTCCCGTCGTGAAAGCTCAGGAACCCCATGACCATACATTTCAATATCATTAGTGAGCTTCCCCGCTGTATTACCCCCACGTAAAGATTTCTCCTTCATCACATCAGCCGGGTTTATGACAGCTTTTGACAAATGGGAAGCTGGCAAATGGTCCCTGCCAGAGTTGCATAGGTAAGTACCTCCCCACCCAGCGGAGAGAGGGTCATGTCCGGGCAGTAGCCCGGGACTGCCCCCAGTAGTACCAGGGGGGCAATGCTGAAAGGAAATGACAGACAGTGTGACAGACAGCATGGTTTTGTAAGAGGGAGGTCGTGCCTTGCAAATTTGGTGGAGTGTTTTGAGGAAGTGACAAAAACGGTTGACGAAGGAAGGGCCATGGATGTCGTCTATATGGATTTCAGTAAGGCATTTGACAAAGTCCCTCATGGCAGGTTGGTTAAGAAGGTTAAGGCTCATGGGATACAAGGAGAGGTGGCTAGATGGGTAGAAAATTGGCTTTGCCACAGGAGACAGAGGGTAGCAGTCGAAGAGTCTTTTTCCGGCTGGAGGTCTGTGACCAGTGGTGTTCCGCAGGGCTCTATACTGGGACCTCTGCTATTTGTGATATATATAAATGATTTGGAAGAAGGTGTGACTGGTGTTATCAGCAAGTTTGCGGATGACACGAAGATGGCTGGACTTGCGGATAGCGATGAGCATTGTCGGACAATACAGCAGGATATAGATAGGCTGGAAAATTGGGCGGAGAAATGGCAGATGGAATTTAATCCAGATAAATGCGAAGTGATACATTTTGGAAGAACTAATGTAGGGGGGTTATACAATAAATGGCAGAGCCATCAAGAGTATAGAAACACAGAGGGACCTAGGTGTGCAAGTCCACAAATCCTTGAAGGTGGCAGCACAGGTGGAGAAGGTAGTGAAGAAGGCATATGGTATGCTTGCCTTTATAGGACGGGGTATAGTGTATAAAAGCTGGAGTCTGATGTTGCAGCTGTATAGAACGCTGGTTTGGCCACATTTGGAGTACTGCATCCAGTTCTGGTCGCCGCACAGGGGAGACCTAATAGAAGTGTACAAAATTATGAAGGATATAGATAGGGAGAACAGTGGGAAGCTTTTTCCCAGGTCGGAGATGACGATCACGAGGGGTCACGGGCTCAAGGTGAGAGGGGCGAGGTATAACTCAGATATCAGAGGGAAGTTTTTTACACAGAGAGTGGTGGGGGCCTGGAATGCACTGTCAAGTTGGGTGGTGGAGGCAGACACACTGGCATCGTTTAAGACTTACCTGGATAGTCACATGAGCAGTCTGGGAATGGAGGGATACAAACGAATGGTCTAGTTGGACCAATGTGCGGCACAGGCTTGGAGGGCCGAAATGCCTGTTTCCTGTGCTGTACTGTTCTTTGTTCTTTGAAATTGTTGGAGAAGATTCTTAGGGACAGGATGTGCTCACATCTGGAAGAGAATACGTTTATGAGCGATGGGCAGCATGGTTTTGTGATGGGGAGGTCGTGTCTTTCAAACTTGATTGAGTTCTTTCAGGAAGTGACAAATAAAATTGACCAGGGCAGGGCAGTGGATGTTACATACATGGACTATAGTAAAGCCTTTGATAAGGTTCCCCATGGCAGGCTGATACAGAAGGTGAAGTCATATGGGATTCGAGGTGAGCTGGTAAGATGGATACAAAACTGGCTTGGGCATAGAAAGCAGAGAGTAGCAGTGGAAGGGTACTTTTCTAACTGGAGGTCTGTGACAAGCGGTGTTCCACAAGGATCAGTGCTGGGACCTCTGTTGTTTGTAATATATATAAATGATTTGGAGGAAAATGTAGGTGGTCTGATCAGTAAATTTGCAGATGATATAAAAATTGGGGGAGTAGCGGATAATGAGGAGGATTGTCAGAGGATACAGCAGGATGTAAATCGGCTGGAGACCTGGGCCGAAAGACGGCAGGTGGAATTTAACCCAGACAAATGTGAGGTGATGCGATTTGGAAGGTTTACTGCAGAAGGAAAGTATACAGTAAATACAGTAAGTGGTTTTAGCTGGGGGAAGGGTAATTATGAGGCTATTAGGAGAGAATTAGGAAACATAGGTTGGACTAGGAGATTACAGGGACTGGGAACGTCCGACATGTGGAGTTTTTTCAAGGAGCAGCTACTGCGAGTCTGTGATAGGTATGTCCCTGTCAGGCAAGGAGGAATTGGTAGGGCTAGGGAACCGTGGTGCACCAAAAAAGTTTCTTTGTTGGTTAAAAAGAAAAAGGAGGCTTATGTTCGGATGAGACGTGAGCACTCGGGTAGTGCACTAGAAAGCTTTAGATTGGCTAAGAGGGAGTTGAAGAGCGAGCTTAGAAGGGCTAAAAGGGGACATGAGAAGACTTTGGCGGATAGGGTTAAAGAGAATCCTAAGGCGTTCTATAGGTATGTCAAGAACAGAAGGTTGGTTAGGGCAAGTTTAGGGCCAGTTATAGATGGCAGAGGGAAGTTATGTGTGGAACCGAAGGAGATTGGTGAAGCATTGAACCAATATTTCTCTTCGGTGTTCACGCAAGGGGACATGAATATAGCTGAGGAGGACACTGGGTTGCAAGGGAGTAGAATAGACAGTATTACAGTTGATAAGGAGGATGTGCAGGATATTCTGGAGGGTCTGAAAATAGATAAATCCCCTGGTCCGGATGGGATTTATCCAAGAATTCTCTGGGAGGCAAGAGAAGTGATTGCAGAGCCTCTGGCTCTGATCTTCAGGTCGTCGTTGGCCTCTGGTATAGTACCAGAAGATTGGAGGTTAGCGAATGTTGTCCCATTGTTTAAGAAGGGGAACAGAGACTTCCCCGGGAATTATAGACCGGTGAGTCTCACTTCTGTTGTCGGCAAGATGTTGGAAAAAATTATAAGGGATAGGATTTATAGTTATTTGGAGAGTAATGAATTGATAGGTGATAGTCAGCATGGTTTTGTGGCAGGTAGGTCGTGCCTTACTAACCTTATTGAGTTTTTTGAGAAAGTGACCAAGGAGGTGGATGGGGGCAAGGCAGTGGACGTGGTATATATGGATTTTAGTAAGGCGTTTGATAAGGTTCACCATGGTAGGCTTCTGCAGAAAATGCAGATGTATGGGATTGGGGGTGATCTAGGAAATTGGATCAGGAATTGGCTAGCGGATAGGAAACAGAGGGTGGTGGTTGATAGTAAATATTCATCATGGAGTGCGGTTACAAGTGGTGTACCTCAGGGATCTGTTTTGGGGCCACTGCTGTTTGTAATATTTATTAATGATCTGGATGAGGGTATAGTTGGGTGGATTAGCAAATTTGCTGATGACACCAAAGTCGGTGGTGTGGTAGACAGTGAGGAAGGGTGTCGTAGTTTGCAGGAAGACTTAGACAGGTTGCAAAGTTGGGCCGAGAGGTGGCGGATGGAGTTTAATGCGGAGAAGTGTGAGGTAATTCACTTTGGTAGGAATAACAGATGTGTTGAGTATAGAGCTAACGGGAGGACTTTGAATAGTGTGGAGGAGCAGAGGGATCTAGGTGTATGTGTGCATAGATCCCTGAAAGTTGGGAATCAAGTAGATAAGGTTGTTAAGAAGGCATATGGTGTCTTGGCATTTATTGGTAGGGGGATTGAATTTAGGAGTCGTAGCGTTATGTTGCAACTGTACACAACTCTGGTGCGGCCGCACTTGGAGTACTGTGTGCAGTTCTGGTCCCCACATTACAGGAAGGATGTGGAGGCTTTGGAGAGGGTGCAGAGGAGGTTTACCAGGATGTTGCCTGGTATGGAGGGGAGATCCTATGAGGAGAGGCTGAGGGATTTGGGATTGTTTTCGCTGGAAAGGCGGCGGCTAAGAGGGGATCTTATTGAAACATATAAGATGATTAGAGGTTTAGATAGGGTGGATAGTGATAGCCTTTTTCCTCTGATGGAGAAATCCAGCACGAGGGGGCATGGCTTTAAATTGAGGGGGGGTAGTTATAGAACCGATGTCAGGGGTAGGTTCTTTACCCAGAGGGTGGTGAGGGATTGGAATGCCCTGCCAGCATCAGTAGTAAATGCGCCTAGTTTGGGGGCGTTTAAGAGATCCGTAGATAGGTTCATGGACGAAAAGAAATTGGTTTAGGTTGGAGGGTCACAGTTTTTTTTTAACTGGTCGGTGCAACATCGTGGGCCGAAGGGCCTGTTCTGCGCTGTAATGTTCTATGTTCTATGTTCTATGTTCTATGTAAAGCCCTTAGAAATATTAGCATACACAGGGACCTAGACGTGCAGATCCACAGTTCCCTGAAGGTGGCAACTCAGGTGGACAAGGTGGTCAAGAAGGTGTATGGCATTCTGGCCTTCATCAGTTGGGGCATTGAGTATAGGAATTGGAAAATCATATTGCAGCTGTATAAGACTTTGGTTAGGTTGCATTTGGAGAATTATATACAATTCTGGTCTCCACACTACCGGAAGGATGTTGATGCATTGGAAAGGGTGCAGAAGAGATTTACCAGGATGTTGCCTGGTTTGGAGGATATGGACTATGAAGAAAGGTTGAACAAACTTGGATTGTTCTCATTGGAGCGTCGGAGGATGAGGGGGGGGTCCTGATAGAGGTTTACAAGATTATGATAGGCTTGGATAGAGTGGATAGTCAGAGTCTTTTTCCCAGGGTCAAAGGGTCAGTTACTCAGAGGCATAGGTTGAAAGTTAGAGGGGGAAAGTTTAAAAAAGATGTAAAGGGCAAGTTTTTCACACAGAGGGTGGTGAATGCCTGGAACCTGCTGCCAGAGGGGGTGGTGGAAGCAGATTCTATAACAACGTTCAAGAGGCATCTGGATAGATACATGAATAGACAGGGAATAGAGGGATATGGACCACATAGAGGCAAAAAATATCAGATTAGAGAGGCATCTGTGTCGGCACAGACTTGGTGGGCCGAAGGGCCTGTTCCTGTGCTGCACTGTTCTTTGCTGGGAAATCTTGTACATTATACTATTAAGTGGCGTTACTGCCCAATTTAACTAGAATCAATTGGATTGCTGCCTTGCTATTCATCTTACTCTATCCATTATGCCCAATTTACTTGGTTATATTGATACTCTGAAAAGTAGAAGTGGTTGGAGACTCAGTGTGCTGGACAACATTTATCATCCACTCAAAACATATTAATTGGTTATTCATCTCATTTACTTTTGAGAGACACTTTGCAAATGTTGACTTATTTATCTACATAACACCAGTAATTGTCCATCATAATTAATTTGTTGTGAAGTTTTTTTTAGTTATTAGTGTCACAAGTAGGCTTACATTAACACTGCAATGAAGTTACTATGAAAATCCCCTAGTCGCCACATTCTGGCACCTGTTTGGGTACACTGAGGGAGAATTTAGCATGGCCAATGCATCTAACCAGCACGTCTTTCAGACTGTGGGAGGAAACCGGAGCACCCGGAGGAAACCCACGGAGAAACAGAGAGAACGTGCACACTCCGCGCAGACAGTGACCCAAGCTGGGAATCGAACCCTGGCGCTGTGAGGCAGCTGTGATAACCACTGTGCCACTGTGCCACTGCGAAGGTAGTGCTTCAGGAAATCCTGACAGACATTTTAAGGTTTTACAGAAATAGATGTCTGCTATCTTCTCCTAACTAATGTTACATTGGGGGAGGGGGGGCAGTATGGTGGCACAGTGGTTGGCACTGCTGCCTCACAGTGCCAGGGACCTGGGTTCGAGTCCCACCTTTGGTCACTGTCTCTGTGGAGTGTGCACATTCTCCCTGTGTCTGTGTGGGTTTTCTCCATAAGAGTTTTAACAACACCAGGTTAAAGTCCAACAGGCTTATTTGGTAGCAAATGCCATTAGCTTTCGGAGCGCTGCTCCTTCGTCAGATGGAGTGGATATCTGCTCTCAAACAGGGCATACAGAGACACACAGAGACCTGGGCCGAAGTGGAGTGGAGTGGAGACTTACAGAGTAAGTCTCCACTCACATTGTCTGTATCTTTAAGACCTGGTTGGCTGTAGAGATTCGCAGTCTAATCAGTATTCTGTAACTTGATTTTGTGGCTCTGTATGCCCTGTTTGAGAGCAGATATCCACTCCATCTGATGAAGGAGCAGCGCTCCGAAAGCTAATGGCATTTGCTACCAAATAAACCTGTTGGACTTTAACCTGGTGTTGTTAAAACTTTTACTGTGTTTACCCCAGTCCAACGCCGGCATCTCCACATCATGGGTTTTCTCCCACAGTCTGAAAGATGTGCTGGTTAGGTACATTGGCCATGCTAAATTCTCCCTCAGTGTACCTGAACAGGTGTCGGAGTGTGGCGACTAGGGGATTTTCACAGTAACCTCATTGCAGTATTAATGTAAGCCTACTTGTGACACTAATAAATGAACTTAAACTGCAGAGGATAGTGGAAACGTGGAACTCTCTTTTCACCCAGAAAAAAACTGCAGAGGCTTTAATTCAGTTGGAAATTTCAAAGCGATGATTGACATTTTCTTTGTTAGACAAGGACATTAAAGTGATATGGAACCAAGGTGAGGCAGGTAGAGTTAATGTGCAGCTATATTCTAATTGAACAGAAGAACAGGTTTGAGGAGCTGAATGGCTTCCTCCTGTGAGAAAGATTTCTTAATCATTCAGAAAGTCAGATAGCTTCTCTTCAATTTGCATATCTGGAGAGCCACACTCTGTGCTCTGCTTTCAGATGCAAGTTTATAGTGAAGTGCACTCTGTAGTCTCAGTGCGACCTTTTATCTTAACCACTGTAAATGCTCTCAATAAGTCACTAATTGCAGATCCTTCCTCCATGTACTTTGAAATAACCTAAAAAAAGTAATCTTACTCCACTCTCTTCTGTGCAGTGCCATAGTCCATTATTTGACGTTGTTCTGCCGCATACATGTTGCAATGCTCATTTTACACCACATTGCTAGTTCATCAATGAACAATTAACAACATCTCACATTGCCCTCTGACTTTGGAACAACTCCATTCTCATCCTTGTCTCCATGGCCTCACTGCTCCCTAAAACTGATAACTTCCCGACACTTCCACAACTTCTCCAATCTGGACACTTGGGCATCCCCGATTTTAATCACTCCATCACTGGTAGCTGTGTCTTCAGCTGCCTGGGTCCTAAACTCTGGAATACTTTCAGTAAACCTCTCTTCAGTAAACCTCTCCTCAGTCTTCAGTAAACTTCTCATCTCCTCAGTAAACCTCTCCTTGTCTCTCATTACACACATCCACTCACTGTCCTGACAGTGCTTGTATAGCTAGTTTCTTTTGTTAGGTTTCATAATGCTCTTGTGAAGTATCTCGGGACATTTTACGACATGAAAGGCGCTATATGATTGCAAGTTGTTGTTGTGGAGGTTTATGAGCAATAAAGCTGCGGGCATACAGATGTTCACTTGGATCCACACTACAGAATCCTTTATACGAGGAATGAGTCATTTCCTTGTGTTTAAATCTTGTAAACAGACTGCTAGCCCAGCCATCTGAGCATTTACAACCTCACATCTCACATTTCACCTTGCCAGAAAGCTGAACAGGCTGCTGCCGTGGCTGCTTCCTCCAGCTAATTGGCCTGATACAAAGGAAAAGAAACAAAGGCTGCACCAAGCCCGACTGCCACGAAATAATAAACATCTCAAGAAAGTCCATTGCCAGATTTGCATACCGAGCTAAACGTAGAGTTTCAAAAGGCAGAACCTTCCAGGGTGTGACTGATTGGGTTTACTGGTGCCTTACAAGGACATTGTCAGGGTGAACATGGTGAGAAAGATGTCCCCAGATCCCTCGCCTTCCCCTCACCACCAAAAAACAGACAGCTGTTTTTAATTTTCCATAATAGCTGCTTCACTGCCCATGTTCATTAGGTTGAGTGGACTAACTGAGCAAGGAGACACCTGCCTTTGCTTTTTTTTAAATCAAATCATCAGCTAATCCCGATGCTTTGAAACTTAGAAGTGTGTGAAACTTCTCCTTAGCATGTCTTCATTTATACAGCCGGGTGTGCTCGTCAGTGGGACACACTTATACCGTGAGCAAGCACAGGGTTAAATGTGCAAACCACTCACAGCAAGGGGCGAGAAAGTAATACTTTAATGGCACAAGGCTGTCAGGCTTCAGTCTGCAATCTCCACTGCCTACCCTCACCCAGTCAAATAGTATTGTGGTTAAACACACTGAGTTTCACCTCAATTCAGACCACACGCTAGATCTGAGCAACACGGGTGGATATATATGGGGAAAAGATCTGACTTAATGGATTATTGTCACATGTATTGGGATACTGTGAAAAATACTGTTTCTTGCACGTTATACAGGCACAAACATACCATTCATAGAGTACAAAGGGGAGATTTTGATTTGATTGATTATTGTCACATGTATTGAGAGACAGTGAAAATATTGTTTCTTGCGGCATATACAGACAAAAACATACTGTTCATAAAGCACAGGGGAAAGTTTGATTTGATTTAACAAAGAACAAAGAACAATACAGCACAGGAACAGGCCCTTCGGCCCTCCAAGCCCGTGCCGCTCCCTGGTCCAAACTAGACCATTCTTTTGTATCCCTCCATTCCCACTCTGTTCATGTGGCTATCTAGATAATCTTAAACGTTTCCAGTGTGTCCGCCTCCACCACCTTGCCCGGCAGCGCATTCCAGGCCCCCACCACCCTCTGCGTAAAATACGTCCTTCTGATATCCGTGTTAAACCTCCCCCCCCTCACCTTGAACCTATGACCCCTCGTGAACGTCACCACCGACCTGGGAAAAAGCTTCCCACCGTTCACCCTATCTATGCCTTTCATAATTTTATTGTCACATGTAATGGGATACAGTGAAAAGTATTGTTTCTTGCGCACCATACAGACAAAACATACCGTTCGTAGATTACATAGGGGAGAAGGAAAGGAGAGGGTGCAGAATGTAGTGTTATAGTCACAGCTACTTGGGTGCAGATAAAAGTTTCAAGATATACACGATAAAAAGATGGGATTAGAGAATTGTAGAGGTACTTAGCATACTGTCCACAGTTCTTGTCTCCATGTTAAAAAAAAGACATAGAAGGCACTAGGGAAAATGCAAAGGATTCACAAGGATGATACCTGAGATGTTGTAACCATCAAAGAAGGCTGAATTGGTCAAGGCATTTTTCTCTGGGAGAAAGACTGAGGAAGTGGCACAGTGGTTAGCTCTGCTGCCTCACAGCTCCAGGGACCCAGGTTCGATTCCTGGCTTGGGTCACTGCCTGTGCAGAGTCTATACGTTCTCCCGTGTCTGTGTGGGTTTCCTCCGGGTGCTCCGGTTTCCTCCCACAGTCCGAAAGACGTGCTGGTTAGGTCCATTGGCCATGCTAAATTCTCCCTCAGTGTACCCGAACAGGTGCTGGAACGTGACGACTAGGGGATTTCCACAGTAACTTCATTGCAGTGTTAATGTAAATCTACTTATGATACTAATGAATAAACTTTAAAAACTTTTTAAAAGTTAACATTAGGGGTGGGATCTTTTCTTCCCTTCTTTCACCCCCCCCCCCCCCACGCCCCCCCCCCCCCACCCCCCCGCCGCCACTTTGCCTCCCCACCGTTACCGTGGCGTGTTGCCGGGCAGAGGAGGCAACTCGCCATTGGCCACTGGTGGGGTCTTCCGGTCCTGATGAAATCTACAGCGTTTTGCATGACTTTCCCCATCCCGCCACCAGGGAACCTGCCACCAGGTTGGCCGGGGGTGGGGGGGGGGTGCTATTTTCTAGCTGCGCTTGCTCCAAGCCCCCGGAAATTCCCGCCTGAGGTCGACGAACCTTTGCATGGTCTGTCCCCACGCGCTACGATTCCTGTGGCGAGCGGCACGGGAAAATTCTGCCCGAGGTCTTTGACATTATGCAGAAATCAAATGAACAATTAAATTAAAACTTAAATTAAAAGTCTGTATGTCGCTGTTATGAACTGATTTAGGATAGCTACTGAGGCATACAGATAAAATAGTTACTAATAAATCCAATGAGGAATTCAGAAGAAACTTTGTTACCTGGAGAACGTTTAGACTGCAGAACCTGCTACTGTATGGGTGCGCAGAGGTGAATAACATGGGTGGATTTAAGGGGAAGCTAAGTAAGTACACGATAGCAAGGCAAATAAATAGTAGATTGTGCAATTGGAGTGAGATGGATTAAAAGTTTGGAAGAGGCTTAAGACACATAAACTCCAGCATAGGCTAGATGGGGTGAATGGCCTTTCACAGGAATGTAATTCTATGTAAAGGTTAAATTATTTTCCTCCAGTTATTTAATCATTTTAACCAGTAACTAGCTAAGCTGACCACACCCGGAGCTCAGGCTCGAACCCCAGACCACCCTGATTCAGCCAATAACAGGAAGAGCAATTGGCTTCAGCACCCCTTGCTGAGGAAAGCACCGGTGGCATTTGGCCCAGGCAATTGTACAAGACCTGAGCCAGCCAAGGCAATCCGGTAATGGACAACCAGGTAATGTTAATAGCTGATCCCTTGTTATTCTGTATTGGCAATTGAAGATCTTTCCATGGCTGTGGATTGGGCATTTGGTTCAGTCAGCAGGATTTATTACATGAAAGGTGTCTCAAAGCCAAGTGCAGGCTAGAGAAAATTAATGAGGGTTCCCAATCCTACAGGAGGATTTGTAGCCCCCACTGGAGAGAGGTGGGCACAAAATTCCTTCCTCACCAGCTGGCGTGATGCTTATCCAGCAACATCACAACCCCTCCCCCCCACTCCCCCCAGCGATAGGTGGTGGCAGCAACACTCCCTACCTGCATGTGGCCAAGTTGAGCTTGTTGAAGGCCTTCCAAGGCCTAGAGGTTAGCCCCAAGTCCCCAGAGATATCAGGGAAAACTGTAGCTGCCAGGAGGCCAGATCTAGTGCTCCAAACAGGCACTGAGACCCTGCTCACCTGCGCAACCACAGGCCACCCTGTGGGAGGGGTTCCACCTCAACAGTGACTGGCCAGCTACTAACTGTGTGAGGAGAGAATGGTGTCTGGACAGAATGGAGTGAGAGCAGAATGCTGTGACGAGAGAAAGGTGTGAGGAGAGAACAGTGTGAGGAAGCTCCTGTCCTTTCAGAGACGGGCGGCACTGTAGAACAGTGGTTAGCACTGTTGCTCAAAGCGCCAGGGACCCGGGTTCAATTCCTGGCTTGGGTCACTGTCTGTGTGCATTCTCCCAGTGTTTGCGTGCGTTTCCTCCGGGTGCTCCGGTTTCCTCCCGCAGTCTGAAAGATGTGCTGGTTAGGTGCACTGACCCGAACAGGTGCTGGAGTGTGGCAACGAGGGGAATTTCACAGTTACTTCATTGCAGTGTTAAAGTCAGCTTACTTGTGACTAATAAATTAACTTTAAGGTGAATTTTCTGTTTCCAGCTCTAATGTAGGTGACTCGATGAAAAATGAGTGTGTGTTTCCAAATTCCTGATGCACACTTCTGTACGCAATGCTACCGTTCATAGAGAAGGAAACAAGAGTGCAGAATGTAGTGTTACAGTTTCGCTAGGGTGCAGGGACACACACAAAACCTCAACCATCTTATTTCAATCCCGTTCAATTTTAACACGGACACTGATCAGAATGAATGATCCTAGATTTTACAGCAGCTCATTCCTGACTCTGAACAGGAGCTCTGATTTACATACACTCAGGCGACATTTCTCATTCATGTTGCTGATACAACATACAACATGTTCCTGATACAATTTTCCTGTTGCGTCGCTAAACAATTGATGGCCGAGTTTGCTGATAATTAAGAAAGTAAAACTCCCTGGTTTCGCATTTTACCCTTGGACTTATCTTTTTCAGTTCTGGCAAATGCAATGCCAAAAGGTTTCTCCAGGGGGTGCCTGTCCACCGTTCTTTCCCTGTCTGTAACCACAAAGGATGCAGCGATGTAATATTTCACAATGTCACAATAACATCACAATGTAATACTTCTATCAGTTTTCTCTTTTTTTTACACAATTGCATTCAGCAAAAATCTTCTCCATGATGTTGGTAGATTCTCCCTGCGTTCTGGAGGGGCTGCAGGAGAGATTCGATTCTGTAAACTTCCCAAGCACAGTTTCCTGCTGGCAGGATGATAGGGAAACAGGCAACACAGATTTAAAGTAATCTGCAAAAGAACCAGAGGGGGAAGAGGAGGAGAAAATTATTCTTTAGCCCAGTGAATAGCCCACAATGCCAGGGACCCGGGTTCGATTCCCGGCTTGGGTCACTGTCTGTGCGGAGTCTGCACATTCTCCCCATGTCTGCGCAGGTTTCCTCCGGGTGCTCTGTTTTCCTCCCACAGTCCAAAGATGTGCAGGTTAGGTGGATTGGCCATGTTATGTTTGGCATGTTAGCTACGACTCTCACCAACTGTTACAGATGCACCATAGAAAGCATTCTTTCTGATTGTATCACAGCTTGGTATGGCTCCTGCTCTGCCCAAGACCGCAAGAAACTACAAAAGGTCGTGAATGCAGCTCAATCCATCACGCAAACCAGCCTCCCATCCATTGACTTTGTCTACACTTCCCGCTGCCTCGGCAAAGCAGCCAGCATAATTAAGGACCCCACGCACCCGGACATTTTCTCTTCCACCTTCTTCCATCGGGAAAAAGATACAAAAGTCTGAGGTCACGTGCCAACCGACTCAAGAACAGCTTCTTCCCGGCTGCTGTCAGACTTTTGAATGGACTTACCTTGCATTAAGTTGATCTTTCTCTACACCCTATCACTGTAACACTACATTTTGCACTCTCTCATTTCCTTCTCTATGAACGGTATGTTTTGTCTGTAGAGCGCGCAAGAAACAATACTTTTCACTGTATGTTAATGCATGTGGCAATAATAAATCAAATCAAATCAAATCAAACCATTAGTGTCAGGGGGACTAGCTAGGGTTATGGGGATAGGCCTGGGTGGGATTGTGGTCGGTGCAGACTCGATGGGGTGAATGACCTCCTAATGCACTTTAGGATTCTATGATTCTAGTTGTGATCTGGAATGTGCTACCTGAAAGGATGCTGGAAGCAGATTCAAAAGTAACTTTCCAAAGAGAATTGGAAAGATACTTAAAAATAAAATGGAAGAAAATTGCAGCAGAGTGGGATAGAGTAAAAGGACTGTTGTGTATTTGGAGAATGTCTCTCAATGAATATAACTTTATTGGGTGTGTTCTCTCTCATAGCTGCTGCTACTCTGTTTGCCGCTCCACATACAATACATTCTTACATACAATACTACAGCAGCGCTCTATGGTGAGTCGAAAGGGAGAAATATATCACATTTCCTCTCCCCTTAATGTGGACATTCCTAAAACAAGTTCAACTGAACAACAGTCAATGGGTTAGTCACTGCTAGAAATTCAAATGTTCTGGAGGTCTTTGCTCTCCTTTAAGGTTAGCACTGCTGCCTCACAGCACCAGGGTCTCAGGTTCGATTCCCGGCTTGGGTCACTGTCTGTGTGGAGTCTGCACGTTCTCCCCGTGTCTGCGTGGGTTTCCTCCGGGTGCTCCGGTTTCCTCCCACAGTCTGAAATACGTGCTGGTTAGGTGCATTGACCATGCTAAATTCTCCCTCAGTGTACCCGAACAGGCACTGGAGTGTGGCAACTAGGGGATTTTCACAGTAACTTCATTGCAGTGTTAATGTAAGCCTAATTGTGACACGAGTAAATAAGCTTTAAGCTTTAGTGTCACAAGTAGGCTTACATTAACACTGCAATGAAGTTACTGTGAAAATCCCCTAGTCTCCACTCTCCAGCGCCTGTTCGGGTATACTGAGGTAGAATTTAGCATGGGCAATGCACCTAACCAGCACGTCTTTCGGACTGTGGGAGGAAACCGGAGCACCCGGAGGAAACCCACGCAGACACAGGGAGAATATACAGGCTCTGCACAGACAGTGACCCAAGCCGGGAATTGAACCTGGGTCCCTGGCGCTGTGGGGCAGCAGTGCTAACCACTGTGCCACCATGCTGCCCATACGGAATGGTTGACGGTGAATCTTTGGCATTTTCATCTTCACATTGAGTCAGTGGTGGTTGGTTTAACCGGCGCTAATGTGGGAAAAGGAGGTTGTCTCTGTGTCAGGGCAGTGGGTGAGGTGGCGATTTCCTTAACGGTGTCTGGTGCTGCAGGGGTTGCAGGAAAGTCCTGGCTTGGTAAGACTGCGTAAGAGTTTTAACAACACCAGGTTAAAGTCCAATAGGTTTATTTGGTAGCAAATGCCATTAGCTTTCGGAGCCCTGCTCTTTCGTCAGATGGAGTGGATATCTGCTCTCAAACAGGGCATACAGAGACACAAAATCAATTTACAGAATACTGATTAGAATGCGAATCTTTACAACCAATCAAGTCTTAAAGATACAGACAATGTGAGTGGAGGGAGCATTAAGCACAGGTTAAAGAACTTGCCTTTCTTTTACTTTTCTTTCACTTGCCTTTCTTTAACCTGTGCCTAATGCTCCCTCCACTCACATTGTCTGTATCTTTAAGACTTGATTAGCTGTAAAGATTCGCATTCTAATCAGTATTCTGTAACTTGATTTTGTGTCTCTGTGCCCTGTTTGAGAGCAGATATCCACTCCATCTGACGAAGGAGCAGGGCTCCGAAAGCTAATGGCATTTGCTACCAAATAAACCTGTTGGACTTTAACCTGGTGTTGTTAAAACTCTTACTGTGTTTACCCCGGTCCAACGCCGGCATTGCCTCATCTTGGTAAGACTGAACCAGAATTCTCACCAGGCTCCAATCCCGGCAGATCTGTTTTTCCAACCAATAATTACACTGCATGCCTCCTCCAGATAATGTATCTGAGGTCTGGACAGTGTAAGAGACCAGTTTATGCAAGGACTGTGGTAGGAACCCATTTCTCCCCTGAGGGGTAATGCTGAGCTAAGACTCCTTGTCCCTCTGTGCTTTGCCTCGCTTTCACACATTCCACTCGTGCTTGTTGTTGTTGTCATGAATCTCCTTGGTTTTTGAAGGTTTCGGATCAAATGCAGAATGTCGAACACAGCTGCCTTTTCAGCATGTGGAATGCAGGAGAGGTCTTAGTCGTGGCATGTGTGGTGTTCCGATAAACCAGTAAGAATTTGTTGTGGCATTGGATAAGCGAAGCTTGTGCTTTGATTGTTTTCAAAGGATGTTTCATGGTTTGGATGAAGCGTTCTGCTAACCCATTGTAGCCCGGCGATATAAAAAGTAAAGTAAAGTTTATTCATTAGTCATAAATAAGGCTTACATTCACACTGCAATGAAGTTACTGTGAAATTCCCCTAGTCGCCACACTCCGACACCTGTTCGGCTCAATGCACCCTAACCAGCACGCCTTTTGGACTGTGGGAGGAAACTGGGGCACCCGGAGAAAACCCACGCAGACACGGATGAATCACAGGATGAATTCTATGAATCATAGAGTCATTAAATCCTACAGTGCAGAAGGAGGCCATTCGGCAATCGTCCCAGTTCACTTGCCTTTATGGCCTCACCGGGAGAGGTTCTTACCGGCGAGGAAAGCAGCTGGTTGCCACGAACAGGGAACAGTCTTGATGGTCTTGCCAGTAGAGCCGGAGGCCATTGAGGCCCCCCAGGGAGGCTGAGGGCAAGAGTGGGGTTTCAGGGGCGGGGCTAGAAGGGGTGTGACCTATAGGGGTGGGGCCTAAAGCTGGCGAGGTCTACGGGGGCAGGGCCAGACCAGGTGGTCTGATCGGGTAAGGAGGGGGATCCCGCTGCCATTCTGCAGTTGCATTCGGTGGGGGAGGGAGGGGACGTGATTGGTCTGGGTGGCTGATTGGGGCGGGGGCACATGATAGTTTGGGGAGGAGGCTCATTGAGGCTGGCTGCAGCAGCAGGGGCCTGACTGTCTCTCTGACCTGTCAGGCATCTGCTGTTGCAATTGTGCATGTGCAGCCACAGAGGGCTGCTCATGCGCAATTGCCCCCTCTGCTAATACAATCGGCTGGCTGGTGATGTAAGCCCCGCCCCTTTCTATTCCAGGCAAGGAATGGTTTAGCCCATTTTTTTAATGCCATTAGTGCATAAAATTCTGGATTTGAACTCGCCCAAAGAATGGGTGAGAATCTCTCCTGTTTTCCTGCCCATCCTGAACTTAAAATGTTTTTGGTAAGATCCTCCCCATTGTCTTCCTAGACTCGGTGCTCCCATCAATCCCCCTTTCTGATCAAAAGGAAGCCTCCCCACCCTGAACCCTTTCATTATGGAATCTCCGCTTCACCTCAAAATAACATTCCTCAACCTACCCCGTCCCCTCTTCCCCTTCAACAGAACAAACAACCTCTCTCTGAAACCTTACATCTAACACAGGGAGGATTGCATACGGATATAAAATCATGGCGCAGGTAATGACTTTCATAGAATCCCTACAGTGCAGAAGGAAACCATTCGGCCCATCGACTCTGCACCGGCAACAATCCCACCTAGGCCCTATCCCCGTAACCCCACATATTTACCCCACTAATCCCTGAAACCTACACATCCCAGGACACTAAAGGGAAATTTAGCATGGCCAATGCACCTAACCTGCACATCTTTGGAGTGTGGGAGGAAACCAGAGCCACTGTGCCACCCAATACCGGAGCCTCAAAAGTGGAGATCGGAGAAATCTGAGCCCCATCACCACAGCACACATAAAAGGGACAATGGAACTTGAAACTTCAACCTGTGCAGCAGCATATCATGGTCTAAGGGAAGAGTTCTGATTGCAAGCAAGTGTGTTTTTCAAAAGTCTTTCAGTGCCCACATAAGCTTATCTTTCCTAGTAAAATACAACCAAAGTTACTGTTTCGATGGTCCTACACGAAGATGTCCGTGTATTTCTACTCATGTTTAGGAAAGACAGAATCAATGAATAAAGGTCTGGGGTTATCCATGACCTTCATAGCAAATTTGATTTCGAACATTGGAACAGAAAAACAGAGAGGGAGAAGCCAACCCAATAAAAGAGGGAAATGCAGAATAAGGGTGTGTAATAGAGACAGACTGAAGAGAAGGCTGAAAGGAGGTTGAAAAATGTATTCAAAATCATGAGGGATCTGGACAGAGATTTTTTTTAATTCATTCATGGAATGTGGGCATCACTGACTGGGCCAGCATTTATTACCCATCCTAACTGTCCATGAACTGAGTGGTTCACTAGGCCATTTCAGAGGGTAGTTAAGAGTCAACCACATTAAACTCAGGGTGGCACAGTGGTTAGCACTGCTGATTCACAGCTCCGGGGACCCATGTTCAATTCCAGCCTTGGGTCACTGTCTGTGTGGAGTTTCCATGTTCTCTCCGTGTCTGCATGGGTTTCCTCCAGGTGCTCCAGTTTCCTCCCACAGTCCAAAGATGTGTGGGTTAGGTTGATGGCCATGGTAAATTGCCCTTTATTGTCCCAACATGTGTAAGTTAGATGGATTAGCTATGATAAATGTGGGGTTAGGGGGAATAGGACAGGGAGAGGACCTAGGTAAGATGCTCTGTCAGAGAGTTGGAGCAGACTCAATAAGCTAAACAGCCTCTTCTGCACTGTAGGGATTCTACGATTCTATTCTATGATTCTGTGGACGTGGAGTCACATGTAGGCCAGATTGGGTAACAATGGCAGATTTCCGTTCCTAAAGGGCATTAGTGAACCGGATAGGTTTTACGACAAAGAACAAAGAACAATACAGCACAGGAACAGGCCCTTTGGCCCTCCAAGCCCGCGCCGCTCCCTGATCCAAACTAGACCATTCTTTTGTATCCCTCCATTCCCACTCTGTTCATGTGGCTATCTAGATAAGTCTTAAACGTTCCCAGTGTGTCCGCCTCCACCACCTTGCCCGGCAGCGCATTCCAGGCCCCCACCACCCTCTGTGTAAAATACGTCCTTCTGATATCCGTGTTAAACCTCCCCCCGCCTCACCTTGAACCTATGACCCCTCGTGAACGTCACCACCGACCTGGGAAAAAGCTTCCCACCGTTCACCCTATCTATGCCTTTCATAATTTTATACACCTCTATTAGGTCACCCCTCATCCTCCGTCTTTCCAGGGAGAACAACCCCAGTTTACCCAATCTCTCCTCATAACTAAGCCCTTCCATACCAGGCAACATCCTGGTAAACCTCCTCTGCACTCTCTCTAAAGCCTCCACGTCCTTCCGGTAGTGTGGCAACCAGAACTGGGCGCAGTATTCCAAATGCAGCCGAACCAACGTTCTATACAACCGCAACATCAGAGCCCAACTTTTATACTCTATGCCCCGTCCTATAAAGGCAAGCATGCCATATGCCTTATTCACTACCTTCTCCACCTGTGACGTCACCTTCAAGGATCTGTGGACTTGCACACCCAGGTCCCTCTGCGTATCTACACCCTTTATGGTTCTGCCATTTATCGTATAGCTCCCCCCACGTTAGTTCTACCAAAATGCATCACTTCGCATTTTTCTGGATTGAACTCCATCTGCCATTTCTTTGCCCAACTTTCCAGCCTATCTATATCCTTCTGTAGCCTCTGACAATGTTCCTCACTATCTGCAAGTCCAGCCATTTTCGTGTCGTCCGCAAACTTACTGATCACCCCAGTTACACCTTCTTCCAGATCGTTTATATAAATCACAAACAGCAGAGGTCCCAATACAGAGCCCTGCGGAACACCACTAATCACAGGCATCCAGTCGGAAAAAGACCCTTCCACTACCACCCTCTGTCTTCTGTGACCAAGCCAGTTCTCCACCCATCTAGCCACCTCCCCCTTTATCCCATGAGATCCAACCTTTTGCACCAACCTACCATGAGGGACTTTGTCAAACGCTTTACTAAAGTCCATATAGACGACATCCACGGCCCTTCCCTCGTCAACCATTCTAGTCACTTCTTCAAAAAACTCCACCAGGTTAGTGAGGCATGACATCCCTCTCACAAAACCATGCTGACTATCGTTCATGAGTTTATTCCTTTCTAAATGCGCATACATCCTATCTCTAAGGATCCTCTCCAACAACTTCCAGACCACGGACGTCAAGCTCACCGGCCTATAATTTCCCGGGTTATCCTTCCTACCCTTCTTAAATAACGGGACCACATTAGCTATCCTCCAATCCTCTGGGACCTCACCTGTGTCCAGTGACGAGACAAAGATTTGTGTCAGAGGCCCAGCGATTTCATCTCTCGTCTCCCTGAGCAGCCTGGGATAGATTCCATCAGGCCCCGGGGATTTGTCAGTCTTTATATTCCCTAAAAAACCTAACACTTCCTCCAACTTGACAGTTGACAATGGTATCAGGTCATCAGTAGACTTTTAATTCCAAATTGTTTTCTACCAAATTCAAACTTCACCACCTGCCATGGTGAGATTCAAACCTGGGTCCCCAGAGCATTAGCTGGGCCTAATATATATTCCAGTGATGTCCTCAGGCTGAGATGATTGACCTCCAACAATCAGTCATGGTACCAGTCATACCAGGTATGACTCTAACTAGTGGAGGGTCTTCCCCTGATTCCCGTTGACTTCGGTTTTGCTAGTGCCCCTTGATGCCACAGTCAAATGCAACCTTGATGTCAAGGGCAGTCACTCTCACCTCACCTCTGGAATTCAACTCTTTTGTCTATGTTTGGACCAAGACTATAATGAGGTCAGGAGCTGAGTGACTGAGCATCAGTGGGCAGGTTATTGGTGTAAAATGATGCTTGATAGCACTGTTGATGACACCTTTCACCATTTCACTGATGATTGAGAGTAGACTAATGGAACAGGAATTGGCCGGGTTGGATTTGTCCTGCTTTTTTGTGGACAGGACATACCTGGGCAATTTTCCCCATTGCCAGGTAGATGCCAATGAAGCAGCGTGGCAAGGGGTGAGGCTAGTTCTGGAGCACAGGTCCAGTACTATTGCTGGAATATTGTTGGAGCCTTTGCAGTCCCCAGTGCCTTCAGCCATTTCTTGGGCCAGAACTTCCAGCGGACCAGAGGATCCCGTGCTGGCCTCTGGCGGGTGGCCTCCACCACTGCAACGAGTTGCACGGAAAATCCTGCCCTTGATATCACATGGAGTGAATCGAATCGGATGAAGACTGGCATCAATGATGCTCGAGATCTCCAAAAGAGGCTGAATGGATCATCCGTTTGGCACTTCTGGCTGAAGATTGTTGTGAATGCTTCGGCCTTATCTTTGGCACTGACGTGCTGGGCTCATTGAGGATGGGGATATTTGTGGAGCCTCCTCTTCCTGTTAGTTTTTTAATTGTCCACCATCCACAGCTGGATGTGGCAGAACTGGAGAGCTTAGATCTGACCTGTTGGTTTGACCTGATGCCAGGTGACTTCCTGGGGGCCGGAGTCAAAGTTGAGGACGCCCAGGGTAACTGGAGCTGAATACTGCACACACTGCTCTAACTAGAATATTTTGAAAGTTTTATCCTGGCTCACCATTACTTCTTGGGTTTTTATATACTTCCTAACAGGCTGTATACTGCCAGGTATGATATAATCCTACAGTATTTGTGTTTTAACTGTTTAACTGCCAGACAGCAGAATTAAAATTCTACCTACATCATATTTTCATGGGCTCTTACTCGAATGTTCCTTGACCTGTGACCTGGTACTCAAAATCCCTCTTTCACAGCAACAAGGCTACTTCCATTTCGAGTAGAATAACTGCAGTAATTTCTTAAACAAGTGTCACTTCATACTTACTGACATCGACTTTGATCTACCATTTTAACCTGTTACCCCCATTTAACAAACATCCTTTCACAGCTTCACAGGTCTTTTACAGAATTAACCGTACCTCGTATTTGGGTATCATCTCAAAATATTGACACCATTCTTAATGTTATTCTTATAGTATCTTGGGTCCTCTTCTTCAAGTGTAGTTGGTTTCTCACCCTTTTATTTACCTATAGTTCCCTGAAATGCCAAATAGATTTTTTTTTTGTGGAATATACTTGCTCTCAACCTTGGCAATTCTTTTTTTCACACTTTTTCGAGGGCTGCAGATAGGAACAGTTCTGGGCGACAATAATCCTTCCATCTCACCTCGCTCACTGTTCATCCTTAAAAAAACTTGCCCTAATTCAGGCTGGTGTATTCATTGTTACAGTGGCCTTTACCCTTTCCACACTTGTTCGCACTGCTGCCTCACAGTGCCAGGGACCTGGGTTCGATTCCCGGCTTGGATCACTGTCTGTGTGGAGTTTGCACGTTCTTCCCGTGTCTGTGTGGGTTTCCTCCAGGTGCTCCAGTTTCTTCTCACACTCCAAAGATGTGCAGGTTAGGTGGATTGGCCATGATAAATTGTCCCTCAGTGTCAGGGGGATTAGCAGGGTAAATCTATGGGATTACGGGGATAGGACTGGTTGGGATTATGGTCGGTGCAGACTCGATAGACCAAATGGCCTCCTTCTGCATTGTAGGGATGCTATGGTACTACTACTATGATACTATGATATTAAACCTTAGTGCATCATGATCGCTCCTCCCAATACTTTCACCTGGATCCAGCTCATTTATCTGATCTCTTCCAGAATTCATAGCCAGATCTAGCAAATTCTCTGTTCTCATATTTCTGAATGTCTCCATTAGGTAGAATCATCTTTGTTTAACTATCATTGAACTCATGATGGGATCTCACAACCTTTTAAAGTTTAAAGTTTATTTGCTAGTGTTAGAAGTAGGCTTACATTAACACTGCAATGAAGTTATTGTGAAAATCTTCCAGTCGCCACACTCTGGTGCCTGTTCGGGTACACTGAGGGAGAATTTAGCACAGCCAATGCACCTAACAGCACGTCTTTCGGACTGTGGGAGGAAACCGGAGCACCCGGAGGAAACCCACGCAGACACGGAGAGAACATACAGACTCCACACAATGACCCAAGCTGGGAATCAAACCTGGGTCCCTGGCACTGTGAGGCAGCAGTACTAACCACTGTGCCACCATGCCACCCATTTTATTCACTTGTGGGACATGGGCATCAGTGGCTGGCCAGCATTTATTGCCCATCCGTAGTTGCTCTTGTTTCGAGGGCAGTTGAGAGTCAACCACATTGCTGTGGCTCTGGAGTTACCCATGTAAGCCAGACCAGGTAAGGATGGCAGATTTCTTCCCTAAAGGACATTGTGAACCAGATGGGTTTTTCTGACAATCGACAATAGTTTCATGGTCATCAGTAGATTCTTAATTCCAGATATTTTTTAAATTGAATTCAGAGTCCACCAGCTGCCATGGCAAGATTCGATCCTGGGTCCCCAGAACATTAGCTGAGTTTCTGGATTAATAGTCCAGCGATAATACCACTTGGCCATCACCTATGCTAGGCTGTGAGAGTAACTGGCCCTCAGGTAGGTCTGGCCTTTGACTGGCCTTGACAATAATTTAGTGAATACTCCTAATTTATAGGAGACCTGGGTGATGTAAAGGTCAGGGGTACAATTTCTTCTTAATATCAAATATTTGTTTAATGCTGTCTATATACTGTACCTTTAACAACAGTCTGTCAGCCAAGGGTTGTGTGTGTAAATGCCAAGACAGCAGTAAAGTTTCTGGTGCAGGTTGGCATCACAATAAGCAAGGTTCTCTCCAAGATATTGGGGGGGAGTTTCCCCGTCCCGCCCTCCACGGGAATCGTAGCGGGCAGGGGGCAGATCATGCAAAGGTCTGTTGACCTCGGGTGGGATTTTCCAGTTGTGGGGCAAGCGTGGATGGAAAATCCCGCCCAACGTCATTCTTCGCTTTCTTGCCTTTGCAGCTTTTTAACTAAACTGTTTAAAACTTAATTTTAAGCTCTGGCAGTACAGCAAAATACTTTCAATTCATACTGAATAAGACGTGAAAGCTCCTTCGACAGCACCTTCCAAACCTGCGACCTCGATCACCTAGAGGAAGAAGGGCAGCAGACAGATAGAAACACCACTACTTGCAAGATCCCCTCCAGTCACTCACCATCCTGACTTGAAACCGTGTCGCCGTTCCTTCACTGTGGCTGGGTCGAAATCCTGGGACTCCCCCCCCCCCTCACAGCACCGTGGGTGTACCCGCACCACATGGAGTGCAGCGGTTCAAGAAGGCACCACCACCTTCTCAAGGGCAATTAGGGATGGGCAACAAATGCTGGACTAGCCAGCGACGCCCACTCCCTGTGAATGAGGGAAAAAAACCTAACCAACCTCTCAAGTTTTCTTCACTGCTGGGACCTAACAACAGTCTGAAGGCTGCTCGATCGGCCTCTGTACACATCTGAATGTCCAAGTGATAAGGCCTGGCGACACGATACAGTTCCGTTGTTTGTCAAATCACATGAGAGACAGAGAGCGATTACTCCTGTGCACTCAGTGTAACAAAATCATGAACCACCAGAATGATTCATAGAGTCATAGAGGTTTACAGCATGGAATCAGGCCCTTTGGCCCAACTTGTCCATGCCGCCCTTTTTTTTTAAAACCCCTAAGCTAATCCCAATTGCCCGCATTTGGCCCATATCCCTCTATACCCATCGTACCCATGTAACTATCTAAATGCTTTTCAAAAAGACAAAATTGTACCCGCCTCTACTACTACCTCTGGCAGCTTGTTCCAGACACTCACCACCCTCTGTGAAAAAATTGCCCCTCTGGACACTTTTATATCTCTCCCCTCTCTCCTTAAGCCTATGCCCTCTAGTTTTAGACTCCCCTATCTTTGGGAAAATATATTGACTATCTACCTTGTCTATGCCCCTCATTATTTTATAGACCTCTAAGGTCACCCCTCAGCCTCCTACGCTCCAGAGAAAAAAGTCCCAGTCTATTCAGCCTCTCATAACTCAATCCATCAAGTCCCGGTAGCATCCTAGTAAATCTTTTCTGCACTCTTTCTAGTTTAATAATATCCTTTCTATAATAGGGTGACCAGAACTGTACACAGTATTCCAAGTGTGGCCTTACCAATGTCTTGTACAACTTCAACAAGACGTCCCAACTCCTGTATTCAATGTTCTGACCGATGAAACCAAGCATGCCGAATGTCACCTTCACCACTCTGTCCACCTGTGACTCCACTTTCAAGGAGCTATGAACATGTACCCCTAGATCTCTTTGTTCTGTAACTCTCCCCAATGACCTACCTCTCAGTAACATTTCAGTAGAGTTACAGTTAGAAAGTTATAGCAGTCCATAAATACTTGGCAATGCCCCACAATCTTCCATAAAATGTTATTAATTTGTAGTATGTATTATTACTAAATATTTACTAATAAATCAAATCTACTTTCAGCACTCAAATCCTTCCAAGATTGGTATCGCTTCACTTTAGCAGCTTAATACATGGAATTTTATGGAATTGCAGAATTTTATGGAGCTGGAGGAGGCCTATTGACCTATTGTGCCTGCACCGGTTGGCAGAGATGACCAATTATAAACTTTCCTCTGCCTTTTCCAAATTCCTTTCTCAATTTTTCTTTTTCAAATTATTATTCCTTTCCCTTTTAATGTAATTGCAGATTCCGCATTCATCTCTGCTGAGGGCACGTACAGCGTTTTATATACAAACAGTCCTCCAAGATAAAAAAAAAACTTTACAGGCAGGCTTGTGCACATATATATGTGTGTGTGTGTGTACATATACACAGAATCACAGAATTTTTCTGGTGCAGAAGAAGGCCATTCAGCCCATCACATCTGCACCAGCTCTCTAAATTAGCACATTGCTTCTACTCAAATAATTATCTAATGCCCTCTTGAATGCCTCGATTGAACCTGCCTCCGCCACAATTCCAGGCAGAACATTCCAGACCACAGCCACTCTCTGTGTAAAAAATATTTTTCTCACATCACATTTGCAAATCATTCTAAATCTGTGCCCTTTCATTCTTGATTCTTTTACAAGCTGGAACAGTTTCTCCCTCTCTACTCTGTCCAGCCCCCTCATGATTTTGAACATCTATCAAATCTCCTCTTAGCCTTCTTCTCTCCAAGAACAGTGCCAACCTCTCCAACCTATCCTCGTAATTGAAGTTTCTCATCCCTTGAACCATTCTTCTAAACCTCTCCAATGAGTTCACATCTTTCCTATATTGTGGCGTCCAGAACTGTACACAATACAGACTGAGGTCTAATTAGTTTCTTATACAAGTTCAGCATAACCTCCTTGCTCCTGTATTTTATTAATAAAGTTTAGGATACTGTATGCTTTATTAATTGCTCTCTCCACCTGTCCTGCCACCTTGAATTGCATGCAGATATACGCCCAGATCACCCCCTTTAGAGTTGTAACCCTTATTTTATATTGTCTCTCCATGTTCTTCCTACCAAAATGAATCGCCTCACACTTTTCTGTATCAAACTTCATCTGCCATCTACCTGCCCACTTCAAATTGTCTATGTCCTTCTGAAGTTCTACACTGTCCTCCTCACAGTTTACAATACTTCCAAGTTTTGTATCACACGCATATTTTGAAATTGTCCCCTGCACACCAACATCTAGATCATTAATATTGTTACAACCCATCCCAGGTGAGGTTCCCCAATTTTCACCCAAGCGAAATCCCTCAATTTGTTACCATCCATCTGGGTACCCCCCAAAAAATTTTTTAATTCATTCATGGGACATGGACGTCGCTGGCTGGCCAGCATTTATTGCCCATCCCTAATTGCCCTTGGAGGGCAGTTGAGAGTCAACCACATTGCTGTGGCTCTGCAGTCACATGTAGGCCAGACCAGGTAAGGACAGCAGATTTCCTTCCCTAAAGGGCATTCGTTTTGGGTTTTTCCGACAATCAACAATGGTTTCACGGTTATCAGTGGATTCTTAATTCCAGATATATTTTTTGAAATCAAATTTCACCACCTGCCATGGTGGGATTCGAACCTGGGTGCCCAGAACATAAGCTGAATTTCTGGATTAATAGTCTAAGGATAATATCGCTAGGCCATCGCCTCCCCAAATTGTTATGTCTGAGACATTGTTATGGGATTAACCGGCTACCCTTATTCAACCTCCTCTGCTGATTGCAACAATGAAATCCAAAAAAGATCTTTCTCATACCATTTCCCACTCACAATATTTATGTTTTCAAAGGAGCCAATTTAACTCGGTGAAAGGGTTAATAAGCACTCAGGTTTAAAAATCACGTAAACTGCAATCTGCTAGACTCAGTTGCACATGCCTTGATTAAAGCAGACCCAAATAAGAGTCAAGGACCATAACACTACACACAAGACCTCCATTGAATTATGCGCAGCTGCAGCTTTTAGTGTCTGTTCTAAAAAGTGACAATGGGACAGGGGAGTTGGTGAACAACTGGCTAGAAAGCTAACTTCATAATTGTGTAGAAAGAAGTATGTGCTTGGTTTTATTATAATTAGGTAGATGTGCGTAAGTTGTAATTGGATAACTATGTCCTTATTTTATTCATGTAAACCTAATCAATAGTTGTGAGTGGATATAGATATAGATATAACTTCTGTGCAAATGTACGTCTGTGATTGGTATGTGCTGATTTCTTGGAACTGGATCTTAACCATAAAGAACAAAGAACTAAGAACAAAGAACAGTACAGCACAGGAAACAGGCCCTTCGGCCCTCCAAGCCTGTGCCGCTCCTTGGTCCAACTAGACCAATCGTTTGTATCCCTCCATTCCCAGGCTGCTCATGTGACTATCCAGGTAAGTCTTAAACAATGTCAGTGTGCCTGCCTCCACCACCCTACTTGGCAGCGCATTCCAGGCCCCCACCACCCTCTGTGTAAAAAACGTCCCTCTGATATCTGAGTTGTACTTCGCCCCTCTCACCTTGAGCCTGTGACCCCTCGTGATCGTCACCTCCGACCTGGGAAAAAGCTTCCCACTGTTCATCCTATCTATTTCCTTCATAATCTTGTACACCTCTATTAGATCTCCCCTCATTCTCCGTCTTTCCAGGGAGAACAACCCCAGTTTACCCAATCTCTCCTCATAGCTAAGACCCTCCATACCAGGCAACATCCTGGTAAACCTTCTCTGCACTCTCTCTAACGCCTCCACGTCCTTCTGGTAGTGCGGCGACCAGAACTGGACGCAGTACTCCAAATGTGGCCTAACCAGCGTTCTATACAGCTGCATCATCAGACTCCAGCTTTTATACTCTATACCCCGTCCTATAAAGGCAAGCATACCATATGCCTTCTTCACCACCTTCTCCACCTGTGTTGCCACCTTCAAGGATTTGTGGACTTGCACACCTAGGTCCCTCTGTGTTTCTATACTCCTGATGACTCTGCCATTTATTGTATAACTCCTCCCTACATTATTTCTTCCAAAATGCATCACTTCGCATTTATCCGGATTAAACGCCATCTGCCACCTCTCCGCCCAATTTTCCAGCCTATCTATATCCTGCTGTATTGCTCGACAATGCTCTTCGCTATCCGCAAGTCCAGCCATCTTCGTGTCATCCGCAAACTTGCTGATTACACCAGTTACACCTTCTTCCAAATCATTTATATATATCACAAATAGCAGAGGCCCCAGTACAGAGCCCTGCGGAACACCACTGGTCACAGACCTCTAGCCGGAGGTCTGTGATCAGTCTGTTTAATTCCTGGACCAAGGCTCCCCCTGGTAAACCACTAGTTGGAGCACTGGGGCCAGCCTGTACTATAGTTCGTAATAAAGGCATTATCCGAAACTCCAAGAGTCTTTGTCTGGTTTTCTCGAGAGTGAGAGAGTGAAGTACACTATAGCTGAATAGTTGTATTTTTCTCCACATCACTAGGCTTTCTTGAGTTAAAGGTAAAGTGAGTTTATTAACTACCAAAGGCAAGAAAAAAAGACAAAATACAAGTTAATTAAACATGATTTTCACTTAAGAAATCGACACTGGCTCTTCTTAATCAACCCACATTTTTCCATGTGATTATTAATTCTATCTTGAATTATTGTTTCTAGAAGCTTCCCCACCACTGCAGTTAAACTGATTGGTCTGTTATTGCTGGATTTATCCTGACAACGTTTTTTGAACAAGGGCATAATGTTTGCAATTCTCCAATCCTCTGGCACCTCCCCTGCATTTAGGGAAGACTGAAAGATTACGGCCAGTGTCCCTGCAATTCCCACTTCCATCAATATCCTTGGATGCATCTTATCCAATCCCAGTGCCTTGTCAACTTCTAAGTATCAACAATTTATCCAATGCCTTTTTCTTATCCATATCGAACACTTCGAGTGACAGTTTCCTCCTTTGTCACCATGGCCTGGATAGCATCTGCTTCCTTGGTAAAGACAAATGCAAAGTATTCATTTAATACTGATGTGGAGATGCTGGCATTGGACTGGGGTGGGCACAGTAAGAAGTCTCACAACACCAGGTTAAAGTCCAACAGGTTTATTTGGTAGCATGAGCTTTCGGAGCACTGCCCCTTCATCAGGTGAGTGAAGAGTTGGATTCACAAACAGGGCACATATAGACACAGACTCAATTACAAGATAATGTTTGGAATGGGAGTCTTAACAGGTAATCAAGTCTTTACAGGTGAAGACAATGCGAGTGAAGAGAGGGTTAAGCACAGGTTAAAGAGGTTTAATTAAAACCTCTTTAACCTGTTACAGGTTTAAACCTGTTACAGGTTTACAGGTTAAAGAGGTTCATTTAATACCTTAGCCATGCCCCTACGTCCTTGTGTAAAGTCTCCTTTTGGTCCCTAACTGGCCCTACTCCTCCTTTTACCACCCTTTTGCTTTGGGAGATTGTTTTATGTAGGCTGCCAGTCTTTTCACATAATCCTTCTTCACTTCTCTTATTTGCTATATTCAGCCTGGCTCTCAATTGTATTTTCTACCTGACACCTATCTTCTTTTTCCCACCAAACTTTAGTTCCAGTCTATAATAAAAGAGAATTGTGGATTCAGAACTGGCTTGCCTGCAGAAGGCAGAGAGTGGTTGTAGACGGGTCTTTTTCTGAATGGAGGTCGGTCACCAGTGGAGTGCCCCAGGGATCTGTTCTGGGACCCTTGCTGTTTGTCATTTTCATAAATGACCTGGATGAGGAAGTGGAGGGATGGGTTGGTAAGTTTGCCAACGACACGAAGGTTGGCGGTGTTGTGGATAGGTTGGAGGGATGTCAGAGGCTGCAGCGTGACATAGATGGGATGAAAGACTGGACGGAGAAGTGGCAGATGGACTTCAACCCGGATAAATGTGTAGTGGTCCCTTTTGGCAGGTCAAATGGGATGAAGGAGTATAATATCAAGGGTAAGACTCTTAGCAGTGTAGAGGATCAGAAGGACCTTGGGGTCCGGGTCCATAGGACTCTTAAATCGGCTTCGCAGGTAGAGGAGGTGGTTATGGAGGCGCATGGTGTGCTGGCCTTCATCAATCGAGGGATTGGGATTAGGAGTCGGGAGATAATGATGCAGCTTTATAAGACCCTCGTCAGACCCAACTTGGAGTACTGTGCTCAATTCTGGTCACCTCATTACAGGAGGGATGTGGAAATGATTGAAAGGGTGCAGAGAAGATTTACAAGGATGTTGCCTGGATTAGTTGGCATGCCTCATGAGGATAGGCTGAGGGAGCTCGGTCTTTTCTCCTTGGAGACACAAAGGATGAGAGGTGACCTAATAGAGGTGTACAAGATGTTGAGAGGTATAGATCGGGTGGATTCTCGGAGGCTTTATCCCAGGGCTGAAATGGCTGCTACAAGAGGACAGTAAGAAGTTTAACAACACCAGGTTAAAGTCCAACAGGTTTATTTGGTAGCAAAAGCCACACAAGCTTTCGGAGCTGCAAGCCCCTTCTTCAGGTGAGTGGGAATTCTGTTCACAAACAGAGCATATAAAGACACAAACCCAATTTACATGAATAATGGTTGAAATGCGAATACTTACAACTAATCAAGTCTTTAAGAAACAAAACAACGTGAGTGGAGAGAGCATCAAGACAGGCTAAAAAGATGTGTATTGTCTCCAGACAAGACTCACGTTGTTTTGTTTCTTAAAGACTTGATTAGTTGTAAGTATTCGCATTCCAACCATTATTCATGTAATAAATCCGAGAATCCACCCGATCTATACCTCTCAACATCTTGTACACCTCTATCAGGTCACCTCTCATCCTTTGTCTCTCCAAGGAGAAAAGACCGAGCTCCCTCAGCCTATCCTCATGAGGCATGCCAACTAATCCAGGCAACATCCTTGTAAATCTTCTCTGCACCCTTTCAATCATTTCCACTCACGTTGTTTTGTTTCTTAAAGACTTGATTAGTTGTAAGTATTCGCATTCCAACCATTATTCATGTAAATTGAGTTTGTGTCTTTATATGCTCTGTTTGTGAACAGAATTCCCACTCACCTGAAGAAGGGGCTTGCAGCTCCGAAAGCTTGTGTGGCTTTTGCTACCAAATAAACCTGTTGGACTTTAACCTGGTGTTGTTAAACTTCTTACTGTGTTTACCCCAGTCCAACGCCGGCATCTCCACATCATGCTACGAGAGGACACAGGTTTAAAGTGCTGGGGAGTAGGTACAGAGGAGATGACAGGGGTAAGTTTTTCACTCAGAGGGTGGTGGGTGAGTGGAATCGGCTGCCGTCAGTGGTGGTGGAGGCAAACTCGATAGGGTCTTTTAAGAGACTTCTGGATAAGTACATGGGACTTAACAGGATTGAGCGTTATAGGTAAGCCTATATATAAGCCTAAGTAGGTAGGGACATGACCGGCGCAACTTGTGGGCCAAAGGGCCTGTTTGTGCTGTATTTTTTCTAAGTTCTATGTTCTAAAAGCAAAATACTGTGGATACTGGAATCTGAAACAAAAACAGAAAATGCTGGAAAATCTCAACAGGTCTTACAGCATCTGTGGAGGGAGAATAGAGACAACGTTTCGAGTGTAGGTGACCTTTCTTCAGAGCTCTGACGAGGTGACTTGATTGGAACATACAAGAGCCTGAAAGGGTGAATGTGGAGGTGATGTTTCCTCTTGTGGGAGAACCAAAACCTACGGGCCACGGTTTAAGGGGTAGCCCATTTAAAACAGAGATCAGGCAAAATTTGTTTCACTCAAAGGGTCGCTTCCTGAAAAGGTGGTGGGAGCAGACTCTTTGAATATTTTTAAGGCAGAGGTGGATAGATTCTTGGCAAGCTGGGGCGAAGTGGGGGTTGATAGGTTATCGGGTGTAGGCGGATCTGAGGTTACAATCAGATCAGCCCTGATCTTATTAACTAGCGGCATTGGTTCGAGGGGCAGAATGGCCTATTCCAGTCCCTTGTTCATATGTTCCTAATAAAATTAATTGCCTGTCAAAGCAAAATTGTTTTTAAAGATGCACACTATATGCAACAGGTTAAAGTAAAGTAAGGCTTATTTATTAGTCATAAGTAAGGCACTGCAATGAAGTTATTGTGAAATTCCCCTAGTCGCCACACCTGTCACCTAGTCCTGCACCTGTTCGGATCAATGCACCTAACCAGCATGTCTTTCAGAATGTGGGAGGAAACCCACGCAGACACGGGGCGGATGTGCAAACTCCACACTCCAGGTGTTGGAAAAATGTATAAGTAAAGATAACGGGCGGAATTTTACAGCCACACTCATCCCGACACCGTAAAATCCTGTCTCAGGTCAACGGACCTTCCCGTTGTCTGCCCCTCGCCTGCTCCGATTCCTGTGGCGGGTGGGACATAAAATTCCGGCCAGTATGTTTAAGCTAAATATTGAACAGTAAATAGTGGCTTACAACATTTGTAGTGGGCAGATTATTTAAAATAAGGCACATGGACAATGCCAAATAATGAAGGTTTCCTCCATGAACCAACCTCATCACTTAAGGAATAACCATTGTACTGACACAGCCTGTAGATCTCCCTGTATTTCGTTCATTAAAAATACTTTTATTTTGCAGTGTTATGTGGAGGGTGCTGATTTAACTACCCAGGTAACACTTCTGCTCCAAATTGAAAGATTACATTTTAACTCTTATTCAGAGGACACTGCAGCGGACTGCTAAAACATGCCCTTATAAAATCTAATCCTGGCAATTTGCAGAAAACCGTCATTTGAGGTAGCTCTGAGCAAAAAAAGATGCAGAGTTGCAAAGAAAATCCAGCATTAACAAAAAAAGAGGAGTACATTAGATGACAAGACCCAGTAAATCTCCTGCACGGTGACAAGAAAGGTAATACAGTGAAAAGGAATCTGTATGCATGAGCTCATTAATACCATAATGTTGTAAAATAGAAATGTGCAGTTACACCTGCTATGCGGCATTGCACATCATTGTGTCGTAGAGTGGAATACTGGACAGCCGTGTGATTATTATGTGCGAAGCAAAGTTGTGGGCTGGTGGCAATTTACATACATCATAAAAATGTCAGGAATTTACTTATATTTGAGATTGTAGGTATGTAGATTTGACTGTAGCCTAGTAGAATACAAATCCTTGCTGAAAGACTTGTGGTGATGGAATCATTGATGCATCAGAGAGGAAGAGTGGCATTTATACGGTGGCTTTCACAATCTCAGATCATATCCCAAAGTACTTTACAGCCAATGAGTGCCACTGTAGTAGGGCATGGATTCTCAGGTGCAATGTTAATGCCAAGCAATTTCAGATGTTCTTTGTCCCCAAGCCAAATGACCCCTCCCCCTCCACTACAGGGAAGGTAATAGCCTAGTGGTATTATTGCGAGACTATTAATCCAGAAACTCAGCTTATCTTCTGGGGATCCAGGTTCGAATCCCGCCAGGACAGATGGTGGAATTTGAATTCAATTTTTAAAAATCTGGAATTGAGAATCTACTGACGACCATGAAGCCATTGTCGATTGTTGGAAAAACCCACCTCGTTCGCTAATGTCCTTAAGGGAAGGAAATCTGCAGTCCTTACTTGGTCTGGCCTACATGTTACTCCAGAGCCACACAGCAATGTGGTTGACTCTCAACTGCCCCTCTGAAATAGCCTAGCAAGCCACTCAGTTCAAGGGTAACTAGAGATGGGCACTAAATGCTGGCCAGCGAGCGACACCCAAGTCCCATGAATGAATTAAAGGAAAAACACACCCATCCCCACAAAAGGCGGATAGAGAAAAGGAAAGGGAGAGTCATTCCCACCAATCTCCACCCATATCACTCTATCGCCTTCTCAAAGCATGACAGAAGGTCAGCCTCACCTCCACAGTGAGGCAATGCAGCAGGATCCTGGGGGGAAATGGCGATAAATCTGTTAAAGAGGAAATTATCTCTTCTCTTGTCAGATCGATTTGAATCCTTGCGCTTCAGTCATTGGGTACGATCAAGACAGAGATTGATAGATTTCAAAATAGTAAAGATATCAAGCGATATGCAGATATTGTGGGAAACTGATGTGGAGGTAGAAGACCACCCTAGCCATGATCTAGCTGAATGGCAGAGCAGGCTCGAGGGGTCTAATACACCTGTTCCTATTCCTATGCATGGCCAAAACCACTTTGCGCTGATGTGGAAGTGACAATATAACTATGTCCTAAGGTACCTTTCCAAATCCACTGATCTTAATCATCTCACTACAATGTTTCTTCAGAAGTATATTGAGATCTACAAATGCCAAGCTATGATAAAATTATCTTATTTCAAGCATCCTGTTCCACTTATTATCAGGTACACAGAGTACTTTGTAGAACCTCCGGCCATTCCTTATTTCGCCCTAAAGAAAATGTATGTTTTGCTGAGTGCATCAATTCCAGAATGTGCAGATCAATCAAAAGCGATATTTTCATTTCTCATCGCTGAATACGGCTCATTAAACAGCGTGTGGAAATGGAAGACAAAAGTCTCAGCCTTGACCTTGTATAAAATTATTGTGGACAACATCTGTTTTCTTGTTATGCAAAATAAGTTTGTGTTGACTGTTTAGCTTGTGTGAAAAATAGGTTTCTCAAATGAACTGTTACGGCTGTTACATTTGCCCCAGTGAAATAAACTGAATTCAGCCAATTACAGTGACTCATTTCCAGTGGCAATGCTTTCTCCATTATTGTCAAGTTTAAAGCTTGTCTATTACAGCCATCCATCTACACAGCCGGCATCTAGAACTGTCACTATTGCATCTGCTGGCCATTGCTGAGATTATGTGCAACTACCTGTAAAAGCAATCTTAATGGTAATACAAGCATTTACGTGTTGTGTAACAGGTCACCTCATCATTTAGCAAAGCTTTCTATGATCACAAAGTTAGCCACCTCACAAAGTTAAATTTCCACAAGCCACCTCGCTTGCTGCATTTCGGTTCATGTGAAAGAGTGAGCAAGTGTTTCCGCTGGAGCAGAGAAGACTGAGGGATGACCTGATTGAGGTGTTCAAGATTATGAGGGGCATGGACAGGGTGGATAGGGAGCAGCTTTTCCCCTTAGTTGAAGGGTCAGTTACGAGGGGACACAAGTTAAAAGCGAGGGGTGGGAGGTTTACGGGGGGTGATGTGAGGGAAAACCTTTTTACTCAGAGGGTGGTGACAGTCTGGAATGTGCTGCCTGGAAAGGTGGTGGTGGTGGCGGGATGCCTCACATCCTTTAAAAAGTACCTGGATGAGTACTTGGTACACCATAACATTCAAGGCTATGGGCCAAGTGTAATCTATCGTTTGGCCATCTTCCCTGTTTTATTTTTACACCAGACAGGAATGAACAATTATTGCAGCTCACCCCATGCGCTCTTTGAATGTTTGCCATTGCCTGTCCACCGTCATTCCTTTAAGTAACATTTCCCAATCCATCATAACCAACTCATGCCTCATACCATCATAGTTTCCTTTATTTAGATTCAGGCCCCAGTCTCAGAATCAATTATGTCACTCTCCATCTGAGACATTCTTGATCCTACCACCAGGGAGGCAGTGTGGAGTCTCGTTTGCAGCCAGAGAAATGTCTATTGGTTCCCTTACAGTTGAATCCCTTATAACGATTGCATTTCCTTTTACTCCTCTCCCATGCAGCAGAGCCAACTGTGGTTAAATAAATTTACCTCCTGCTGCTTCCGCCTGAGAAGCCATTAGAACATAGAACATAGAAAAGCTACAGCACAAACAGGCCCTTCGGCCCACAAGTTGCGCCGAACAATTTCCTTACCTTCTAGGCTCATCTATAACCCTCTATCTTACTAACCTCCATGAACCTATCCAAAAGTCTCTTAAAAGACTCAATCGAATCCACTTCCACCACCACTACCGGCAGCCGATTCCACGCACCCACCACCCTCTGAGTGAAAAACTTACCCCTAACATCTCCTCTATACCTACTCCCCAGCACCCTAAACCTGTGGCCTCTCGTGACAACCATTTCAGCCCTGGGTAAAAGCCTCTGAGAATCTATCAATGCCCCTCAACATCTTATACACCTCTATCAGTATTCCCCCAACTGTATTCAAAGCATTATATCTGTTTTGCAGGGGCCACAAGAGATTCTTGCACTGCCTGCTTGTGGTCACCGATTCCCTTCCTGCCTCTGGAGGCTTAGCTTGCTGTTTGACCACCTCTCTATACGTGCTATCCGCGATACTCTCCACCTGCGGATGCTCCACAGTGTCCCCAGTCGTCGCTCCAGCTCTGAAACACGGGCTTCCAGGAGTTGCAACTAGACACTTCCTACACACATTGACCCCAGCCATTGGAAATGATCCTAGCTTCCCTCAAAGAGCAGGATGACCTCCACCATCAGGTCAGAGGTGGGAATGTTCGCTGATAATTGCAGTGTTCAGCACTATTCATTACCCCTCACATACGGAAGCAGTCCATGTCCAAATGCAGTAAGCGCTGGACAATATCCAGGCTTGGGCTGACAAGCAGCTAGTAACATTCACCTAAGTACCATTGTCCCAGATGACCATAGGCTACTCTCTCCTTAGACGGGAGACAGCTAACTGGTGGTGATTTAACATAAGGATCACCACACCTCAGGCAAGAGGCAAGGTTGAGAAGATGGGCCCTTAATGAATAACCTCAGCCAGTACAGGAATTGAACCCATGCTGTTGACTTCACTCTGCATCACAAACCAGCTGTCCAGCCAACTGAGCTAACCAACTGGTGGTGAACCAGACAGGGTAGTGAATATCATCTCCAACAAGAGAGTCTACCCATTGTCCCTTGACATTCAATGGCATTACCATTGCCAAATTGCCCACTATCAACATCCTGGGGGTTACCATTGACCAGAAACTTAACTGGACTAGCCATATAAATACTGTGACTAAAAGAGCAGGTCAGAGGTTAGGAATCCTGCGGGGAGTAACTCACCTCCGGATTCCCCAAAACGTGTCCACAATTTATAAGGCACAAGTTAGGAGTGTGATGGAATACTCCCCACTTGCCTGGATGAGTTGAACTCCAACAAAATTCAAGAAACTTGACACCATCCAGGACAAAACAGCCCACTTGATTGACACCCCATCCACAAGCATCTATGCCCTCCACCACCAACGCATGACAGCAGCAGTGTGTATCATCTATAAGAAGCAAAGCAGGAACTCACCAAAGCTCTATGGAGAGCACATCCCAAACCCACAACCATCGAGAAGGATGAGGGCAGCAGATACAAATGGGAACATTACCATCTGCAAGTTCTCTCCAAACCACTCACCATCCTGACTTGGAAATATATCGCCATTCTTTCACTGTCCCTGGGTCAAAATCCTGAAATTCCCTCCCTAACAGCACTTTGGGTATATCAGCACCCCACATGGTCTGCAGCGGCTCAAGAAAGCAGCTCACCACCACCTTCTCAAGGGCAATTAAGGATGGGCAATAAATGCTGGTCTACCCACCAAATCCCTTGAATGAAAAAAAAACTCCCCTGCTCCTCTTTGAGACAGTGTCTTGGGATCTTTTCCATCCACATGAGAGCGTAACCAGGACTTTACTTTTAATGTCTCATCCAAAGGACAGCGCCCCCAAAGGTGCAGCACTTTCTTTGTACTGCATGGAATGGCAGCCTAGATTTTTGTGTTCAAATCTCTGGAGTGGAATTCAAACCCACAACTCTCTGATAGAAGTGTTACAAACCTCGTCACAGCTACACCACCCTCTCAGATTCACCAACAATCGGTTAGCTCAATTGGTTGAATGGCTGGTTCCTAATGCAGAGTGATGTCAACAGCACCGAGTTCAATTCCCGTACCGGCTGAGGTTATTCATGAAGGCTCAGCCTTGCCCCTTGCTTGAGGTGTGATGATCCTCAGATAATGTGTACAGTTCTAGTCACCCTATTATAGAAAGGATATTCTATTATAGAAAAGATTTATTATATTATAGAAAATTATAAAGATTTATAGAAAGGGCGACACGGTAGCACAGTGGTTAGCACTGCTGCTTCACATCTCCAGGGACCTGGGTTCGATTCCCGGCTTGGGTCACTGTCTGTGTGGAGTTTGCACATTCTCCTTGTGTCAGCGTGGGTTTCCTCCGGGTGCTCCGGTTTCCTCCCACAGTCCAAAGATGTGCGGGTTAGGTTGATTGGCCAGGTTAAAAATTGCCCCTTAGAGTCCTGAGATGCGTACGCTAGAGGGATTAGCGGGTAAATATGTGGGGGTAGGGCCTGGGTGGGATTGTGGTCGGTGCAGACTCAATGGGCCGAATGGCCTCCTTCTGCACTGCAGGGTTTCTATGATTTCTATGATCTATGAGTATTACACTAGAAAGAGTGCAGGAAAGATTTATGAGGATGCTACTGGGACTTAATGGTTTGAGTTATGAGGAGAGGCTGGATAGACTCGGACTTTTTTCGCTGGAGCATAGGAGGCTTTGGGGTGATCTAATAGAGGTCTATAAAATAATGAGGGGCATAGATCAGCTAGATAGTCAATATCTTTTCCCAAAGATAGGGGAGTCTAAAACTAGAGGGCATAAGTTTAAGATGAGGGGGGAGAGATACAAAAGGGTCCAGAAGGGCAATTTTTTTCACACAGAGGGTGGTGAGTGTCTGGAACAAGCTGCCAGAGATAGTAGTAGAGGCAGGTGCAATTTTATGTTTTAAAAAGACAGTTACGTGGGTAAGATGGGAATAGAGGGATATGGGCCAAACGGGGGCAATTGAGACGAGCTTTGGTTAAAAAAAAGGGCAGCATGGACAAGTTGGGTCGAAGAGCCTGTTTCCATGCTGTAAACCTCTATGACTCTATGACTCTAAATCACCACCAGTCAGTTCCCCTTCAAAGGGAAGATCTGACCCTAACCCTATGGCCATCTGGGACTATCGCGACTTTACCTTTTAACTTTTTATAAACCTCTATCTGGCTCACTTAACTCTTACATCACGGCATTTAGATTGATTATGGATTCACCTTATTAACGCAGAGTTAGAATACCCACAAGCTATTGAGTGAGTGAATTGACCCTTTTCTCCAAATCAAAGAACAGATCCTGGCATGATAACCATTGCCTACAATATTCTAATTATTACTATTTAAACACTTTACAGAAGCAACTAATAGATATAAATAGTTATAAATGGGGTCACCGAGCAATTGGAATAATATGATTAATGGGCAGTTACTTCACAAAATGAATAAATGATTGTAAAGTTGATATTGCTGTGTTACCATAATTCAGCATATTGCTTATTATCCAACTGAAGTTGAAATGAGTATTTGTGATAGATATAAATTGATGAGGTTGAATTAGGATGACCCTATTGATCGCAAACAGTGAAACAATAAATGTTAGTTAGCCGATTGAGATTAGATTCTATTGTAGCTGGCAAGTGATGTTGCCAGAACTTATACATTATGGATGGAATTTTCCCATTGCGCCCTCCACAGGAATTGTAGTGGGCCGGACAGGACCATGTAAAAGTCCGTTGACCTCGGGTGGGATTTTCCGGAAAATCCCACCCTATGTGTCAACTGTGGCTCAGTTGATAGCACTCTTACCTGAATCAGAAGGTTGTGGGTTCAAGTCTCACTCCAGGACCTGTGCACAAAAATTTAGGCTACTGACGGATTGCTGCATAGTTGGAAATGGTGTTTAACTGAGGGCCGGTCTGCCCTCTCAGGTGGATAAAAAAGATCCCTTGGCACTGGGATCCCCGGCGTCTGACCAAGATTTATCCCTTGATCAACATCACAAAAGCTGATTATCTTGTCATTATCACGTTGCCATTTGTAGGATCTCATGGTGTACAAAAACCATATTTCCTACATTGCAACTGTGTCTACACTCCAAATGTACCTCAGCGTCTGTAAAACAATCTGTCTGTTGTGAAAGGTGTGTTATAAAATAAGGGCAGAGATGAGGAGGAATCTTTTCCCTCAGAGGGTCGAGCCTTTGTAACTCTCTTCCTCATAAAGTGGCGGAAGCAGAGTCTGAACATTTATAAGGCAGAGGGGAGAAGGGGTGAAAGGTTATCGGGGGTTGGCGAGAGGTTACAATCAGATCAACCTTGATCTTATTGAATGGCTTGAAGGACTGAGTGGCGTACTCCTGCTCCTAATCCGTATGTTCACATGTATATAAATGCAAGTCATTTTTTAAACTGGTTGTGTTTTTCTTCCCGCCTCCGAGGCAGCAGCATTAGGTTCCAGAACATTTAGTTGATGAGTCCTTTCAGTGGTAGTGTTAACTGTTTCACTTCGATCCTCTGTTTCAGTTGAAACCACCTTATGCAGCCAGCTGTCTTCATTCTCACCTTCATTGGTCTCAGGCAACTTGTACAACTGACAACTTCGACAGTTGATCACGTGGAACGAGTGGCAGAGTTTGGGGTGACCAAGCCAGATCCAATGACAGACAGTTGTAACCAGGTACATGTGTCGGATCTGAGACGGTGGAGGTGAGTAAAAGGAGTGACAGAGGTAAGGCAAGAATCTAGCAAAGCCCAGGGTGTCAAAGGCAACAGGTGCAGCTGCTGAGCAGTCAGGAATGGCTAAGGACTCTGGGTCTGTACTTGTTGGATTTAGAAGGATGAGGGGGAAACGTATTGAAACTTACAGGATCCTGCGTGGCCTGGATAGAGTGGACGTGGAGAGGATGTTTCCACTAGTAGGAAAAATTCGAACCAGAGGGCACAACTTCAGACTAAAGAGACAATCCTTTAAAACAGAGATGAGGAGGAATTTCTTCAGCCAGAGAGTGGTGAATCTGTGGAACTCTTTGCCGCAGAAGTCTATGGAGGCCAGGTCATTGAGTGTCTTTAAGACAGAGATAGATAGGTTCTTGATAAATAAGGGGATCAGGGGTTATGGGGAAAAGGCAGGAGAATGGGGATGAGAAGAATATCAGCCATGAATGAATGGCGGAGCAGACACGATGGGCCGAGTGGCCTAATTCTGCTCCTATGTCTTATGGTAGAAACTATGACAGTGATAGCTGGTAGGTTAGAATGGTGGGAGTTTAGGGATAGAGAGAACTGGCCATAGGTTTTGAAAAATACAATGGCACAAAGAAAACAAGGGGCTTTTGAGGTAGTCAGGGATTGTGGAATGGGACGTGAGAAAGTGGCTGGAGGTTCTCAGATGGTTGGGAGATTGTCATGCATGTATATAGGGTGAGAGCATGCCTGTTATTCTGTAATTTATATGATCCACATCACCTTATAATTTATTCTGTTTGAGACATTAGTTAATTCAATTCTGCCTGTTTGAAAAAAGCACCAGCCACATCTCGCTCTCGTTGAGAGAACAGCTGGGTGTTGCCAATGATGCCACTGAGCTGACTGCAAGAGCTGTTTCACAGCAAAATTACAGTCTTCAGTCTGTGGGGAGGCAACTAACCCTCACTTCACAGTTTGATATTATTACTATATACTGCTGAACCGTATACTATGATTATTACATACTGCTATAATCTTATTACTATACGCTGCTGTACTGTATACTACTGCCATTATATTATATATGCTGGTTAGGTGCATTGACCCAAACAGGCACCAGACTGTGGCGACTAGGGGAATGTCACAGTAACTTCATTGCTGTGCTTACGTAAGCCTCACTTGTGACTAATTAATAAACTTTACTTTACTTTACTTATTATTACTATACACTGTATATCACTGTTAGTATATGCTGCTTTGGGCAGCACGGTGGCACAGTGGTTAGCACTGCTGCCTCACAGCGCCAGAGACCTGGGTTCAATTCCAGCCTCGGATCACTGTCTGTGCAGATTCTCCCCATGTCTGCGTGGGGTCTCCAGGTGTTCTGGTTTCCTCCCACAGTCCAAAAGACGTGCTGGTTAGGTGCATTAGCCATGCTAAATTCTCCCTTAGTGTACCCGAACAGGCACCGGAGTGTGGCGACTGGGGAATTTTCACAGCAACTTCACTGCAGTGTTAATGTAAGCATACTTGTGACACTAATAAATAAACTTTATTATATTATTACTATACACTGCTATACTATATACTACTGTTATTATCACTATATACCTTTTTTTATTCATTTATGGGGCATGGGCGTCACTGGCTGGCCAGCATTTATTGCCCATCATCCCTAGTTGCCCTGGTTCAGAGGAAAGTGGAAAGTCATAGAGTCATAGAGGTTTACAGCATGGAAACAGGCCCTTCGGTCCAACTTGTCCATGCTGCCCTTTTTTTTTAAACCCCTAAGCTAATCCCAATTGCCCGCATTTGGCCCATATCCCTCTATACCCATCGTACCCATGTAACTATCTAAATGCTTTTTAAAAGATAAAAATTGTACCTGCCTCTACTACTACCTCTGGCAGCTTGTTCCAGACACTCACCACTCTCTGTGTGAACAAATTGCCCCTCTGGACACTTTTTTCTCTCCTCTCTCACCTTAAACCTATGCCCTACCTAAAAGATATTGATTATCTAGCTGATCTGTGCCCCTCATTATTTTATAGACCTCAATCAGATCACCCCTCAGCCTCCTATGCTCCAGAGAAAAAAGTCCCAGTCTATCCAGCCTCTCCTTATAACTCAAACCGTCAAGTCCCGGTAGCATCCTAGTAAATCTTTCCTGCACTCTTTCTAGTTTAATAATATCCTTTCTATAACAGGGTGACCAAAATACCACACAGTATTCCAAGTGTGGCCTTACCAATGTCTTGTACAACTTCAACAAGACACTCCAACTCCTGTATTCAATGTTCTGACCGATGAAACCGAGCATGCCGAATGCCTTCTTCACCACTCTGCCCACCTGTGACTCCACTTTCAAGGAGCTATGAACATGTACCCCTAGATCTCTTTGTTCTGTAACTCTCCGCAACGACCTACCATTAACTGAGTAAGTCCTGGCCTGGTTCAACCTACCAAAATGCATCACCTCGCATTTGTTTAAATTAAACTCCATCTGCCATTCATCTGCCCACTGGCCCAATTGATCAAGATCCCGTTGCAATTGGAGATAACTCTCTTCACTGTCCACTATGCCACCAATCTTAGTGTCATCTGCAAACTTACTAACGATGCCTCCTATATTCTCATCCAAATCATTAATATAAATGACAAATAATAATGGACCCAGCACTGACCCCTGAGGCACACCGCTGGCCACAGGCCTCCAGTTTGAAAAATAACGCTCTACAACCACCCTCTGGCTTCTGTCAAGAAGCCAATTTTGTATCCATTTAGCTACTTCACCCTGGATCCCGTGAGATTTAACCTTATGCAACAACCTACCATGCGGTACCCTGTCAAAGGCCTTGCTAAAGTCCATGTAGACAACATCAACTGCACTGCCCTCATCTACCTACTTGGTTCCCCTTCAAATTTGTGAGACATGATTTTCCACTTACAAAGCCATGCTGACTGTCCTTAATCAGTCCTTGCATCTCTAAATGACTGTAAATCCTGTCTCTCAAAATACCTTCCAACAATTTATCCACCACAGATGTGAGGCTCACTGGCCTGTAGTTTCCAGGCTTTTCCCTGCAGCCCTTTTTAAACAAAGGCACAACATTTGCCACTCTCCAATCTTCAGGCACCTCACCCGTAACGATTGATGATTTAAATATCCCTGCGAGGGGACCCGCAATTTCCTCCCGAGCCTCCCACAATGACCTGGGATACATTTCATCAGGTCCTGGGATTCATCTGCCTTGATGCACTTTAAGACTTCCAGCACCTCCTTCTCTGTAATATGCACACTCTTCAAGACATCACTATTTATTTCCGCAAATTCCCTAACATCCATGCTTTTCTCAATAGTAAATACTGATGAGAAATATTCATTTAGGATCTCACCCATCTCTTGTGGATCTGCACATAGATGACCTTGTTGATCCTTAAGAGGCCCTACTCTCTCCGTTATTCTTTTGCCCTTTATGTATTTGTAGAAGCTCTTTGGATTCTCCTTTGCCTTATCTGCCAAAACAGTCTCATGTCCGCTTTTTGCCCTCCTGATTTCTCTCTTAACTCTACTCCTACACCCCCTATACTCTTCAAGGGATTCACTTGATCCCAGCTGCCTATGCAGGTTATGTGCCTCTTTCTTCTTCTTGGCCAGGGCCTCAATATCCCGAGTCATCCAGGGTTCCCTACTTCTGCCAGCCTTGCCCTTCACTCTAAGAGGAATGTGTTTACCCTGAACCCTGGTTAACACACTTTTGAAGGCCTGCCACATACCAGACGTCCCTTTGCCTTCCCACAGACTCCCCCAATTAACTTTTGAAAGTTCCTGCCTGATACCATCAAAATTGTCCTTGCCCAACTTTTGGGCCAGACCGATCATTCTCCATAGCTATCTTAAAACTAAAAGAAGTCAACCACATTACTGTGGCTCTGGAGTCACATGTAGGCCAGACCAGGTAAGGGCGGCAGATTTCCTTCCCTGAAGGACATTTGTGAACCAAATGGGTTTTTCTGACAATCGACAATGGTTTCATGTCATCAGTAGATTCTAAATTCCAGATATATTTTTTTATTGAATTAAAATTCCACCATCTGCCGTGGCAGGATTTGAGCCCAGGTCTCCAGAACATGAGCTGAGTTTCTGGGTTAATAGTCTAGTGATAATACCACTAGCCATCACCTCCCCTGTTGTGCTGCTATATGAAAACATGGATGATAAGAACTGCAAAATATGCCCCTAGATTCCATGTTTAAAGAACATAGAACATAGAACAGTACAGCACAGAACAGGCCCTTCGGCCCACGATGTTGTGCCGAGCTTTATCTGAAACCAAGATCAAGCTATCCCACTCCCTATCATCCTGGTGTGCTCCATGTGCCTATCCAATAACCGCTTAAATGTTCCTAAAGTGTCTGACTCCACTATCACTGCAGGCAGTCCATTCCACACCCCAACCACTCTCTGCGTAAAGAACCTACCTCTGATATCCTTCCTATATCTCCCACCACGAACCCTATAGTTATGCCCCCTTGTAATAGCTCCATCCACCCGAGGAAATAGTCTTTGAACGTTCACTCTATCTATCCCCTTCATCATTTTATAAAACCTCTATTAAGTCTCCCCTCAGTCTCCTCCACTCCAGAGAGAACAGCCCTAGCTCCCTCAACCTTTCCTCATAAGACCTACCCTCCAAACCAGGCAGCATCCTGGTAAATCTCCTCTGCACTCTTTCCAGCGCTTCCACATCCTTCTTATAGTGAGGTGACCAGAACTGCACACAATATTCCAAATGTGGTCTCACCAAGTCCTGTACAGTTGCAGCATAACCCCACGGCTCTTAAACTCCAACCCCCTGTTAATAAAAGCTAACACACTATAGGACTTCTTCACAGCTCTATCCACTTGAGTGGCAACCTTCAGAGATCTGTGGATATGGACCCCAAGATCTCTCTGTTCCTCCACAGTCTTCAGAACCCTACCTTTGACTCTGTAATCCACATTTAAATTAGTCCTACCAAAATGAATCACCTCACATTTATCAGGGTTAAACTCCATTTGCCATTTTTCAGCCCAACTTCGCATCCTATCTATGTCTCTTTGCAGCCTACAACAGCCCTCCACCTCATCCACTACTCCACCAATCTTGGCGTCATCAGCAAATTTACTGATCCACCCTTCAGCCCCCTCCTCTAAGTCATTAATAAAAATCACAAAGAGCAGAGGACCAAGCACTGATCCCTGTGGCACTCCGCTAGCAACCTGCCTCCAATCCGAAAATTTTCCATCCACCACCACCCTCTGTCTTCGATCAGACAGCCAGTTACCTATCCAATCGGCCAACTTTCCCTCTATCCCACACCTCCTCACTTTCACAAGGGGCTGTTGCCTTGTGGATCCAGAACTGGCTTGCCTGCAGAAGGCAGAGAGTGGCTGTGGAGGGGTCTTTCTCTGCATGGAGGTCAGTCATGATGTGGAGATGCCGGCGTTGGACTGGGGTAAACACAGTAAGAAGTTTAACAACACCAGGTTAAAGTCCAACAGGTTTATTTGGTAGCAAAAGCCACACAAGCTTTCGAGGCTCTGAGCCCCTTCTTCAGGTGAGTGGAGGTCAGTGACCAGTGGAGTGCCCCAGGGATCTGTTCTGGGACCCTTGCTGTTTGTCATTTTCATAAATGACCTGGATGAGGAAGTGGAGGGATGGGTTGGTAAGTTTGCTGACGACACCAAGGTAGGTGGTGTTGTGGATAGTTTGGAGGGATGTCAGAAGTTGCAGCGAGACATAGATAGAATGCAAGACTGGGCGGAGAAGTGGCAGATGGACTTCAACCCGGATAAGTGTGTAGTGATCCATTTTGGCAGATCCAATGGGATGAAGCAGCAGTATAATATGAAGGGTACCATTCTTAGCAGTGTAGAGGATCAGAAGGACCTTGGGGTCCGGGTCCATAGGACTCTTAAATCGGCTTCGCAGGTGGAGGATGCGGTCAAGAAGGCGTACGGCGTACTAGCCTTCATTAATCGAGGGATTGAGTTTAGGAGTCGGGAGATAATGCTGCAGCTTTATAGGACCCTGGTTAGACCCCACTTGGAGTACTGCGCGCAGTTCTGGTCACCTCATTACAGGAAAGATGTTGAAGCCATTGAAAGGGTGCAGAGGAGATTTACAAGGATGTTGCCTGGATTGGGGGGCATGCCTTATGAGGATAGGTTGAGGGAGCTTGGTCTCTTCTCCCTGGAGAGACGAAGGATGAGAGGTGACCTGATAGAGGTTTACAAGATGTTGAGAGGTCTGGATAGGGTAGACTCTCAGAGGCTATTTCCAAGGGCTGAAATGGTTGCTACGAGAGGACACAGGTTTAAGGTGCTGGGGGGTAGGTACAGAGGAGATGTCAGGGGTAAGTTTTTCACTCAGAGGGTGGTGGGTGAGTGGAATCGGCTGACGTCGGTGGTGGTGGAGGCAAACTCGTTGGGGTCTTTTAAGAGACTTCTGGATGAGTACATGGGATTTAATGGGATTGAGGGCTATAGATAGGCCTAGAGGTAGGGATATGATCAGCGCAACTTGTGGGCCAAAGGGCCTGTTTGTGCTGTGGCTTTCTATGTTCTATGTTCTATCATAAGCCGACCATGGGGGACCTTATGAAACGCCTTACTAAAATCCATGTATATGACATCAACTGCCCTACCTTCATCAACACACTTAGTTACCTCCTCAAAAAATTCTATCAAATTTGTGAGGCACGACTTGCCCTTCACGAATCCGTGCTGACTATCCCTGATTAATCCGCATCTTTCTAAATGGTCGTAAATCCCATCCCTAAAGATTAAAGTTTTTTCCATATTTGCCAGCCAGGGGGAATGTCTTGCAGAGATACACATTTAGACCTTAAGTTAGCCTAATAGTGCGGTGTACTACCTTGTTCTAATCCAGTGTTTCCTTCTTGATGCTTACATATGACAGGCAGTCTGCAATCTGTGAAGTGCTTCTTCGATGGAAGGCATGAAGTGGCTGATGGCTGGGGGTTGGCACAGGGGTGTCTCTCTTGGGTTTCAGGCAACCTCATGCTTCCTTTTCCTAAATCTGAAGCTGTGCCTGCAGCTAATGCTGCCGCCTGCAATGTTATGCCCGCCAACTGTCTGCTGCCCACTTTGATAATTAGAATCATAGAATCATAGAATCCCTACAGTGCAGAAAGAGGCCATCTGGCCCATCGAGTCTGCACCGACCACAATCCCACCCAGGCTCTACCCCATATCCCTACACATTTACCCACTAATCCCTCTAACCTACGCATCTCAGGACACTAAGGGGCAATTTTAGCATGGCCAATCGACCTAACCCGCACATCTTTGGACTGTGGGAGGAAACTGGAGCACCCGGAGGAAACCCACGCAGACACGAGGAGAATGTGCAAACTCCACACAGACAGTGACCGGAGCCGGGAATCGAACCCAGGTCCCTGGAGTTGTAAAGCAGCAGTGCTAACCACTGTGCTACCGTGCCGCCCTTTCTCGCATGAGAAAGGAGTGGGGGTGCTGGGTAAGTTGAATTTAGTGTCTCTACATTTCTACTGCTCCTTCGTTGTGCCTGTTGAATGACAAGAGTAGTCTCGAGTGACCATAAGGCCTACTTCTGCTTCTATTTCTTGCAAAGAAATCTCCAAAAACCGAAAGGAAGAATATGCAGGGTTACGGGAAGAGGGCAGGGAATGACACTTCAGAGTGGTCCAACCTTTCCATGTGAGGGGGTTTCCAATTTTGTTCTCACTCAAGGGACCGATGATCAAATTTTTATAGAATCGTGGAATCACACAGCACAGAAGAGGTCTTTCAGCCCATTGAGTCTGCACCGACACATTAGAAGTGCCTGAACTTCCACCTAATCCCATTAGCCAGCACTTGGCCCATAGCCCTGAATGTTATGACATGCCAAGTGCTCATCTAGGTGCTTTTTAAGGATGTGAGGCAATGCGCCTCTATCACCCTCCCAGGTAGCACATTCCAAATCGTCACCATCCTCTGGGTAAAAAGGTTTTTCCTCACATCCCCCTAAACCTCCTGCCCCACACCTTGAACCTTTGCCTCCTTGTGACTGGCCCTTCAACTAAGGGGAACAGCAGCTCCTTATCCACTCTGTCCATGTCTCTCATAAACTTGTACACCTCGATCAGGTCGCCCCTCAGTCTTCTCAGCTCCAACGAAAACAACCCAAGCCTATCCAACCTCTCTTCATAACTTAAATGTTCCTTCCCAGGCAGCATCCTGGTGAATCTCCTCTGCACCCCCTCCTGTGCAATTACATCCTTCCTATAAAGTGGCAGCCAGAACTGCACACAGTACTCTAGCTGTGGCCTCACCAAAGTTCTATACAACTCCAACATGACCTCCCTCATTCGTAATCTATGCCTCGAATGATAAAGGCAAGTGCCTTTTTCATATGCCTTTTTCACCACTCTACTAACATGCCCTTCCGCTTTCAGAGATCTGTGGACAAACATGCCAAGGTCCCTTTGTTCCACATAACTTCCTAGTGTCCTACCATACATTGAATACTTTCTTGTCAAATTATTCTTCCAAAGTGTATCACCTCACACTTTTCAGTGTTAAATTCCATCTGTCACTTATCCACCCATTTGACCTTTCCGTCTATATCTTCTTGTAGCCCAAGACACCCCGCCTCACTGTTAACCACCTGTCCAATCTTTGTGTCATCCACAAACTCACTCATCCTGCCCCGCACATAGTCACAATATCATTTATATAAATGACAAATAATAGAGGGCCCAAAACAGATCTCTGTGGTACACCACTGGAACTGGCTTCCAGCCACTAAAGCAGCCTTCTGTCATCACCCTCTGTCTCCTACAACTGAGTAAGAAGTCTCACAACACCAGGTTAAAGTCCAACTGGTTTATTTGGTAGCACAAGCCACAAGCTTTCGGAGTGCTGTTCCTTCATCAGGTGAGTGGGAGTTCTGTTCACAAACAGGGCATATAAACTCAATTTACAAGCTTATGGCTTGTGCTACCAAATAAATCTGTTGGACTTTAACCTGGTGTTGTGAGATTTCTTACTGTACTTACCCCAGTCCAACGCCGGCATCTCCGCATCATCCTACAACTGAGCCAATTTTATAGTCCAAAGATGTGCGGGTTAGGTTGATTGGCCATGCTAAAATTGCCCTTAGCGTCCTGAGATGCGTAGGTTAGAGGGATTAGTGAGTAAATATGTAGGGATATGGGGGTAGGGCCTGGGTGGGATTGTGGTCGGTGCAGACCCGATGGGCCGAATGGCCTCTTTCTGTGCTGTAGGGTTTCTATGATTCTATGACCTCCCTGCTTTTGTAATCCACACTTCGATTGATAAAGGCAAGTGTCCCATATGCCTTTTTTACCACCACACTGACATGCTCTTCAGCCTTCAGAGATCTATGCAAACATGCCAAGGTCCTTTTGTTTTTCGGAACTTCCTAGTGTCATGCCATTCATTGAATATTTCCTTGTCAAATTACTCCTTCCAAAATGTATCACCTCATACTTTTCAGGGTTAAATTCCACCTGTCACTTATCTGCCCATTTGACCATCCTGTCTAGATCTTCCTGTAGCCGAAGACACTCAACCTCACTGTTAACCACCCGGTCAATCTTTGTGCTTTCCACAAACTTACAAATTCTACCCCTCCATAGTCATCTATGTTGGTTTATATCAATGATAAATAACAGGGGATCCAGCACAGATCCCTGTGGTACACCATCTGGACACTGGCTTCCAGTCACTAAAGCAGCCTTCTGCCATTACCCTCTGTCTGGGTGGCATGGTGGCACACTGGTTAGTACTGCTGCCTCACAGCACTAGGAAACCAGTTTCAACTCCCGGCTTCGGTCACTGTTTGTATGGAGTCTGCATGTTCTTCCTGTGTCTGTGTGGGTTTCCTCCGGATGCTCTGGTTTCCTCCCACAGTCTGAAAGAAGTGCTGGTTAGGTGGTACATGAATAGGGAGGGAATAGAGGGATATAGACCGAGTAAGGGCAGGAGGTTTTTTTTAGTTTAAGTAGGGCATCATGATCGGCACAGGCTTGGAGGACTGAATGGCCTGTTCCTGTGCTGTACTTTGTTCTTTGTACCCATTATTTTAAATCTGTGCCCTCTAGGTCTTGATATTCTCTTGAGAGGGAACAGTTTCCCACTATTTACTCTGTCCATATCCCTCAGGATCTTAAATATCAAGTCTCCTCTCAGCCTTATTTTTACCATGGAAAACAAACTTCACTCTCTGATCTATTCTCATAGCTAGTTGTTTATCCCTGGAATCATTCTTGTGAATCTCCTCTGTACTCTCTCCAATGCCTTCATACCCTTCCTCAAGTATAGCTCACAGAACTGGACACAGCACCCCAGATGAGGCCTAACTAGTGCCTTATACAAGTTCAACATGCCCTCCTTACTCTAATACTCAATGCCCCTATTAATAAAATCTAAGACATCATATGTTTTATCAACTGCTCTCTCAACGTGCCCTGCCACCTTCAATAACTTTATACATTGAGGTCCCTTTGTTCCTGAACCTCCTTTAGTTTCTGCCTTTATTTTATTCTGTCTCTGCACACTCTTCCTGCCAAACCAATAAACCGGTCATTTCAAAAAAGAATAAATAATGAAAATGCTCATTAAAAGTGCCTAGCAGCAGAGTTCTCCAATAAAACTTTCTGCCTTTTTGCTTAAGACGCAGAGCGAGAGACAGACTAGGCCCCAATTCCGAGTCACCGGGAAATGGGTGGAGACGGGCCTGAGCTAAGGATTGGGTTTAACTGCCATTGATCTTGCATTTGCCTCTGGTGGCCCACACACCCAGCTGGCCATGGTGGAGTTCATAGAAAAGTAGGTTGGAAGCAGGCTGCCTTTCAGCCTCCGTTTTCCTCCTCTCCCGTCTGCTTTGTGGAGAGGTTTTTTGGGCAGGGAGGAGGATGGGAGATTGTGTGTCCGCCCCACTCCCAGTGGCAGTCAGGGTTCTCACTCTCACACTCACTCATACAGACTCACTCTTTCACACAGACTTTCAGACACAGACTCATTTACACACATACAGATTCACTCACTCACTCTCACAGACTCACTCACCGGAATTTTACCACCCCACCCAAGAAGGGAATTGGAGCAGGCGAGGGGCGGATAATGGGAAGGTCCGTTGACCTCGGGTGGGTTTTACGGTTTCAGGACAAACGAGGCTTAAAATCCCACCCACTGTCTCACACAGAATATCATTCACACAGACTTAGTCTCTCATACAGGCTCACTCACTCACACACAAACCCTGAGACACACAGACATACAGATTCTTAAACACATAAAAGTTCTTAAGGATGCACATAAATGGGTGGTTAGCACTGCTGCCTCACAGCGCCAGGGACCCGGGTTTGATTCCCAGCTTGGAGTCTGTGTGGAGTCTGCACGTTCTCCCCGTGACCACATGAGTTTTCTCTGGGTGCTCCGGTTTCCTCCCACAGTCTGAAAGACATGCTGGTTAGGTGCATAGGCCATGCTAAATTCTCCCTCTGTGTACCTGAACAGGCGCTGGAGTGTGGCAACTCTTCATTGCAGTGTTAATGTAATCCCACTTGTACACCAATGAACAAACTTTAAGCTTCTTACACACTCACACTCTCTCTCACACACAGACACACACACTCTCACAGACACATACATACTCACTCACTCACAGACATGTACACACACACAGACTCTTACTCACACATACAGACTCACTCACTCATATACACACACACACTCTTACTCACACATACAGGCTCACTAACTCACAGACACATACACAGACTCTTACTCACACATACAGACTCACTCAGACATATACACACACACACTGTTACTCACACATACAGACTCACTCAGACATATATACACACACACACTGTTACTCACACATACAGGCTCACTAACTCACAGACACATACACAGACTCTTACTTACACATACAGACTCATTCACAGCCACATACACACAGACTCTTACACATACAGACTCACAGACATACACACACACTTACTCACACATACAGACTCACTAACTCACAGACACATACACAGACTCTTACTTACACATACAGAGTCATTCACAGCCACATACACACAGACTCTTACACATACAGACTCACAGACATACACACACACTTACTCACACATACAGACTCACTAACTCACAGACACATACACATACACACTCTTACACACACACACACAAACTCTTACTCACACACAGACTCACTCACTCACATTGACCTCCGCCTGCTCCATGGACCTTCCTGACTTCCACCTGATTGCCCAACGCTTGTTGCTCCCTGCTTGCCACCTTTCTCACTGCCCCTCTCCCGAGCCCTTACCTGCTTCCCTTGGGATGAGAGTGAGCAGCCAATCAGCACCATCAGGAAACAGTATGATTCCATCTCATGTTCTGAGCCAGTTTCAACATTTTATTACAGTTCTTTGGAGTGCGAGGGAGCACGCACTGGGAACAAAGGAGCAGAACAATCACCTTGACTGGCGAGTCTATCAGCAGCAAATGCAGGAGAGAAATGGCCTGCGGTTGGAGGAGCAGCTCCTTGCCAGTCTTTCATTTCACTTACCCATACCACGGACAGTGAGTCCATAGGCTGGATACAGAGGTTTCGAGGGCCAGGTTGTGGGGGCCAAGGCATTGGGAAAGCCTACGAGAGGTGAATTGTTCAATTGGAGAAGCAGAGCAGACATGACAGTTCAAACGGCCTCCTTCTTTGCTGTAACAGTTCTGTGATTCCAAGAACAGCACCACTCCACTGGGCAGCAGTGAGATTTGCCAAACTCTAAATGTCAACAGCCCTCTTCCATTCAAAGCTGGAGAAAAACTGCTGTACTTTGAGAGTCAATTCCTCCATACCAGGGATGTGAGGGTTCACAAATCATATCCCCATTGTGCAAAAGGTCTCTCACACACACAGCCATTAATTAACACAGTGGTTCCCAAACTTTTTTCACTGGGCCGCACTTTCGGAATAAAAATTTGCTCGCGCCTCACCAAATTTTTTATTGATAAGAAATACATACAAAAAAAAACAACTCCTAGCAGTGCTTGATTCATAACATAGAACACAACTACTTTATAATATGATCATGGGACATCCAGAAAGTATAAAACAATGCAGCTACATAAAAACATGATTCATTCCCAAAATATACTTATAGATGAGCCTCTAACATATGTAACCTTAAGTATGTATACAAACTCAATGAGAGGTGTGAGCTTGTTTTTGTCGGGTAATCTCATTTATATTAGGTCTAATTTGAGACAAACAAACTCTCGTCTCCTCATCAACACAAAGAAGCCTTTCTCTTTTCTGGTCTTTGATATTTGTCAGAGCTGAAAATCCCTGTTCAAAACAATATGTCGTGGAGAACTGTAGAAGAATAGCTAATGCTCTTGAAGAGATGCTGTTTCTGGTTGTATATCCAAAAAGAGTCCAGTGGCATACTCCCGTGTTTCATTTTCAAGGTGCGATCACTCGAAATGCAGGCCATTTCCTCCTCCTCATCCAATGTCAGACCTGAATAGCTGGAATTCGCAAAGGGGTCTCTAACCCAGTCGAATTTTTCTGTAGACAACGATGGGAAGTAATGATCAATCTTTTCTACCAGTGTTGCAAGATGTTCCTGTATGAGGCCGTACAATTCATTGCTCGTTTTAAATCTTTTTACCAGTGGGAACATTTCGAGGTTATGTTGCATCGCTCTTCCGAGCCAGAGTTGAAGCTTTTTTTTTGAATGCAGTTAGTTTGTCTGTAGTTGTGAGGATATTGTCATCGCGGCCTTGCAAACTGGCATTGAGCACATCCAACTGGGAAAAGATATCGGCCAAATATGCCAGCTTTGCACACCAGTCATTGTCATCCAGTTGGTGGTACAATGGGTTCCCTTCTTGTTCCAAAAATTCTCTTAATTCGTTCTTCAGTTCCAACACCTGATTTAAAACTTTTCCGTGGGACATCCAGCGAACCTCCGAGTGCAGAATTAGACTTTGATGTTTTGATTCCATGTCTTTGCAGAGTTGAGCAAATAACTGCGCCTTTAGTGGTTTTGCTTTGATGAAGTTCACAATGCGCACAGTCTGATCTAGAACCAACTTCAAATCGGCTACAAGGGTCTTGGTGATTAATGCCTCTCTGTGTAAAAAACAGTGAGTTGATATTACATCTGGATTTTTCTGTTTGATGAGTGCCGCCAAGCCTCTCACATTCCCTATCATACATGGCGCTCCATCCGTACAAATTCCAATACAAGAATCCCATGAAATCTCAACTTTTTCCAAATACTCAGACAAGGTTTGGAAAATATCTTGTCCTCTGGTATGTTTTTCAAGTTCCTTGCAAAATAGAAACTGTGATTATTTTGTCATTGTGAATGAATCTGATATGGGCAAGCAGCTGTGCTTTTCCACTAATGTCGGTCGATTCATCAACTTGAATGGCAAATTTAGAATTCTTCATACGTTCGGAAACACGCTTCTCAATATTAGCTGACACATCAGCTATTCTTCAGCGAATTGTATTGTCAGACAAAGGAATTTCCATAACTTCTCGCTCAGCATCATCACCAAAACAAAGTTTTCACAATCAAGCTGCAGGCAGGCTGAATCAATTTTTCAGCTATTGTATGTGGTTTTGTCTGTTGAGCAATCAATTCAGCCACTTGGTAAGATACAATCTGCATCTTATCTGAGACTGTCATCTGCTTTTCGAAATATGATCGTTGGCATTTCTGCTGTTCCAAAAACCTTTCAAAATATTGAACATCCTTGTTTGCCAGATTTCCATGTTTTGACAACAGATGTCTTTTCATCTTGCCATATTGGAATTGGAAAGCTTCTCACCACAGATCAAACACATAGGCCGAGGTACGTTTTCATCTCCAGTCCATGTGAAATCGAGACTCAGATAGCTATCCATATATTGTCGACAAACTTTCTTTTTTGGAGGCTTGCTTGGGCCTGCTACTGGTGTAGAATTAAACGACTCTTCTTCAGCACTCTGTTCGAACGGCGATTCTGGATCACAACGTGGACTCGGATCGTCCTCAGCATCAGTTGATGCTCTTGCTCTCACTTTGGAAAAATATCTATCCATGTTTAAATGTTTCTTTGATTGTCCTTGAATCTTCCCGCCACACTTGCCATCCTCTCTCGCCGCATCAGTGTGGCGCGCCGCACCCTTTGGGAACCACTGAATTAATACATGCTCCTTAGTAGACTGCAGCCCCAAGAGGCCTATGTACAATGCAGGACTATGCAGCTGTAGGTGTGTAGGGGAAATCTTCCACACAATGCTGCAAGAATTTTTAAAGGGGTCTGGGGAAAAACTGTAGATAGTACTCATTCTCTGTTACTTTTATCTGGTAAATTACCTTGTAAATTGAGATGGTGTCTTTATATGCCCTGTTTGTGAACACAACTCCCACTCACCTGATGAAGGAGCAGCTTGTGTAGCTTGTGCTACCAAATAAACCTGTTGGACTTTAACCTGGTGTTGTGAGACTTCTTACTGTGCTTACCCCAGTCCAACGCCTGCATCTCCACATCATCACTTTTAGTTTGCACATGGCCAGTATCATCAGTTTATAGTTTAATGTTTATTTATTAGTGTCACAACTGGCTTACACTAACACTGCAATGCAGTTACTGTGCCACACTCCAGCGCCTGTTTGGGTACAGAGGGAGAATTTAGCATGACCAATGCACCTAACCAGTACATCTTTCGAACTGCGGGAGAAAACCGGAACACCCGGAGGAAACACACACACAGACACAGGGAGAACATGCAAACTCCGCACAGACAGTGACCCAAGCCGGGAATCGAACTCAGGTCCCTGGCGCTCTGAGGCAGCAGTGCTAAACACTGTGCCACCGTACCGCCCAACACACACATATAGACTCACTCACACACACACAGACACACACACAGACTCACGCATACACACACAGACACACAGACACACACACACACTCACGCATACACACACAGACACACACACACAGACACACACACACACTCACACACATTCAGCACTGCCAGCATTTAGTTTGTGACCTGCAGTCCATTAAAAATCATCCAAGACCTGAACAACATTCAGATTTGGGCTGGTGAGAGGCAACATAACATTCACCTCTCACAGGTGCTAATTACAGAGTCTAACTACACCTCCCTGAGATTCAATGGCATTCCAATCATGGAATTGCCACCAACAACATCTTGGGGGGGGGGGGGGGGGGGGGGGGGAGTGGAGGGGGGGGGGGAGGGGAAGGAGTGGAGGGGGGTCACCATTGCCCAAAAATGTAACTGGAGCAGCCACATAAATACTATGGCCAAAAGGCAGGTCAGGGGCTGGGAATCTTTCAGTGAGTAACTTACCGCCTCACTCCTCAAAGCCTGTCCGCCATCTGCAAGGCACAATTCAGGAGTGTGATGGAATGCACTCCCCTTGCCTGAATGAGTGCAGCTCCAACAATATTCAAGAAACCTGACACCATTCAGGACAAAGCAGTCCCGTTGATTGAAATTCATCCACCACCAACACACCATGGCCTTTAACACCTAGATCCTGGTCAGCACAACTTGCAAAAATAATAATTCAAGGATTGTGGGTGTCGCCGACTAGGCCAGCATTTATTGTCCAACCCTAATTGCCCTAGAGAAGTTGGTGGTGAGCTGCCTTCTTGAATCACACAGTCCCCGTGGTGTAGGCACACCCTCAGTGCTGTTAGGGAGGGAGTTCCAGGTTTTTGACCCAGCGATCTTGAAGGAATGGTGATATATTTCCAAGTCAGGATGGTGAGAGACTTGGAGGGTAATTTCCAGGTGATGTTCTCATGTGCCTGCTGTCCTTTCTGTTCTAGGTGTTAGTGATCATGGGTTTGGAAGGTGCTCTCAGGAGCCTTGGAGAGTTCCTGCAGTGCATCTTGTAGATGGTACACGCTGCTGCCACTGTGCGCCGATGGTGGAGGGAGTGAATTCTTGTGGACAGGTAGCCAATCAAGTGGGCTGCTTGTCCTGGATGTTGTCACTCATCCAGGCAAGAGGAGAATATTCCATCACACATGTGTCTTGTCGATCATGGACAGACTTTGGGGAGTTAGGAGGTGAGTTCCTCATCACAGGATTCCAAGCCTCGGACATGCTCTGGTAGCCACAGCATTTAAATGGCTAATCCGGTTAAGTTTCTGATCAATGGTAACCCCAGGATATTGACAGTGGGGATTCAGCGATGGTAAAGCCATTGAATGTCAAGGGGCGATGGCTAGATTCTCACTTGTTGGAGATGATCTTTCTCTGGCACTTGTGTGGCACAAATGTTACTTGCCATTTGTCAGTCCAAGCCTGGATATTTTCGAGGTCTTGCTGCATTTGGACATTAACTGCTTCTGAGAGGTCGCCAATGGCGCTGAAAATCCCACTTCTGACCTTATGATGGAAGGAAAGTCATTGATGAAGCAGCTGAAGACACTACCCTGAGACACTCCTGAGGCTGAGAAGACTGACCTCCAGCAATCACAACCATCTTTCTTTGTGCTGGGTATGACTCCAACTAATGGGCAGTTTTTCCGGATTCCCGTTGTCTCAAGTTTTGCTAGGGCTCCTTGATGCCACACTCAGTCAAATGTGGCCTTGATGTCATGGACAATGTGGCCTTGATGTCATGGACAGTCACTCTCGCCTCACCTGTAGAGTTCAGCACTTTTGTCCATATTTGAACCAAGGCTGAGTGGCCCTGGTGAAACAAACCGAGTTTCAGTGAGCAGGTTATTGCTAACAAGCACCATTTGATTGCACTGTCTATGATCCCTTCCATCACTTTACTGATGATCAAAAGTACACCTATGGACAGCAGGCAATTGGTTGGGTTGGACTTTTCCTGCTGTGTGTGCCAGATGGATGTCATGATGTGGAGATGCCGGCGTTGGACTGGGGTAAACACAGTAAGAAGTTTAACAACACCAGGTTAAAGTCCAACAGGTTTATTTGGTAGCAAAAGCCACGTGTGGCTTTTGCTACCAAATAAACCTGTTGGACTTTAACCTGGTGTTGTTAAACTTCTTGCCAGATGGATGCCAGTGTTGTCAAGAGTGCAAATTTCCCTCTAAGTCACACACCACCCAGACCTGGAAACATAGTGCTCCTTCACCGTCACTGGGTAAAAGTCCTGGAACCCCCTTCCTAATAGTTGGTGTGGGTGTACTCATACTATATATGGACTGCAGCGGTTCAAGGGCAGTAGCTCATCACCACCTTCTCAAGGGTGATTGGGGATGGGTAACAATGCTGGCCTTACAGTTTATGTCCACATCCCATGGGTAAACTAAAAAGACAAATTCAGCCCTGTTGTGCTGAGAGAACTAGTTCCGTGCTCTAGTTCCCATTGAGCCCATGTCCTAGTGAGGGCTAGTTCCTGTCTTATACCAACAGCTGTTTCTGGCCTTTCAGAGTATCACAACTTGCTTGTTAAACTCAACCACAAATTCCGCCTAAAACATTTAACCAAACTGATTACTATTCTGTACACGTTACTCCATTAATCCTGCTGTCAATCCATCTCATTACTCTTATTTTTGATTGCTGTGTCATCCCCAACTTCTTGCACTCTTAACTTTCGTGACTACTTCATTTCTAGGAGGCAAAATTGAAAGGAAAAGTATTTTTTCTTCCCTCTCTAACACTCTCATTGCCCCCAGCAAGGTTGGACTGTGGTTAGCACTGCTGCCTCACAGCGCCAGGGACTCGGGTTTGATTCCCAACTTGAGTCACTGTCACCGTCTGTGGGAGTCTGCACGTTCTGCCTGTGGTTTTCCTCCAGGTGCTGTGGTTTCCTCCCACAGTCCAAAAGACTGTGCTGGTTAGGTGGAGTAGCCATGCTAAATTCTCCCTCAGGCGCGCAGTGTGGCGACTAGGGAATTTTCACAGTAACTTCACTGCACTGTTAATGTAAGCCTACTTTTGACATGAATAAAAATAAACTTTAACCTTTATTAGTCCAAAATTACAAGAGTATACATTTTTTTCTTTAAACATTGCACTTATGCTTTTCCTATTTGTTTTCCACCAAAATATTACCACACAACAGTGGTGTTAGCTGAAGCCATGCAAATTTTTCATTCATCAATTTTTTACTCGAAAAAGAAGCCCAGCAATACGTTAAAAAACAGTGCTTACTTTAAAACAGAAGGAGCAGGTCAAAAGCACCTTCGTGTTTTTTCTGTGACAACTGATTTATGGCTTGTATATTGTGCGTGCGACCAGGGAAATGGTGTTTTATCATTTCCAGCAAGATCTGTACCCAGACCCTGATCTTTCCCCTGTCATCAGTTATAAGCTCAGCTCTTTAAAGCACTGCGGCTGAACTTAACCTGACATCGCTACTTTGTTGGACTCCATTCCCATGAGACTCAACCTGCACTTACATTCATAACTGCCACTAGTACGGGGCAATAATTCTTGGTCACAAGTGCGTTGCATTTCATTGTGCTTTATGCCATGTGTTACTAACCATTATTTGCATGTAGTTTTACTGTCACTCTACAGAAAGCTACACAGCAATTTGTGAAAACCAAGCTAACTGGTGTCCTCGGATATGATGCCCATGTTTATGGAGCACTTAAACCTGAGGCTTCACTTACCTCCTTGTTCATTTTTTTTTTAGCCAATTAAGTTGCATATGCCATAAAGTAATCAACAGTTTCTGATAAACGCCCCACTTTAACAAGGAGGACACCATTAAAACATCTGGTTCATGACAAATAAAAATGTGTGTGACAGACAGTGAAAATCAGCAGTATCTGCCAATTGTGAAAAGCTTGAAGGGAATCTATGGACGCCACTTGCTCTTTGTAGAGATTTAAAGACATATTTTTACCTGGCTCATGTGCCTGCTGGATATTCAAGGGCTGCTTTCCCCACCTGTTGGATATTAAAGCCCTTTGTACAGCTATTTGCAGTTCCACAGCTGGGTGTGCCACCCGTGTGGTGTTTCCCAACAAGTAGCAACATAATTCAGACAACAGCAAGTTAAACCACTCAAACCCCGGCCACACTAATCACAACTCTGTATGACACCAGACCTGCGCAAACCACAAAAGGTTGATTACAAAACTGCAAACCAACCAGAAACTCCAGGTCCTTGCCACTGATACTATCCCCCACTGTTCAGGTTAATATGGTTCGCAACCTCAGCGTCCTTTTCATCCGGAGCTGAACTTGACTCTATTATCTCCAACACTAACTCATCCAACTCTGTAACATCAAAAGATGTCCCCCTGATCTCGGACAAAATCTCTCTCATTATACTTTACCGGTTCCAGACTCTACTATTCTAATGCGCTGCTGATCAACCTCCCATTCTTGACACACGCTCATCCAGAAGCTCTGCTGCCCATATTCTAACCCTCTGCGGTCATCATCCGTCATTGCAAGTTAGAGCCTGTTCTTACAGCATGTTGGGATACAGAACGAGTAATTTGAAACACCAACTGATAAATGGAGTCACTGATAAATGCAGCACGCTTCAGAAGAAAAGGATGATTTTGGACCTACACTTCTGAAAATTCTCCACCAGTTTTTTTCCTTGTACTGGTCTGTGGACTAATTGCAAGACTGCTATGGTAAGTCAACAACTCTGTTATCATTGTATCATGCAAGTAACAGGATGCTAAAGGCTGAACGAGATGCACCTTGATCTTTTCGCTAGCAATTCCTATGTTGAACTGCAGCAACCCACAACTGACCTACATCAAGGGGACACTGTCAAAAATATTGGATCTTCAATAGAGGTTCAAATTGTACTATGCCATTACCTACCCCCACAGTCCAAATGCCAGGGAACACAAAGGAAATAAATCACTTTGACAACATCATAACCAAAAAAGCCAAGTGAAGCCAGAAGATAAAAATAAGGGTCAACCAAGGGCCTAGAACATTCACCAGAAAAGGACCATAACTCCTTAGGGTGTTTTTATACCATAATGCATTCCAAAGTTAGGAAAGAAAAACTTGTATGTATATGGTGCCCTTCCTGACCTCAGGACACAAAGGTGCTTTACAGCTAATTAAATACTTCTGACGCACAATCACTATTTTAGGTGCAGTAAACGTGGCAGTCATTGTGTGCACAGCAAGCTCCCACAAACTGCAATGTGCTAATGACAAAATGATGTTTTCTTTGACATTGGCTGAGGGATAAATATTGGCCGCGACGCCAGAGCAAATGCCATGCATTTGGGCAGACTGGTACTCAGCTGAACTCATCCGAGAGCTGGGACCTCCATTCGTGCAGCATTCCATCAACACTGCCCTAGTCTGTCAAGCTAAGCATTGTTCTCAAGTCTCTGGAGTGGGACTCAAACACACAACCTCAGATGTGAGAGTCCACCAACTGAGCCTTTTCTGACAACACAGCGGAACTCACATACTCATTTCCTACTCCATTGGCCTGGAATAAATCAAATGAAAAAAACAGAGAGAGAAAAAAAGATGCAGGCTACAGGAAAAGACCAACATGTCCACACAGCGCAGATACTTCCCACACAAACCGCACACAGGAGTAAACTACAATACTATGAACAACTTCCATCTGCGTGAACAGTTTACGAAAAAGCAACTTGTACTTTAATAGTAGTTTTAAACTTAGGAATACTTAACTAAGCTTTGCATAAGGCTGAAAACAGATGTCAAACAGTAGAAGTCAATGGCTGACAGATGTGGCCGGCGCAGGATTGATTCATTATGATTCTGAGCATGTGTCGCACTGAACGAACTCAGCACATTTACTAAGCTGGTCAAAGAACACCCAGAAGCAGTCCAGAGGGCCCAAGAAAACTGGCTCTTAAGTCATTGTATTTGCCACCATTTACATTAACCTTTGCACTTCCAACAAGTGGATGCTACTCAAACATTGATGCTGCTATACTGCAAAATGCCTCACAGCAGCAGAAAATGATTTGGCTTGGGGAGTCTACAGGGAATGATGAAAGCCAATATGGGGTTAGTCACTGCTCACCTTTGATCTGTTGTTTCTCACACCTTAATTAATATGAAGCTTAAGCCTACAGTGTTATTACAAAACATTGCTCACAATTCATTGATTCTGACCGTTAGAAGTTACTATTCTGAGGGTATGAGTCAAAATGTTAACCAGTTTATTTTCTATCAAAGGCTACGGTGCAAGGATTTAAATTATTTGGATTTTCAGCACTTGCTGTTTTTCTTTCTAGATCTCTCTTTCACAAACCATAGTTTTGTAGGATGGCATGGTGGCCCAGTGGTTAGCACTGCTGCCTCACAGTGGCAGGGACCCAGATTCGATTCCCAGCTTGGGTCACTACCTGTGCGGAGTCTGCACATTCTCCCCGTTTCTGCATGGGCTTCCTCCAGGCGCTCCGGTTTCCTCCCACAGTCCAAAAGATGCGCAGGTTAGGTGCGTTGGCTATGCTAAATTCTCCCTCAGTGTACCAGAACAGGTGCTGGAGTGTGGCGACTAGGGGATTTTCACAGTAGTAACTTCATTGCAGTGTTAATGTAAGCCGACTTGTGACACTAATATGGAATTCATTAATAGTAGCATAAATCTGATTGTTTTTAAAAAATCACAACAGGTGAACATGCTAGATATCAAAAGACTGTTGCAAACATCCACAACTGTGCCAGGATTACTTATAGAAATCAGTAGACTATCAGCACATAAGCATTGACTAAACAACGTATAGCTCCTGACTGATGGTGAACTGGGGATATGCTTAAGAGGCCAGACATGTCCTGAAACGAATCAAAACAGGAAGAATTAAGATCAATTAGCTAATCTTGAATGTTGTGAAGACAGAAAAAAAACCTTAGTACCAGTTCAAAGGACTTCAAGATTACCTCCCAAACCCTTAACCTTGTAGACGGACAAAGAGAGCAGGCATGTTAAAGCACCAGCATTACCAAAGTCTCCTCCACATCATATGCCATCCTAACTTGGATATATCGCCATTACCTCATCACCCCTCAGTCAAAATCTCCACCTAACCATACAGTAGAACTGCCGGCAGTAGTTCGTGGAGGATCATCACTCCTACTCAAGGACAGTTCAGGAATGGGCAACAAATGTTGGCCCTCACCTAATACTCCAAACTCCATAATACTCACCCAAAAGCTCCAAACTTGGACCAGACGGACAAAGAATTATCTCTGCCAAATATATAGACGAGGCGGATGTGGTTCCTATTTTCAAGAAGGGGAATAGGGATAACCGAGGAAATTACCGACCAGTGAGTCTAATCTGAGGGATAAGATTTATGAGCATTTGGAGAGGTTTAGTATGCTCAAGAATACTCAGCATGGCTTTGTCAAAGGCAGATCGTGCCTTACGAGCCTGGTGGAGTTCTTCGAAAATGTGACTAAACACATTGACGAAGGGAAGGCGGTAGATGTGGTTTATATGGATTTTAGCAAGGCGTTCGATAAGATCCCCCATGCAAGGCTTCTAGAAAAAGTGAGAGGGCATGGGATCCAAGGGGCCGCTGCCCGGTGGATCCAGAACTGGCTTGCCCAAAGGAGGCAGAGAGTGGGTATAGATGGGTCTTTTTCTAAATGGAGGTCGGTCACCAGTGGTGTGCCCCAGGGATCTGTTCTGGGACCCTTGCTGTTTGTCATTTTCATAAATGACCTGGATGAGGAAGCGGAGGGATGGGTTGGTAAGTTTGCCGACGACACGAAGGTTGGTGGGGTTGTGGATAGTTTGGAGGGATGTCAGAAGTTACAGAGGGACATAGATAGGATGCAAGACTGGGCGGACAAGTGGCAGATGGACTTCAACCCAGATAAATGCGTCGTGGTCCATTTTGGTAGGTCAAATGGGATGAAGGAGTACAATATAAAGGGAAAGACTCTTAGTACTGTAGAGGATCAGAAGGACCGGTGAGTCTAACCTCACTGGTTGGTAAGCTGATGGAGAAGATCCTGAGGGACAAGATTTATGAGCATTTGGAGAGGTTTAGTATGCTCAAGAATACTCAGCATGGCTTTGTCAAAGGCAGATCGTGCTTACGAGCCTGGTGGAGGTCTTCGAAAATGTGACTAAACACATTGACGAAGGGAAAGCGGTAGATGTGGTTTATATGGATTTGAGCAAGGCGTTCGATAAGGTCCCCCATGCAAGGCTTCTAGAAAAAGTGAGAGGGCATGGGATGCAAGGGGCTGCTGCCCTGTGGATCCACAACTGGCTTGCCCAAAGGATGCAGAGATGTATAGATGGGTCTTTTTCTAAATGGAGGTCAGTCACCAGTACTGTGGAGGATCAGAAGGACCTTGGGGTCCAGGTCCATAGGACTCTAAAATCGGCCCCGCAAGTGGAGGAGGTGGTTAAGAAGGCGTATGGTGTGCTGGCCTTTATCAATCGACCCAAGGTTGTACAGGACCTTGGTGAGACCACATTTGGAATATTATGTGCAGTTCTGGTCACCTCACTATAAGAAGGATGTGGAAGCGCTGGAAAGAGTGCAGAGGAGATTTACCAGGATGCTGCCTGGTTTGAAGGGTAGGTCTTATGAGGAAAGGTTGAGGGAGCTAGGGCTGTTCTCTCTGGAGCGGAGGAGGCTGAGGGGAGACTTAATAGAGGTTTATAAAATGATGAAGGGGATAGATAGAGTGAACGTCCAAAGACTATTTCCTCGGGTGGATGGAGCTATTACAAGGGGGCATAACTATAGGGTTCATGGTGGGAGATATAGGAAGGATATCAGAGGTAGGTTCTTTACGCAGAGAGTGGTTGGGGTGTGGAATGGACTGCCTGCAGTGATAGTGGAGTCAGACACTTTAGGAACATTTAAGCGGTTATTGGATAGGCACATGGAGCACACCAGGATGATAGGGAGTGGGATAGCTTGATCTTGGTTTCAGATAAAGCTCGGCACAACATCGTGGGCCGAAGGGCCCGTTCTGTGCTGTACTGTTCTATGTTCTATAATCGAGGGATTGAGTTTAGGAGTCCGGGGATAATGATGCAGCTATACAAGACCCTCATCAGACCCCACTTGGAGTACTGTGCTCAATTCTGGTCGCCTCATTACAGGAAGGACGTGGAAAAGATTGAAAGGGTGCAGAGGTGATTTTCAAGGATGTTGCCTGGATTGAGTGGCATGCCTTATGAGGATAGGCTGAGGGAGCTCGGCATTTTCTCCTTGGAGAGACGTAGGATGAGAGGAGACCTAATAGAGGTGTATAAGATGTTGAGAGGCATAGATCGGGTGGACTCTCAGAGGCTTTTTCCCAGGGTGGAAATGTCTGCTACGAGAGGACACAGGTTTAAGGTGGTGGGGGGTAGGTACAGGGGAAATGTTAGGGGGAAGTTTTTCACAGAGGGTGGTGGGCGAGTGGAATCGGCTGCCGTCAGTGGTGGTGTTGGCAAACTCAATAGGGTCTTTGAAAAGACTCCTGGGTGAGTACATGGGACTTAATAGGATGGAGGGTTATAGGTAGGCCTAAAAGGTAGGGATATGTTCGGCACAACTTGTGGGGCCGAAGGGCCTGTTTTGTGCTGTAGTTTTCTATGTTTCTATGAGTACAAAAATCTCAGCTGACACTCCATTGCTGCATTGAGGGACCGCTGCACTCTGTCAACTTCCAGATAAGACATTAAAGAGGCCCATTTCTGCCATGTGGGTGGGTGCAAAAGATCCCATGGCACGATTTAGAAGAAGAGGTTCTCCCTAATGCCCTGTTTGATATCTATTGCTCAACTAACACCTTAAAACAGATTCGCTGATCTTTTCATATTGCTGTTATGAGAATGTATGTGTGTAATCCGATGATCATGTTTCCTGCATTACCTCTTTGAAGGGTAATTTATGTTGTAATTAATTGACCAAAAGTGCTTCAGAGTGTCCTGAGGTCATGAGAAACCCTGTACAAATACAATTATTTCTTCTAACTTACTGGGATACAAACAGTACGAATGGGGCCGACCATGGAGGGAATGTATCATAATATAATGACTGCCGCAAAACAAAAAGCTCAGTTTCAGTTGGACTAAATATAGGGAGAATCCTTGCATTGTTTCGACCCATAGTTAATCTATTATCCCAAAGTCTGGTGGTCAGGACTGAACAGTCATAAAGGATTTTTTACCCAAGCTTACAGATGTAGAGTACCCTGTCCCTAACATCAGACAGTTTTGGTTTCAAATCTTATTGCCCCACTCAAAGCCACGAAGTTCTCCACGACGAAGCACTCCATCATTTGGAAGCTCGGTCAAAGAAGACAGAGGGTAGCAGTGGAAGGGTGCGTTTCTGAATGGAGGGCTGTGACAAGTGGTGTTCCTCAGGGATCAGTGCTGGGACCTTTGCTGTTTATAATATATATTAATGATTTGGAGGAAAATGTAACTGGATTGATTAGCAAGTTTGCGGACGACACAAAGATTGGTGAATTTGCGGATAGCGATGAGGACCATCAGAGGATACAGCAGGATATAGATCAGTTGGAGACTTGGGTGGAGAGATGGCAGATGGAGTTTAATCCGGACAAATGTGAGGTAATGCATTTTGGAAGGTCTAATACAGATAGGAAATATACAGTAAATGGTAGAACCCTTAAGAGTATTGATGGGCAAAGAGATCTGGGTGTACAGGTACACAGTTCACTGAAAGTGGCAATGCAGGTGGAGAAGGTAGTCAAGAAGGCATACGGCACGCTTGCCTTCATCGGCCAGGGTATTGAGTTTAAAAATTGGCAAGTCATGTTGACGTTTTATAGAACCTTAGTGAGGCCCCACTTGGAATATAGTGTTCAATTCTGGTCGCCACACTATCAGAAGGATGTGGAGGCTTTGGAGAGGGTACAGAAAAGATTTACCAGGATGTTGCCTGGTATGGAGGGCATTAGCTATGAGAGGTTGGAGAAACTTGGTTTATTCTCACTGGAGCGACGGAGGTTGAGGGGAGACCTGATAGAAGTCTACAAGATTATGAGAGGCATGGACAGAGTGGATAGTCAGAAGCTTTTCCCAGGGTGGAAGAGTCAATTACTAGGGGGCATAGGTTTGAGGTGCGAGGGGCAAGTTTTAAAAGAGATGTACGAGGCAGATTTTTTTTTTTTTACAGAGTGATGGGTGCCTGGAACCTGTTGCCAGGGGAGGTAGTGGAAGCGGATACGGTAGTGACTTTTAAGGGGTGTCTTGACAAGTACATGAATGAGATGGGAATAGAGGGATATGGTCCCCGGAAGCGTAAGGGGTTTTAGTTAAGTCGGGCAGCATGGTCGGTGCAGGCATGGAGGGCTGATCGGCCTGTTCCTGTGCTGTAATTGTCTTTGTTCCAATTATTCTTCTTCTGTTTTTTAAACATCAAGCTGAAAAGCTCTTGTTGGATAAGTCAACTTCCTTAAGTGGGAACACAACCAATTAGGGAAAAGAGGGCACCTCAACCCAAAGCCAGGTGTGAAAATGGCAAAAGGTCTAGGAGAAAAAAAAAGGGGTTGAAGCATTTGCTGTCACAGTCCAGGTTTTAAAAGAAAATAAAGATTTGCATTTATATAGCACTTTTGAGGACCACCAGATTTCTCAGTGCTTTGCAGCCAATTACATACTTTTGAAGTGTAGTCATTGTATATAGAAAATGTCGGAGCCAAGTTGCACCCAGCAAACTTCCAATGGAGAACAATGTGATAAAGAGCAGAGAATGTGTTTTTATGATGTTATATGAGGGATAAAATATTAGCAAACACACCAAGAATATTTCCCTTGCTCTTTTTCAAATTAGTGCATCAGGATTGCTGACATTGACACAAGCAGGAAGATAGGTCTTTTGTTTAATGTCTCAGCTGAAGGACAGTACTTCTTGAAAATGCAGCACTCCTTCGTACTGCACTCAAAGTCAAAGTTAAATCTGTAGCCTAGTGACTTACAGCTCACACCAAAAGGGATACAAGTTTATTTATTAGTGTCACAAGTAGGCTTACATCAACATGGCAATTAAGTTACTGTGAAAATCCCCTAGTCATCACACCCCAGGTCCTGCTCAGGTACACAGAAGGCGAATTTAGCATGGCCAATGCACCTAACCAGTGTGTCTTTAGGACTGTGGGAAGAAACCCGACCATTTAGAGGAAACCCACGCAGACACGGGGAGAATGTGCAAACTCCACACAGACCGTGACCCAAGCCAGAAATCGAACCCGGGTCCCTGGCGCTGTGAGGCAGCAGTGCTAACCACTGTGCCGCCCAAGCCCCATTGTCGACACATTATATATCGACTCTCAAAATACTGCATAGCTAAAAGGTAATTGGATCCATCAACTGTCGCTGTTTGCCTTTTTAGTCCATCTCTGGGAAACCAATACAATTTTAAACACAGAAAATAGTCACCAGTCTCATCGAAATTAGATTTTACGCTTGGGCCGGAATTCTCCAGCTGCTCACAGCCCACCACCGCTGCCAGAGGCTGAGCCCCAAATTCTCCATTCACTGCAGCAGGATGGGTGAATCCTGCTGGTGTGAACAGCCAGAGAACCCCACCCCTTGCAGCAGCACCACTGTAGCAGTCAGCGCCAAAATCCATCGACAGAAATCTGAAATACATGCTTTACTGCCCAGTTGAACTCATTAATCCAGCTCCAGCAATTTATGTTCGATCTCTGGAGGTAATGGCCAGTAAATTCTATGGTCAGCCTTACTTTGGACTAAAATTAAGTGACAGATATAGAAAACCAGAGCGGCTTGATATTTCAATTATGTGGTATATAAAGTGTTGATGTTCTTTTCCTATTTCCTCAAGGTCCTAGCAAGGAACTGGCCCCATTTTAAACCATTCCAAGTCGTAAAACATCACTGAGATTAAAAAGGAAGTGCATCTTGCAATAATAGCGTTAGCCTTTGCCATAATTAAAGTAACTGGAGGAACTCAGTGCTGTAAGAGTTCTCCAGAGTTCTCTCTCATGCCCACCACATATTTCATCTCTGGCCACTATTTACTATGTTACCACCAAGGAGCTATTTCTTTGCATTGTGCATTATTTTAACACAGCTGTTAATCCGTTTAAAACTATGTTAAAATAGTACACAAGACCTTGATGCAAATTTGTGAACGAGTATCCTAAAATAGTGCACGGAGGAATTTTAATTCCCAGGTCAGCTTGGCAAAAAAGCACATATTCAGGAAAAGTGATAGCAAGCAAAAATTAAACTGCTGGAAAACAGAGTTTGGATCAGTGGAGAAACCCAGCACTGTGATCATTGCTGCATTCACATGAAAATAGTTTCACCAGTATAAAAGATTCTGTGATTAAACAAAGCGAGCAATGACTAGCCAAACAGTTGCCTTCCTGGTGACATTGCTTGAAATATAAACTGGTGAGGAGAGGAGGTGGGATATGTTTTGCGATTAAAGAAACAGGGAGTTGGGAGTTGTTACAACAAGTTTCAGGCCAGAACACAAACACCCACTTTGCAGGTACATATAAAAGACTGACACTAAGAGTTTACATAGAGACGTGGAGAGAAAGAGGTTGGTGAAGACAAACGTAGGTCCCTACAGACAGAAACAGGGGAATGTATAATTGAGACAAAGAAATGGCCAAGCAACTGAACACATACTTTTGTGTCCTCTTTTGTGAAGACAGAACCAGATGCCAGAAATGTTGGAGAATGCAAGATTTAGAGAGAGGGAAGAACTGAGGGAGATCAATATTAGTAGAGAAACGGTACTGGGAAAGTTGATGGGATTGAAGGTGGATAAATCCCCAGGGCCTGATAATCTACATCCCAGAGTACTTAAGGAAGTGGCTCTAGAAATAGTGGATGCACTGGTGGGCATCTTCCAGGATTCAATAGACTCTGGAACAGTCCCTGCAGATTGGAAGGGAGCGAATGGCACTCCAATATTCAAAAAGTGAGATAGAGAGAAAACAGGGAATTATAGACCAGTAAGCTTAACATTGGTAGTGGGGAAAATTCTCGAACTCATCATCAAGGACTTTATAGCAGAGCATTTAGAAAGCAGTGGCAGGATCAGACACAGCAATGATTTATGAAGGGGAAATCATGCTCGACAAATCTGTTGGAATTCTTTGAAGATGTAACTAGTAGAGTTGACAAGGGGGAACCAGTGGATGCAGCACAGTGGTTAGCACTGCTGCCTCACAGCAATTTCCGACTTAAGTCATTGTCTGTGGAGTTTGCATGTTCTCCTCATGTCTGCATGGGTTTCCTCCGGGTGCTCCGATTTCCTCCCACGGTCCAAAGATGTGCAAGTTAGGTGGATTGGCTAGTCTAAATTGTCCCTTAGTGTCAGGAGGCATAGCTAGGGTAAGTGCATGGGGTTATGGGGATAGGGCTTGGGTGGGATTGTGGTCGGTGCAGACTCGATGGGCCGAATGGCCTCCTTCTGCAGTGCAGGATTCTATGTGGTATATTTGGACGTTTAGAAAGCGTTTGACAAAGTCCCACACAAGAGGTTATCGTGCAAGATTAAAGCGCATGGGATTGGAGGAAGTGTAATGAGATGGATAGAAACCTGGTTGGCAGAGAGGAAACAGTAGGAATTAATGGGTGCTTTTCACATTGGCAGGCAGTAACTAGTGGGGTGCCACAAGGATCGGTGCTGGGACCCCTGCTATTCATAATATATATTAATGATTTGGATGAGGGAACAAAATGTAACATCTCAAAGTTTGCAGATGATACCAAGTTGGGTGGGAGGGTGAACTGTGACGAGGATGCAGAGATCCTTCCGCATGATCTGGACAGGTTGGGTGGATGGGCTAATCAATGGCAGATGCAGTATAATTTAGATAAGTGTGAAGTTATTCACTTTGGAAGCAAAAACAAGGCGGCAGATTACGACCTGAATGGCTGTAAATTGGGAGAGGGGAGTGTGCAGCGGGACCTGGGTGTCCTTGTGCACCAGTCACTGAAGGCAAGTAAGCAGGTGGTAAAGGCGGCAAATGGCATGTTGGCCTTCAATGCGAGAGGTTGCGAGTACAGGAGCAGGGATGTGTTGCAATTATTCAGGGCATTGGTGAGGCCACACCTAGAGTATTGTGTGCAGTTTTGGTCTCCTTTTTTGAGGAAGGATGTTCTTGCTCTCGAGGGAGTGCAGTGAAGGTTTACCAGGCTGATTCCGGGGATGGCGGGACTGATGTGTGAGGAGAGATTGACTAAGTTAGGATTATTTTTGCTGGAGTTCAGACGAATGAGGGGGGATCTCAGACTTATAAAATTCTAACTAGACAAGACAGGGTAGATGTTGGGAGGATGCTCCTGATGGTGGGGGAGTCTAGAACCAGGGGGTCACAGTCTGAGGATTCAGGACAGAGGTGAGACATTTCTTCACCCAAAGAGTGGTGAGCCTGTGGAATTCATTACCACAGGAAGTAGTCGATGCCAAAACATTGAATGCATTCAAGAGGCAGCTGGATATAGCACTTGGGGCAAATGGGATCAAAGATTATGGGAAAAAAAGCAGGATTAGGCTATTGAGTTGGGTGACCAGCCATGATCTTAACGAACGGCAGAGCAAGCTTGAAGGGCCAAAGGGCCTCCTCCTGCTTCCTTCTATGGTTCTGTTTCTATATCATAGAGGTTTGTGGGCCACGCACAAAGGGCAAAGTAAATATGTCCATTAAAGTGTATTATCTCTTAAACAATAGATGCTAACAGATCTTATGTTCCAATTTAGGAATTATAAGCAACACCAACAGCTCTTCCCAAACCTCCAAGCTTACAAAATACACAAAAAAAATCACAAGCAGAAAATTAGTTATTGTGTGGACTTCATGGACCAAAACCATTGTTCAGATAACCAGGATCAGGGGATCCACTTTAAATTGGCTCTCCTTTCCAAATGGGACCCAGACACCTTCCTGGTTAAATTTATGTAACCAAATAAATGAATAAAACTAAAGAAAGAACTCGCATTTGAAAATGTGGGGCAGTGCAATGGTGTAATGGTAATGTCACTGAACAAGTAATCTACAGGGCCTGGGTAATATACAGAGGACACTAGTTCAAATCCCATCATGGAAGCTGGTGGAAATTAAATTCCTATTAACTTCGTTTTAATGACCATTGCAGATTGTTGTAAAAACTCAATCTGGTACACTGATGTCCTCTGGGGAAGAAAATCCAGTATCCTTATCCAGTCTGGGCTACATGTGACTCCAGACCCACAGGAATGAGGTTGACTATCAAATGCCCTTTGAAATAGCCCAGCAAGCTACTCAGTTGTATCAAACTGCTACAAAGTCTAATAAAAGTAATGAAACAGAACAGACCATCCCGAATCCACCGAAGCACCGGCAACAGCACACCCAACCCTGTCGACCCTGCAAAGTCCTCCTCACCAACATCTGGGGGCTTGCACCGAAATGGCTGGGGGGGGGGGGGGGGGGGGGGCAGGGCACAGCCTAGTCAAGCAACAGCTTGACATAACTACGCTCACGGACAGAATCATAGCTTACAATGTCCCAGACTTCACCATTACAATCTGTGTGAATGTTCCAGCGACTCCAGACCCAACAAAGTCTCACGACATCAGATCAAACACAGACAAGGAAACTTCCTGTTGGTTACAAACCTACTGCCCCCCCCCCCCCTCCCTCAGCTGATGGATCATTGCTGCTCCATATTATATGGAAGGAGTGTGGCAAGAGCACAGAATATACTCTGGGTTTGTGACTTCAATGTCCATTACCAAGAGTGGCTTGGTAGCACCACTACCGACTGAGTGCTGACGGAAATAACTGTTAGACTGGGTCTGCTGCACAAGATAAAGAAATGGCTGAAGGCACTGGATACCACAAAGGCTACAAGTCCTGACAACATTTGAGCAAAAGTACAAGAGACTTGTAAGAACATAAGAAATAGGAGCAGGAGTAGGCCATCTAGCCCCTCGAGCCTGCCCCGCCATTCAATAAGATCATGGCTGATCTGAAGTGGATCAGTTCCACTTACCCACCTGATCCCTATAACCCCTAATTCCCTTACCGATCAGGAATCCATCCACCCGTGATTTAAACGTATTCAACGAGGTAGCCTCCACTTCAGTGGGCAGAGAATTCCAGAGATTCACCACCCTGAGAGAAGAAGTTCCTCCTCAACTCTGTCCTAAACTGACTCCCCCTTTATTTTGAGGCTGTGCCCTCTAGTTCTAGTTTCCTTCAAGTGGAAAGAATCTCTCCGCCTCTACCCTATCCAGCCCCTTCATTATCTTATAGGTCTTTATAAGATCCCCCCCTCAGCCTTCTAAATTCCAACTAGTACAAACCCAATCTGCTCAGTCTCTCCTCATAATCAACACCCCTCATCTCTGGTATCAACCTGGTGAACCTTCTCTGCACTCCCTCCAAGGCCAATATATCCTTCCGCAAATAAAGGGGACCAATACTGCACACAGTATTCCAGCTGCGGCCTCACCAATGCCCTGTACAGATGCAGCAAGACATCTCTGCTTTTATATTCTATCCCCCTTGCGATATAGGCCTTCTTGATCACCTGTTGCACCTGCAGACTGGGTTTTTGCGTCTCATGCACAAGGACCCCCAGGTCCCTCTGCACAGCAGCATGTCGTAATTTCTTTCCATTTAGATAATAATCCAATTTGCTATTATTTCTTCCAAAGTGAATAACCTCGCATTTGTTAACATTATACTCCATCTGCCAGATCCTCGCCCACTCACTCAGCCTGTCCAAATCTCTCTGCAGACCTTCTACACCCTCCACACGATTCACTTTTCCACTTATCTTTGTGTCGTCTGCAAACTGTTACCCTACACTCAGTCCCCTCCTCCAGATTGTCTATATAAATGGTAAATAGTTGAGGCCCCAGTACCAATCCCTGCAGCACGCCACTAGTTACCATCTGCCAACCAGAAAAGCACCCATTTATTCCGACTCTCTGCCTCCTGTCGGATAGCCAATCCCCAATCCACGTTAACACCTACCCTCAACTCAGTGACCCAATCTTCTTCAGCAACCTTTTGTGAGGCACCTTATCAAACGCCTTTTGGAAATCCAAAAACACCGCATCCACCGGTTCCCCTCCGTCAACCGCACTAGTCACATCTTCATAAAAATCCAACAAGTTCCTCAAGCACGACTTTCCCCTCATGAATCCATGCTGCTTCTGCTTAATCAAACCATTCTTATCCAGATGGCCTGCTATTTCTTCTTTAATGATGGATTCCAGCATTTTCCCAACTACAGACGTTAAGCTAACCGACCTGTAGTTACCCGCCTTTTGTCTATTTCCTTTTTTAAACAGCAACGCAACATTAGCCGTTTTCCAATCCGCCGGCACTACCCCAGAATCCAACGAATTTTGATAAATAACCACTAACGCATCTGCTATTACCTCTGACATTTCTTTCAGTACCCTGGGATGCATTCCATCCGGGCCTGGGGACTTGTCCACCTTCAGTCCCGTTAGTCTACCAAGCACTGCCTCCCTGGTAACATTAATTGTATTGAGTACCTCTCCTCCTACCAACCCTCTATCGTTAATATTCGGTAAACCATTTGTGTCGTCCACCATGAAGACCGACACAAAAGTTTCAGCCATTTCCTCATTTCCCACTATTAAATCCCCCTCTCGTCCTCCAAGGGTCCAACATTCACTCTTGCCACTCTATTCCTTTTTATATATTTGTAAAAGCTTTTACTATCATTTTTTATATTTAGAGCTAGCCTAGCTTCATAACCTATCTTTCCTTTCTTTAATCGCTTTCTTAGTCGTTCTTAAAGTTTTCCCAATCTTACAATTCTCCACTATTTTTGGCCACTCTGTACGCATCGGTCTTTAATTTAATACTCTCCATAATTTCCTTCGTTATCCACAGCTGGTTATCCCTTTTCTTACATCCCTTCTTTATCACCGGAATATATTGTTGCTGAGTACTGAAAAGTATCTCCTTAAAAATCCTCCACTGTTCCTCAGCTGTCCTACCTACCAGTCTGCTCTCCCAGTCCACCTTAGCCAATTCAGCTCTCATCCTATCGTACTTCCCTCTGTTCAAACAGAGGACAGTGGTATGGGACCCTACTGTCTCCTCTTCCATTTGTATCAGAAATTCGACCATATTGTGATCACTTGACCCAAGAGGGTCCTTCACAAGAACATCCTTAATTCTACCTCCTTCGTTACACATTACCAGATCTAAGATAACTCATTCCCTCGTCGGTTCTGTAACATACTGTTCAAGGTAACTAGCCCGACAGCATTCTAAGAACTCTTCCTCCATCCCACCCCTTCCAACTTGAGTCAGCCAATCAATATGCAGGTTGAAGTCCCCCGTGATTATTGCCGTTCCGTTTTTGCACACATCCATTATTTGCTTGTTTATAGCCCTCCCCACCTCAACATGCTCCAAAACTAGCCATGCCTCTAAGCTGTTTCTGTACAGCTACACCACTGACATCTACCTGACAATGTAAAGTTGCCCAGCTATGTCCTGTCCACCAAAAGCAGGACAAATCCAATTCAGACAATTACAACCCCATCAGTTTATTCTTGATCAGTAAAATGATGGAAGGCGTCATTGACGGTGCTATAAAATGCCACATACTCAAAAATAACCAGTTCACTGATGTTCAGTTCAGGTTCTCCAGGGTCACCCAGCTTCTGACTTCATTACAACCTTGGTCCAAACATGAACAAAGAAAAATTGAACTCTGGGTGAGAGCGACTGCCCTCAACAACCAGGCAGCATTTGACCTAGTGTGGTGTCCAGAAGCCCTAACAAAACTGCAGTCAATGGGAATCAGGGGTAAAACTGTCACAAGTTGGAAGTATGTCTAGCATACAGGATGGTCATTGGAGGCTAATCATCCAAATTCTAAGGCATCACTGCAGGAATTCCTCAGGGTAATGTCCTAGGCTTAAACATCTTCAGCTGCTTCAATGACCTTTCTTCCATCATAAGGTCAGAAGTAGGGATGTTCACTGATGACTGCACAATGCTCAGCACCATTCACAACTCAGATACTGAAGCAGTCCATGTCCATATGCAGCAAGACCTAGACAACATTCAGACTTGGCCTGATAACTGGCAAGTAACATTTATGTCACACAAGTGTCAGACAATGATCAACAAGAAAAAATCCAACCATCACCCCTTGACATTCATTAGCATTACTATCACTGAATCCCCCAGTATAAACATTCTGGGGGTTATTATTGACCAGAAACTGGACAAACCATATAAATACTGTGGCTACAAGAAGCTGGGAATTCTGCTGTCAGTGATTCATCTTCTGACTCTCTAAAGCCTGTCCACTATCTGCAAGGCACAAGTCAGGAGTGTGATGGAATTCTCTCCACTTGCCTGGGATGGGGGCAGCTCCAACAACACTCAGGAAACACCATCCAGGACAAAGCATACTCTTGCTTTGCACCTCACTCCCTTCACCATTGTGAGCAGGGTTAACCAAATACAGCATACGCTGCAGCAACTCAAAGGCCTTTGACAACACTTTCCAAACCCACATCATTTACCACCTAGAAGGGCAAAGACAGCAGAACACCATGACCAAGTTCCCCTCCAAGCCACACAATCCCAACTTGGAACGGATATCATTCCTTCAATCACTGGATCAAAATCCTGGAACTCCCTTTCTAACAGAGGGTATACCAAGATCACAGGGACTGCAGAGGTTGAAAAAGGCGACTCACCACCACCTTCTCAAGGGCAATAAATGCTGGCCTATCTAGCAACACCAACAGCCCTTAAAATAATTTAGAAAAGCAGCTCATACAACCCCAAGAGCACTTCAGAGCCAATTAAATACCTCGAAATGTAACCATTGTTAGAATGTGGCAAACAAATAGCATGGCCCCACAAACAGCCATGAGATAACCAGATAATCTATTTTAATAGATATTGGTTTAGGGATAAATATTGGCCAAGACACTGAGTGGGGTGGGGAGAAATAAACTGTTCTAAATAGCAGCATATCATCTATACCCACTTGAAGAGGCAGAGTCCACAGTACCTTTATCAATATCTAACCTGAAAGACTAATGCAACAGTCCTCGGTATTGGTGTCAAATTTGACACTGTACTTCCAAACTTGAACTAATACACATTCCATCCTGGAGTGAGAATACCACAGCCAAAAATGACACCTTGTATCTTTCTAAACATCAGAGCAAAGAAACCTTTGATCTTCCACAGAAACATCGAAAACAGGTGCAGAACGTGGCCATTCGGCCCTGCTCCATTTATTGTAATAGCCTGATTCCGCCTTTCCCTATATTCTTTGATCCCCTTCGCCTCAAGTGCGATATCTGAACTACTCCTTGAAAACATTCAATGTTTTGGTCTCAACTACTTTCGCTATGATCCCTGTCCCTTTCATTATGTTTTGCACTTGACAAAAAAGTTAAATCAAGTGGTGAAATTTCTATTCCACGGTGTCCACTTTGACTCAGTGGTCGCATTCTTCTTGGAGTCAGAAGCCCAACTCCAAAGGCTTGAGCATGCAATCTAGGCTGCTGCCGTGCAGTACTGAGGGTTTGCTGCACTGTCTGGGATGCTGCCCGTCTGAAAGATTCCACAGCACTATTTGAGAGGTTCTACAGGCCAACATTTACTCCCAAAAAACTAACAGGCTACCTGTTTACTAACTGTAGATAGTCTTCAGTTGGATAGAAAAATCACGCAAATTCAAAAAGATTAAATTGAACTTTTGTTAGTTGATGGGCTGGTTGGAACAGTCAACACAAGCGACATCTACCAAATCAAATATCATTTTGAACCAGTCATTTTTTAAACTATAATTGATTTTTAAAAGAGGAAACAAACTAGTTTCAGTACTCACCTATTTGTCTACCTTCTTTCAGCCTCTGGCAGACTATTTTAAATCAAACACTTTCGGAATACTTTGCGCACAAGTTATCTCTTGGGGACAGTAAAGGCAATTTTGCCTAGCTCTCTATATAGCACTGAGTCATTTCTCTCCTGGTCACAAACCTATGAAGTCCTCCTATGGACTGGTGCTGCTCCATGCAGTTTTCACCTAGATGTCATCAAAAGGTGATGACACTGTTTTGCAGAGTGGTTAACTACCCACCTGAAAAGAAAAGCAACAAGAATCACTGGACAGAATCAGAGTGGATAGGTAACTTGTATCTTCCAACAGTGACAGGGCCACGTTAATAATTAAAATGGCCATGTTGCCCATCAGATTTCCACCAATACAGCCTTGAGTGGCTTCAGGAAAAAAAACATTCCACCAACCACCTCCATCCCAAAAATCCTTGTGAAAGCACTTAAGGTTCTAATTTTCAATTAACTTTGTCAAGAGTCAGTCTGAGCACCCTCTCCTCCTACCCCCCTCCCCCCCCCCCCCCCATTAATTCTTAGGGTGAGAATTTCTGGTAAACCCAGCATTTTTTGTCCATCTTTATTTGCAGAGACAACGACATGTTGAGAATGGCTTGCTCGGTCATTCCTGTAGGTAGTCGAGAATCAACCACATCGGCATGCAATCACTGGTTTAAAAAACAGCAGGATTTCTTGCCTAAACAAGATGAGTGAACTCATTAGGATTCAACAACTGCTGATCCATCTGCTTCACTTTGACGGAGATAAGTTTTGGTCACTTTTACAGACATACATTTCAAGCAGTCTTTTTAAATCAACCATGCTAATTCGAGAATTTGAACTCACTTTCTCAAACAATACCATTTTATGCGCAGGCTACATCTACCCAACTCTTCAACAATCACACTGGGGCTGGCAGAGCTGATTGGAATAGATGACACATGGATTTAACGTCAAGAAGAATTTCAGCCTTATAGAACTGAGATTATTGCAGCCTTATTGCAAAACATTTCCTACTCCTGTCCTCAAAGATTAAATTGATTAACACAACCAAAACACCACCTGTACAGCAGGAGTCAGCTGCATCGGTATTATGCATCTATCCAAGACGTGTAAAAAAAATTTGCAATATTTCAGTTGCCATTTCTAACCACATGCAAAAAAGTATGGTGGACGGTGTATTAGGTCACTAGGAACCAGTTTTGCAATTGTTACCACCACAATTACTCCAATATCCCTGTGCTTTGAGCACCCATCATGGAGAATCAAATCTGCCAGACTTAACCTTTCACATTGATTTACGCACTATGAAGCTAAATGACTACATTCAACAGGTGGCAGCGACAAGAACAATTGCTCTCTAGCACACCTAGTGGCTAAACAAAGCACCATTCTAGTGTCTTCAGCAGATGAAAGGAGAAAAGTGATCATGCAAACTTCAGTAACTTGTCAAATCTGGAACGTGTTCATTGATTTCACTAGAGAAGTTTGTTGCTTGCAAGATCAATAAGGTTACATTGCCATCTCAATTACATTTAGGAGATGCATTCTTTCTACCAAATGGCAAACCCATGTAAAATGTTTGCAATGATCCTAATACAAGCATATGCCAAGTCAGTGGGCAAGTTGGATTTTGCACCAAATTAAATTCGGTAAATTGGGAAAAGGAAATCCAGGTTACATTTTGCCCAACTGAAGAATCAGAATTATTGTGGCACAGGTGGTGGCCATTTGGCCCATTGTACCTGCTCTCCAAAACAAGCATGATGCATTCCAGACCCAAACCACTAATGGAAAAGACTTTTCTCACATCACATTTGCTCCCTCTGCAAAACAATAAAATGCAACAAATTCTCAACATTTACAAACCTTCTGAGATCTTGTACTTTGTTAGATTTAAAAAGCAGCATTCCAAACAAGTTTAGGGTGCAGCTAAGGATTAGAAATACACACAGGATTGCAGTGCATCATATACATGCTCCAGATATTCTGCTTTGTTGGAACGTAGGAGAAACAGCAAATGCAAATAGCAATGCTCCACAAACTTGACATTGCCCACATCAGTATGTTAGCACCCCTAGTGATCTTTCACCACTGTACACAACCTATTAACATGAACCCAGCATGCAAGATTGGAGCCCAATGAAATAAATACAAAACATGCTTTACTTATTCCCATTGAAAAATAGGAAAATAATAAATTGATTCTTTAGCATCTACTGGAAAACATTAACTGTGGAGCACTGCAGCCTTTAAAGAGAATTGCTCCCACAGGATAAGACAATTATACATACCCGCAACTAAATTCAAGAACAGTTCAATACTGTGTTGGAATGCTTTAACTACAAGTTTAAAAATCATAATTTAATCAAAGTTCAGAATTAATGAGATTAATAATAAGGGCTAACACAGCAATACCATGCTGGTGCTACAAAATTAAGAGCTGCAGAAGTTTTTGATCATGCAACCTGATACGGGACAGCACAAAAAAAACTTACGAATTCATCAAGCGCCAACTCTAGAGTTGCAAACTTTGTGCATGGAGATACCAACTATTAGATGGGCTGAGCGCTCCAGGTATTTGCCACTCAGAAAAGTTACAACACAAAGGAGGCCATTTGGCCCATTTTGTCCATGCCAGCCCAAGGACACCCAGGTGCCCTTTCTAATACCATCTTCCTGCATCCAGCCCTGTAGCTTACAGCACTTAAGGTGCAGATCCAGCCCTGTAGCTTACAGCACTTAAGGTGCAGATCCAGGTACAAATCTACTCACAGAAACTTTTCAAATTATTCCAATAGCTTCTATCCTCAACAATTGAATTTTTAGATAGGACAAACTTCAAACAACTAGGAAATAAAATGCAGAGATAGAACATACCTACACTATTTTAAACTCTGATCTGGCCACCTCCCCAAGTCCTGCTGAAGTATTAACTTGGCCAGAACTTTGATTCTACATCCCTCCCAATTGGTTTTTTTGCTGCAACACAATGGAACATTTGACTTGGCGGCACTCAGAGCACCTCAGTATTTCTTCGAGCTATGAATACCTGCAAACTATTCAATTTCACAATAATGTCTATTAAAGAAATTGGGTGTGTGTAAATTAAAAGACAATTCCTGCAGTCAACCGCAGGATTCATCAATATCCATCAGGAATCTGTAGACTTTTGAGGTGGGAATGTACACATTCGTTTCCATGACTTATCAGTTCAAACTGCCTGGTCATTCTCTAGCTTACCTAAACTACTGGAAGTACTGCGGTGTAAGGATATCCATGATGTAATGGCTAATAAGACTTTAAGACAAGCAAGACTTTACAAATTTAATCCTGTTTTAATTACTTCAAAACACATTTTAGCATACTAAACATACAAAAAAGAAAATATACCTTAGTTACAAGATCATTTAAAGTACAGAATGCTCAGGGTTGTCACTAGGATTTCAGCAAAGTGCAAAATTGGGAGTCACCCCACAGCCTGTGAAGTTTCAGGCGGGGCCATGTAGTACTGCACAAAGTCAAATATCATTTTTATATAAAAAGGGGATGTCTTAAAGCATTTTGCTCAATTGTTCCCAAATTGCACCAATTGTGAAGTATGCAATCATTTTAAATCATGAATACATTACCTAGAACACCACACAGGTCTATTAATTTCAAAACAAAGCTTTTGTTTTAAAATAGTACAATTCCTTCTCATTTACGAGTGAGAACAGTTCATAGAAATGGCAAGAATAATTTGCCATTTCACAGCCCTTTGGATTTGGCTTCTGCTTACCAATATATCCTTGGAAGTGCAGTAGCGTGATGTATATAGGCACAGGAGGTCAGTGTTGAATGATGGTTACCTCCTTTTCAATGCAACAGGTCTAGATTTACTGATCACTACCCAAGGGTGGCTGCCATCTTGCTACTCTGCTTCCATAAACCATACCTTAACTCATTCCGAATGAAGTCAAAAGCATATTGCACGACCATTTTGGTACATGGGACACCGTGCGATGCTGCCTACAAGCGTGGCAGGCTTAAAATGCCTACTGACAACTCTGATTTTTTTTTTAAACTTTGATTGCTTCATTACCCCTCATACTTACAGCAATCTCAAAAATTTAAGAATTGGCTACAACGGCACTTTAAACTATACTGCACTTAAACACAACACCACATAAATACATTTTAATCCAGTTAAATCCCCCTTCTGTACAAGAGGCTGAGCCAGTTAACAGAAAGAAGAGTTAACAGTTGACTCAATGTCCACCGCTGTAGTGTGAATATTACAAAAAGGCCTGTACAGTTTAAAACTCAAGCTACTTTTTGCCTTAGACCATATACACACCAACTTACAAAATTAAAAGGTTGCAACACTTGTAACAGGGTTTAAATGCTTTCAGTTACATAGCAAGTAATTAAGCTGAGGCAAATGTACAATTTAATCATCATCTTCTTCATCCTCCTCCTCCTCTTCCTCCTCATCTTCTTCCTCATCATCATCGTCATCATCGCAATATGCCTCCTTCTTGGCAGGGGGTTTCTTTGCACTATCCACCTTGCCTTTGGCGCGATAATCAGCAACATCCTTAAAAAAAGGAAATTATTTCAACTCCTTGCCACTTGGAAGACTAGCAATTACCAGGAGATCAGCACCGTGCACAAGACTTAAACTAGCAAGTCTCCCAGGCAATGAATAGTCAATACCTTTTACTGTGGAAAGTTTCAGGTGGCATTACAAATGTTTCCAAATACAATGGGGGAATTTGATCAAATATATGATGGGCTTTCCTCATCCATATCCTGTGGCTTGTGCACGTTTTAGACGATTTAAACTGACTTAGCCTTGGGAGCAAGATGTGCAAGTACTTTATGTTGCAACTGGACTTACCTTATCATATTTCTCCTTCAGTTTGTAAGCTTTGCTAATGAACGGCTTCTTCTCCTCTTCACTACAAGCATTCCACAGCTCACCAAGCTTCTTTGCTACATCACCAATAGATAAGCCAGGACTTACAGCTTTGATTTTTGGTCGGTGTTCCGAGCAAAACAAGAAGAATCCAGAACTGCAAAGAAATAAGTGTTACAACAAATGCATTTGAAAGAACTGTTGTGGTTATTATTTTTAATGTATGTAACTGTCAGTTGGGCATAAAGCAATAAGGAAAAGAAACAAGCTGTCGTACAACTGAATTAGGTACTACCTTATGGCAGGTAAAGAATTTGTAGTATTTACAAATTAAGTTTTGAACAGAACACTGCTATTTCTGCAAAGCAGAAGTCAACACCACTCAAATGTTTTTTTTTAAAAATAGCATCAGATTGCCAACACAACTGACAGCATCTGAGATATACTTACGGAGGCCGTTTTGGTGCATTGGGGTCCTTCTTCTTCTTCTTGCTACCTTTAGCTGGCACGTAATTTTTCATTTCTCGGTCATAACGAGCCTTATCTACTTTAGCCAATTCTTCAAATTTGCCCTTCTCTTTGCTAGACATGGTCTGGTGGAGAATACATGTGTTACAACCAACATCTCAAGTCAAAAAATACATCTTTTATCCATCAATGTACAAGGAAAACAAAGTTACCTTCCATCTTTCAGAGCACCTTTTAGAGAATTCTGAGAAATTAACAGGAATATCAGGGCTTTTCTTCTTGTGTTCTTCACGGCAAGTCTGAACAAAGTAGGCATAAGAGGACATCTTGCCTCTTGGCTTCTTGGGGTCACGTTTTGCCATCTTGGTGTCTCTCTGTAAAGAGAAAATGTTTTTAAAATCTCATTTCTAACATTTACCTAAAGCAGCAAAAATCTGCATCTGGCACTGAAAAAAAAAATCAAAAATATACAATCTGTCTTCTAAATTCCTACATCACACTTAAATGGCAACTTTGGAAAAAAAATTAAAAATGAAATATAAAACATTTTAAATACTAATCTTGAGGGGAAAATAATCCAAATCGAGAAATTTGGCATTTTAATTATCTCCAATAAGAAATGTAAAAAAAGACAAAAGTAAAAAAAAAAGTCGCCTCATTTGAATTAAAAGCATCCTTAAAAAAAAGTACTGATGTTAAAATATTTTTTTTGCAAAAACCCTACGCGGCACAAATCCTTCTTTCCATTGTTGGTAAAAGATATTTCATTTCAGAGACGGGTTCAGATAAGCGCAAATTAAAAGGCTTTTTAAAAAATCCCGAAAGCACCGCTCCGAATACTGCCAGGAGGAGAATAGCATTGGGCTTAATACTACTATATCCTCCCAAAAAGAGAGAGCCTTTCCTCAGCTATTTATCTATTTCTTTCCCGCCATGTTCTTTCCATCTCCATTTTATGTTCAAGGACAACAAAAAAAAAATCCTCTTCTGAAACAAAGAACCTGCAAAAAAAAGGGCGAGAGAGAGAAAAAAAGAGGAGAGAAAAAAAATTGGTGTTTAAAACCATTTGCTTTCGGTATTTTCAACACAAGGGGAGGGCTCTGTAACATGGAGATAGAGGAGTAATGATGGCGAATTGCAATCGACAAGAGAGAAAGAAGGGGGAGAAAAAAAAACAGGTCAACATCCCAATAATTCTTCTTCCATTTTGTGAAATCCTTCCTCATGAAAGAAAGTCCCCTTGAAATGCCTCCCTCCTCAGGCTGGGGCTGCTTTGGGGCTAGAAAAGCGGTGGGTTGGGGGGGTTTGAAGGGGCTGTTTTATAAAGGGATAGAAAAGAAATTGTTCCCCCTCTTTGCTTAGGCAGTACAGTGCTTAGATATAGACAGAGAGCAGGGGCAATGTGTGTGTATAGTTGCTCTCTATAGCACACACACACACTAGGCTAAAATGGCTCCATCTTTTGCACTAGGAGTGAACGACAGCCAGAGAGCCCAACAATACCTCACAACAGCCTCGCACCAAATGCCTAACATTTCCCCTTCCCCGAGGAGAAAAATATTATCCATCGGCAGTTTGCTTTCTTAAATAGTAATGTTAAATGCCAGAGGGAAGTCTCTTCCCCCTCTCCCCAAGGCGGAAAAGTTTGGACACAGTTTTTTCCCCTCTCTCTCACACACACACACAGACACTTGACGCATAGCGGCTTGCATTGATAGAGACTGGAGTCCATGCGTGCGAGTTAGTTGTGGAAAACCACTTTCCGCCCCGCCAGCCGCCCCCAAAGCCGCCCGTTCCGACAGGGGAAGAGAATCCGAGCGCGAAACGCAAGCTCCGGAGGGTTTCCGACGCCAACCGGGGGGGCCGGCGGCGGGCAGATTGCCGCTCTCTGTCCGCCCCGCTTCGCCTTCGCCATTAACAAGGAGCTGCCATGTTAGAAAGACAAGCGCCTCCTCACACACAGACACACACGCGCGCGCGGTGGGGACAAGAGAAGAGAAAGAGTTGGGAAACGGTCTTCCCGTGGCCGGAGAGGGGTGGGGGAAAGTGGGGAGGATAGGGAGAGAGGAGGCGGAGGGGTAACGGAAGGTTGGGGGTGTTTGGGCGGGCTGCCCGGGATTCTTTCCCCCGGGAGCCTTCCCCGGCCCTGCGGTACCTACCGGCGGCAGCTGCCTCTGCTGATGGTCGGCGGACGCGCTCGAGCCTCCTTCTGCCCGCAGACCAGGCCCCGCCCCCGGACCCGCCCCCTCCGCCAGCCCGCTCCTCATTGGACAGGCGTCCCGCCGCTGCCAACAGTGGCCGCGCTTCCCCATTGGCCAGCGCCGCCGCCCTCCGCCCCGCCCAGCCGGCCCGCTCCCGCTCCTGATTGGTCAGCCGCCCCCTTCACTGCCACATTCAAAAAAGGCCCGCCTTTTTCAAAGCACCACCTGAGGAAGCGCTGAGACAGAGTGGCAGCATATACAGCAATATATACAGCACAGCGCTGAGACAGAGTGGCAGCATATACAGCAATATATACAGCACAGCGCTGAGACAGAGTGGCAGCATATACAGCAATATATACAGCACAGCGCTGAGACAGAGTGGCAGCATATACAGCACAATATACAGCACAGCGCTGAGACAGAGTGGCAGCATATACAGCAATATATACAGCACAGCGCTGAGACAGAGTGGCAGCATATACAGCAATATATACAGCACAGCGCTGAGACAGAGTGGCAGCATATACAGCAATATATACAGCACAGCGCTGAGACAGAGTGACAGCATATACAACACTATATACAGCACAGCGCTGAGACAGAGTGACAGCATATACAGCAATATATACAGCACAGCGCTGAGACAGAGTGGCAGCATATACAGCAATATATACAGCACAGCGCTGAGACAGAGTGACAGCATATACAACACTATATACAGCACAGCGCTGAGACAGAGTGACAGCATATACAACACTATATACAGCACAGCGCTGAGACAGAGTGGCAGCATATACAGCAATATATACAGCACAGCGCTGAGACAGTGACAGCATATACAGCAATATATACAGCACAGCGCTGAGACAGAGTGGCAGCATATACAGCAATGTATACAGCACAGCGCTGAGACAGAGTGACAGCATATACAACACTATATACAGCACAGCGCTGAGACAGAGTGACAGCATATACAGCAATGTATACAGCACAGCGCTGAGACAGAGTGGCAGCATATACAGCAATATATACAGCACAGCGCTGAGACAGAGTGACAGCATATACAACACTATATACAGCACAGCGCTGAGACAGAGTGACAGCATATACAACACTATATACAGCACAGCGCTGAGACAGAGTGGCAGCATATACAGCAATATATACAGCACAGCGCTGAGACAGTGACAGCATATACAGCAATATATACAGCACAGCGCTGAGACAGAGTGGCAGCATATACAGCAATGTATACAGCACAGCGCTGAGACAGAGTGACAGCATATACAACACTATATACAGCACAGCGCTGAGACAGAGTGACAGCATATACAACACTATATACAGCACAGCGCTGAGACAGAGTGGCAGCATATACAGCAATATATACAGCACAGCGCTGAGACAGAGTGGCAGCATATACAGCAATGTATACAGCACAGCGCTGAGACAGAGTGACAGCATATACAACACTATATACAGCACAGCGCTGAGACAGAGTGACAGCATATACAACACTATATACAGCACAGCGCTGAGACAGAGTGGCAGCATATACAGCAATATATACAGCACAGCGCTGAGACAGTGACAGCATATACAGCAATATATACAGCACAGCGCTGAGACAGAGTGGCAGCATATACAGCAATGTATACAGCACAGCGCTGAGACAGAGTGACAGCATATACAACACTATATACAGCACAGCGCTGAGACAGAGTGACAGCATATACAACACTATATACAGCACAGCGCTGAGACAGAGTGGCAGCATATACAGCAATATATACAGCACAGCGCTGAGACAGAGTGACAGCATATACAGCACTATATACAGCACAGCGCTGAGACAGAGTGGCAGCATATACAGCACTATATACAGCACAGCGCTGAGACAGAGTGACAGCATATACAACACTATATACAGCACAGCGCTGAGACAGAGTGACAGCATATACAGCACTATATACAGCACAGCGCTGAGACAGAGTGGTAGCATATACAGCACTATATACAGCACAGCGCTGAGACAGAGTGGCAACATATACAGCAATATATACAGCACAGCGCTGAGACAGAGTGGCAGCATATACAGCAATGTATACAGCACAGCGCTGAGACAGAGTGGCAGCATATACAGCACTATATACAGCACAGCGCTGAGACAGAGTGACAGCATATACAGCACTATATACAGCACAGCGCTGAGACAGAGTGGCAGCATATACAGCAATATATACAGCACAGCGCTGAGACAGAGTGGCAGCATATACAGCAATGTATACAGCACAGCGCTGAGACAGAGTGGCAGCATATACAGCAATGTATACAGCAGAGCGCTGAGACAGAGTGGCAGCATATACAGCAATGTATACAGCACAGCGCTGAGACAGAGTGGCAGCATATACAGCAATGTATACAGCACAGCGCTGAGACAGAGTGACAGCATATACAGCAATGTATACAGCACAGCGCTGAGACAGAGTGGTAGCGTATACAGCACAGCGCTGAGACAGAGTGGCAGCATATACAGCAATGTATACAGCACAGCGCTGAGACAGAGTGACAGCATATACAGCACTATGTACAGCACAGCGCTGAGACAGAGTGGCAGCATATACAGCACTATATACAGCACAGCGCTGAGACAGAGTGGCAGCATATACAGCACTATATACAGCACAGCGCTGAGACAGAGTGGCAGCATATACAGCACAGCGCTGAGACAGAGTGGCAGCAATATATACAGTACTATATACAGCAGCACAGCGCTGAGACAGAGTGGTAGCATATACAGCAACACTATATACAGCAATATATACACTACTATATACAGCAACAGCACAGTGCTGAGACAGAGTGGCAGCATATACAGCAACACAGCAATATACAGCAATATATACAGCACCAACACAGCGCTGAGACAGAGTAGCACCATATACAGCACCATATACAGCACCATATAGAGCAACATATACAGCAACATATACAGCACTATATACCACACTATATACAGCACTATATACAGCAATATATACAGTACTATATACAGTACTATATACAGCAGCACAGTGCTGAGACAGAGCAGCAGCATATACAGCAACACAGCAATATACAGCAACAACACAGTGCAGCAATATTAACAGCAACACAATATACAGCAACATATACAGCACTATATACAGCAACACAATATACAGCAACATATACAGCACTATATACAGCAACACAATATACAGCAACATATACAGCACTATATACAGCAGCACAATATACAGCAACATATACAGCACTATATACAGCAGCACTATATACAGCAACATATACAGCAGCACTATATACAGCAACATATACAGCAGCGCTATATACAGCAGCACTATATACAGCAGCACATGCAGCAGCACTATATACTGCAACATATACAGCAGCACTATATACAGCACTATATACAGCAGCACTATATACAGCACTATATACAGCACTATATACAGCAGCACATACAGCAGCACTATATACAGCACTATATACAGCAGCACTATATACAGCACTATATACAGCAGCACATACAGCACTATATACAGCAGCACATACAGCACTATATACAGCAGCACATACAGCAGCACTATATACAGCAACATATACAGCAGCACTATATACAGCAACATATACAGCAGCGCTATATACAGCAGCACTATATACAGCAACATATACAGCAGCGCTATATACAGCAGCACTATATACAGCAGCACATGCAGCAGCACTATATACTGCAACATATACAGCAGCACTATATACAGCAGCACTATATACAGCACTATATACAGCACTATATACAGCAGCACATACAGCAGCACTATATACAGCACTATATACAGCAGCACTATATACAGCACTATATACAGCACTATATACAGCACTATATACAGCACTATATACAGCAGCACATACAGCACTATATACAGCAGCACATACAGCACTATATACAGCAGCACATACAGCACTATATACAGCAGCACATACAGCACTATATACAGCAGCACATACAGCACTATATACAGCAGCACATACAGCACTATATACAGCAGCACATACAGCAGCACTATATACAGCACTATATACAGCAGCACTATATACAGCACTATATACAGCAGCACATACAGCACTATATACAGCAGCACTATATACAGCAGCACTATATACAGCACTATATACAGCAGCACTATATACAGCAGCACTATATACAGCAGCACATACAGCACTATATACAGCAGCACATACAGCAGCACTATATACTGCAACATATACAGCAGCACTATATACAGCAGCACATACAGCAGCACTATATACTGCAACATATACAGCAGCACTATATACAGCAACATATACAGCAGCACTATATACTGCAACATATACAGCAGCACTATATACAGCAACATATACAGCAGCACTATATACTGCAGCATATACAGCAGCATATACAGCAACATATACAGCAGCACTATATACTGCAGCATATACAGCAACATATACAGCAACATATACAGCAGCGCTATATACAGCAGGATATACAGCAACATTATATACAGCAGCACTATATACAGCAGCACATACAGCACTATATACAACACTACATACAACACTATATGCAGCAGCATTATATACAGCAGCATATACAGCACTATATACAGCAACATATACAGCAGCACTATATACAGCAGCACTATATACAGCAGCATATACAGCACTATATACAGCAGCATATACAGCACTATATACAGCAGCATATACAGCACTATATACAGCAGCACATACAGCAGCACTATATACTGCAACATATACAGCAGCACTATATACAGCAACATATACAGCAGTACTATATACAGCAACATATACAGCAGCACTATATACAGCAACATTTACAGCAGCACTATATACAGCAACATATACAGCAGCACTATATACTGCAGCATATACAGCAACATATACAGCAACATATACAGCAGCACTATATACTGCAGCATATACAGCAACATATACAGCAACATATACAGCAGCACTATATACAGCAACATATACAGCAGCACTATATACTGCAGCATATACAGCAACATATACAGCAACATATACAGCAGCACTATATACTGCAGCATATACAGCAGCATATACAGCAACATATACAGCAACATATACAGCAGCACTATATACTGCAGCATATACAGCAGCATATACAGCAACATATACAGCAGCGCTATATACAGCAGCATATACAGCAACATTATATACAGCAGCACTATATACAGCAGCACATACAGCACTATATACAACACTACATACAACACTATTTGCAGCAGCAACATATACAGCAACATATACAGCAGCACTATATACAGCAACATATACAGCAGCACTATATACAGCAGCACTATATACAGCAGCATATACATCACTATATACAGCAGCATATACAGCACTATATACAGCAGCATATACAGCACTATATACAGCAGCATATACAACACTATATACAGCACTATATACAACACTATATGCAGCAGCATTATATACAGCAATACTATATACAGGAGCACTATATACAGCAGCATATACAACACTATATACAGCAACACTATATACAGCAGCATATACAGCACTGTAAACAGCAACATATACAGCAGCACTATATACAGCAGCACTATATACAGCACTATATACAGCAGCATATACAGCAACATTATATACAGAAGCACTATATAGAGCAGCACATACAGCACTATATACAACACTACATACAACACTATATACAGCAACATTATATACAGCAGCACTATATACAGCAGCACATACAGCACTATATACAACACTACATACAACACTATATGCAGCAGCATTATATACAGCAGCATATACAGCACTATATACAGCAACATATACAGCAGCACTATATACAGCAGCACTATATACAGCAGCATATACAGCACTATATACAGCAGCATATACAGCACTATATACAGCAGCATATACAGCAACACTATATACAGCAGCATATACAACACTATATACAGCACTATATACAACACTATATGCAGCAGCATTATATACAGCAATACTATATACAGGAGCACTATATACAGCAGCATATACAACACTATATACAGCAACACTATATACAGCAGCATATACAGCACTATATACAGCAACATATACAGCAGCACATACAGCACTGTAAACAGCAACATATACAGCAGCACTATATACAGCAGCACTATATACAGCAGCACTATATACAGCAGCATATGCAGCAACATTATATACAGAAGCACTATATAGAGCAGCACATACAGCACTATATACAACACTACATACAACACTATATACAGCAGCATTATATACAGCAGCATATACAGCACTATATACAGCAACATATACAGCAGCGCTATATACAGCAGCACTATATACAGCAGCATATACAGCACTATATACAGCAGCATATACAGCACTATATACAGCAGCATATACAGCAACACTATATACAGCAGCATATACAACACTATATACAGCACTATATACAACACTATATGCAGCAGCATTATATACAGCAATACTATATACAGGAGCACTATATACAGCAGCATATACAACACTATATACAGCAACACTATATACAGCAGCATATACAGCAGCACTATATACAGCAGCACATACAGCACTATATACAGCAGCACTATATACAACACTATATACAGCAGCACTATATACAGCAGCATATACAGCAGCACTATATACAGCAGCATATACAGCAGCACTATATACAGCAGCACATACAGCACTATATACAGCAGCACTATATACAACACTATATACAGCAGCACTATATACTGCAGCATATACAGCACTATATACAGCAACATATACATCACTATATACAGCAGTATATACTGCAGCACTATATACAGCAGCATATACAGCACTATATACAGCAACATATACATCACTATATACAGCAGTATATACAGCAGCACTATATACAGCAGCATATACAGCACTATATACAGCAACATATACATCACTATATACAGCAGTATATACTGCAGCACTATATACAGCAGCATATACAGCACTATATACAGCAGCATATACAGCAGCACTATATACAGCACTATATACAACACTATATACGGCACTATATACAGCACTATAAACAGCAGCACTATATACAGCAGCACTATATACAGCAACATATACAGCAGCACAGTGCAGCCATATATACACCAGCACCAACAACACAGTGCTGAGACAGAGTAACAATATATACACCAGCACCAACAACACAGCGCTGAGACAGGGTAGCAATATATACAGCAACACCAACAACACAGCGCTGAGACAGAGTAACAATATATACAGCAACACCAACAACACAGCGCTGAGACAGGGTAGCAATATATACAGCAACACCAACAACACAGCGCTGAGACAGAGTAACAATATATACAGCAGCACCAACAACACAGCGCTGAGACAGAGCAGCAATATATACAGCAGCACCAACAACACAGCGCTGAGACAGAGTAACAATATATACAGCAGCACCAACAACACAGCACTGAGACAGAGCAGCAATATATACAGCAACACCAACAACACAGCGCTGAGACAGAGTAACAATATATACAGCAGCACCAACAACACAGCACTGAGACAGAGCAGCAATATATACAGCAACACCAACAACACAGCGCTGAGACAGGGCAGCAATATATACAGCAACACCAACAACACAGCGCTGAGACAGAGTAACAATATATACAGCAGCACCAACAACACAGCGCTGAGACAGAGCAGCAATATATACAGCAGCACCAACAACACAGCGCTGAGACAGAGTAACAATATATACAGCAGCACCAACAACACAGCACTGAGACAGAGCAGCAATATATACAGCAGCACCAACAACACAGCGCTGAGACAGAGTAACAATATATACAGCTGTGGTAAACCACTGTTAGCTTATTACGTGTATATGTGACATGCCTGGACACATCCCTGCCGGCCCTACCCAAGACTCCTCCCCCCATTGGTCCAGGTATAAAGGCGACTGCTCCCCACCCCCCTGCCTCAGTCTGGACTAGTTCATCGGCATGGGTGTGCTCCAAGTCTTTTGCTAATAAAAGCCTATTTGTTCTTGCATACAAACTAGTCTTTGCTCGATTGATGATGCATCAATTTTATTAGCAAAAGTTTTGGGATGGAGCAGATACTAAAAACTGACAAACTCGAACTGGACCCTCAAGCTGTAGGAGCCTCTAACAGCTTCGATCACTGGCTGCGCTGTTTCGATACTTTCCTCACCTCCTCCTCCGTCGTCCGGACCGAAACCGACAAGCTACACGTGCTCCACGCCCGGGTAAGCGATCAAGTATTCTCGACGATTAGAGACGCTGAAATTTACAAGGATGCGATCGAACTTTTAAAACGCCAGTACAACAAACAGTCTAATGAAATCTACGCCAGACATCTTCTGGCTACTCGCAGACAACAGCCAGGAGAATCGGGTGATCAATTCCTGCGTGCGTTGCGAGCATTTGGCAGGGCCTGCAACTGCAATTCCGTAACAGCCGCCCAAACACTGAGGACTTAATCAGAGATGCCTATGTCACGGGTATCAGGTCAAACTATATCCGACAACGACTGCTGGAACAGAGTGGGCTGGACCTACAAAAGACTGTGGCACTTGCCGACTCGTTAGAGGTGGCCTTCCGTAATCTCGAGACCTACACCCCCGACCACGGGGGCGCATCGTGGACACCGCGGCCGCCGCCACCTCTGTACTCGGGAGGGCCGCAGGCCTATGCCACGCCATTTCCCACCAATGACCCAACCGCTGCGGCAGTCTCCGGAGGCCCGAAGTGCTACTTCTGCGGCCTGGGGAAGCACCCCCAACAACGCTGCCCGGCGAAGGATGCGATCTGCCCTGGGTGTGGAAAGAAGGGCCATTACATGAAGGTATGCAGAGCGAAATCGACCTCCAAGCCCAGTAGCGCCACGTGCGACCCGCGGGGGCTGCCATCGTGGGTGCCGGTAGCCGCATGTGAACCGTGCGGGCCGCTATTTTGGACGCCATCAGCCACGTGTGGGCCGCCATCTTGGATGCCATCAGCCGCATGTGGGCCGTGCGGGCCGCCATCTTGGACGCCATCAGCCGTGTGTGGGCCGTGCGGGCCGCCATCTTGGACGCCGTCAGCCGCGTGCGACTACTCGCAAAATCCAACGGTGGCTTCGATTACGCTGGACCAATCCAGGCCTCACCAACCCGCCAGCTCCATGATGGACATAGAGGTAAACGGTCGCATTACACACTGTTTGTTTGACTGTGGGAGTACGGAGAGCTTTATTCACCCTAACACAGTGGCAGTACTGAAAGGGCGTAGCAACTCACTGAAGCAAACAATCTCCATGGCTTCAAAGTCCCACTCGGTGGATGTCCTCGGGTACTGCGTGGTGATCCTGACTGTACGAGGCACAGTGTACAAAAATTTCAGGCTCCTCGTGCTGCCACAACTCTGTGCTGCCGTACTCCTGGGGCTAGATTTCCTGAGTCACCTTAAGAGCGTCACCATGGAGTATAATGGGCCTTTTCCCCTGCTCTCCGTTTGCAATCAGCAGTTCTTAGATCGCCCACCGTGCACCACCTGCAGCCTCTCGACCCTTAAAGTCGCCCCTCCCTCGCTGTTTGAAAATCTCACCCCCGATTGCAAGCCCATCGCCACCAAGAGCAGACGGTACAGTGCTGGAGACAGAGTTTTTATCAGGTCCGAAGTGCAACGGCTCCTTGGGGAGGGGATCATTGAGGCCAGTACCAGCCCCTGGAGAGCCCAAGTAGTAGTTGTTAAAACTGGGGAGAAACATCGCATGGTCATTGACTACAGTCAGACCATTAATCGATACACGCAGCTGGACGCGTACCCCCTTCCCCGCACATCTGACATGGTTAATCAGATTGCGCAATATCGGGTGTTCTCCACCATCGACTTAAAATCTGCGTACCACCAGCTCCCTATCCGCCCGGAGGACCGCCAATATACTGCCTTCGAGGCGGATGGCCGCCTCTATCACTTCCTTAGGGTCCCCTTCGGGGTCACCAACGGGGTCTCAGTTTTCCAGCGTGAGATGGACCGAATGGTAGACCAGAATGGGCTGCGGGCCACATTCCCGTACCTGGATAACATCACCATCTGCGGCCATGATCAGCAGGACCACGACGCCAACCTCCACAAATTCCTCCACACCGCCACACTCCTAAATCTGACCTATAATAAGAAGTGCGTATTCCGCACACACCGCCTCGCCATCCTTGGTTGTGTTGTGGAAAATGGGGTCATCGGTCCCGATCCCGACTGCATGCGTCCCCTCCTGGAACTCCGCCTCCCCACCAGCCTCAAAGTACTGAGGAGATGCCTGGGCTTCTTCTCATATTACGCCCAGTGGGTCCCCAATTATGCGGATAAAGCCCGTCCGCTCATCAAATCCACTTCTTTTCCCCTGATGGCAGAGGCCCGCCTGACCTTCGACTGCATCAAAGCAGACATCGCGAAGGCCACGATGCACGCTGTAGACGAATCCATCCCGTTCCAGGTGGAGAGCGATGCGTCTGACTTCGCCCTAGCCGCTACCCTTAACCAGGCGGGCAGACCCGTGGCCTTCTTCTCACGAATCCTCCAAGGCCCTGAAATTCGACACTCCTCTGTTGAAAAGGAGGCCCAAGCCATAGTGGAAGCTGTATGGCACTGGCGCCACTACTTAGCTGGTAAACGATTCATCCTACTCATGGACCAACGGTCAGTTGCATTCATGTTTAATAACACGCAGCGGGGCAAGATCAAAAACGATAAAATATTGAGGTGGAGCATCGAGCTCTCCACCTACAATTACGACATATTATACCTGCCCAGGAAGCTCAATGAGCCCCCAAACGCTCTGTCCCGGGGAATATGTGCCAGCGCACAAATAGACCAATTGCAGACTCTCCGCAACGACCTCTGCCACCCGGGGGTCACCAGGGTTTTTCACTTCATTAAAGCCCGTAACCTGCCCTGCTCCATTGAGGACGTCAGGTCTATAACCAGACACTGCCAGGTCTGCGCAGAGTGCAAGCCGCACTTCTATCGGCCAGACAGAGCACACCTCATAAAGCCACCCGCCCTTTCGAACGCCTAAGCGTCGACTTCAAAGGCCCCCTCCTCTCTTCTGACCGCAACATATACTTCCTCAATGTCATTGACGAATATTCACATTTCCCCTTCGCTATTCCCTGCCCGGATATGACCTCGGCCATGGTCGTCAGGGCCCTGCACAGCCTCTTCACCCTGTTCAGTTTCCCTAGCTATATCCATGGCGACCGGGGATCCTCCTTTATGAGTGATGAGCTGCAACAGTACCTGCTCTCCAAAGGCATAGCCTCGAGTAGGACCACCAGCTACAACCCCAGGGGGAACGGACAGGTAGAGAGGGAGAACGCGACAGTCTGGAAGGCCGTTTTACTAGCTCTGAGATCTAAAGGTCTTCCAGTCACCCGCTGGCAAGAGGTCCTTCCTGATGCACTACACTCGATAGATCACTCCTTTGCACAGCTACCAATGCTACCCCTCATGAAAGAATGTTTGTTTTCCCCAGAAAGTCCTCCTCGGGGACCTCACTACCGTCGTGGCTGATGTCCCCACGCGCTGTCCTGCTTCGGAAGCACGTGAGGACCCATAAGTCGGACACCTTGGTCAAAAGCGTCCAACTCCTCCACGCCAACCCCCAATACGCCTATGTGGCGTACCCCGACGGGCAGGAGGACACGGTCTCTATCCGAGACCTGGTACCCGCAGGTGCCCTAAGGACCACTACGACCCACAACCCCACACCCCCAACCCCCAACGTTGTCCATACAGCACCAGGGCCACAGCACACTCCCCTAGCCCCCGTATACAGCACGCCTGAGCCCCAGGAGCCGCCACCACGCACCCGACAATCTGAAGGGACTACAGACAACTCGAGCGACTACGACCTGGCGCCTGAACAAACACCGCGGCCACCTGAACCGACACCACAACCGACACTACGGCGGTCGCAGCAGCAGATCAAGCCCCCAGAGAGACTAAATTTGTAATTCTGTAAATATCGTTCCACCCACCTCACCCCCGCCAGACTCTTTTTTAAACAGGGGGTGAATGGGGTAAACCACTGTTAGCTTATTACCTGTATATGTGACATGCCTGGACACATCCCTGCCGGCCCTACCCGAGACTCCTCCCCCCCCCCCCGGTCCAGGTATAAAGGCGACTGCTCCCCACCCCCCTGCCTCAGTCTGAACCAGTTCATCGGCATGGGTGTGCTCCAAGTCTTTTGCGAATAAAAGCCTATTTGTTCTTGCATACAAACTAGTCTTTGCTCGATTGATGGTGCATCAACAGCAGCACAGGGTAGCAATATATACAGCAGCACCAACAACACAGCGCTGAGACAGAGTAACAATATATACAGCAGCACCAACAACACAGCGCTGAGACAGAGTAACAATATATACAGCAGAACCAACAACACAGCGCTGAGACAGAGTAACAATATATACAGCAGCACCAACAACACAGCGCTGAGACTGAGCAGCAATATATACAGCAGCAACACAGAGCAGCACAGCGCTAAGACAGAATAGCAATATACAGCAGCAACACAGGGAGCACAGCACAGCGCTGAGACAGAGCAGCAATATATACAGCAGCAACACAGAGCAGCACAACACAGCACTGAGACTGGGTAGCAATGTACAGCAACAACACATGGAGCACAGTGCTGAAACAGAGCAACAACACAGAGCACAGTGCTGAGACAGAGAAGCAACACAGAGCACAGTGCTGAGACAGGGAAGCAACACCATATGGAGCACAGTGCTGAAACCGAGCAGCAACACAGAGCACAGTGCTGAAACAGAGCATACAACACAGAGCACATTGCTTAGACGGAGCAACAACACAGAGCACAGTGCTGAGATGGAGCAACAACACAGAGCACAGTGCTGAGACAGAGCAGCAACACAGAGCACAGTGCTGAGACAGAGCAGCAACACAGAGCACAGTGCTGAGACAGAGCAGCAACACCATATGGAGCACAGTGCTGAGACTGAGCAACAACACAGAGCACAGTGCTGAGACAGAGCAACAACTCAGAGCACAGTGCTGAGACTGAGCAACAACACAGAGCACAGTGCTGAAACCGAGCAGCAACACAGAGCACAGTGCTGAGATAGAGCAGCAACAACACAGAGCACAGTGCTGAGACTGAGCAACAACACAGAGCACAGTGCTGAGACAGAGCAGCAACACAGAGCACAGTGCTGAGACAGAGCAGCAACAACACAGAGCACAGTGCTGAGACAGAGCAACAACAACACAGAGCACAGTGCTGAGACAGAGCAACAACACAGAGCACAGTGCTGAGACAGAGCAGCAACAACACAGAGCACAGTGCTGAGACAGAGCAGCAACACAGAGCACAGTGCTGAGACAGAGCAGCAACAACACAGAGCACAGTGCTGAGACAGAGCAGCAACACAGAGCACAGTGCTGAGACAGAGCAGCAACAACACAGAGCACAGTACTGAGGCAGAGCAACAACACAGAGCACAGTGCTGAGACAGAGCAACAACAACACAGAGCACAGTGCTGAGACAGAGCAACAACACAGAGCACAGTGCTGAGACAGAGCAGCAACAACACAGAGCACAGTGCTGAGACAGAGCAACAACACAGAGCACAGTGCTGAGACAGAGCAGCAACAACACAGAGCACAGTGCTGAGACAGAGCAGCAACACAGAGCACAGTGCTGAGACAGAGCAGCAACAACACAGAGCACAGTACTGAGGCAGAGCAACAACACAGAGCACAGTGCTGAGACAGGGCAACAACACCACATGGAGCACAGTGCTGAGACAGAGCAGAAACAAAACAGAGCACAGCGCTGAGACAGAGCAACAACACAGAGCACAGTGCTGAGACAGAGCAGCAACAACACAGAGCACAGTGCTGAGACAGAGCAGAAACAAAACAGAGCACAGCGCTGAGACAGAGCAACAACACAGAGCACAGTGCTGAGACAGAGCAACAACAACACAGAGCACAGTGCTGAGACAGAGCAACAACACAGAGCACAGTGCTGAGACAGAGCAGCAACAACACAGAGCACAGTGCTGAGACAGAGCAACAACACAGAGCACAGTGCTGAGACAGAGCAGCAACAACACAGAGCACAGTGCTGAGACAGAGCAGCAACACAGAGCACAGTGCTGAGACAGAGCAGCAACAACACAGAGCACAGTACTGAGGCAGAGCAACAACACAGAGCACAGTGCTGAGACAGGGCAACAACACCACATGGAGCACAGTGCTGAGACAGAGCAGAAACAAAACAGAGCACAGCGCTGAGACAGAGCAACAACACAGAGCACAGTGCTGAGACAGAGCAGCAACAACACAGAGCACAGTGCTGAGACAGAGCAGCAACACAGAGCACAGCGCTGAGACAGAGCAACAACACAGAGCACAGTGCTGAGACAGAGCAGCAACAACACACAGCACTGTGCTGAGACAGGGAAGCAGCAACACAGAGCACAGTGCTGAGACTGAGCAACAACGACACAGAGCACAGTGCTGAGACAGAGCAGCAACACAGAGCACAGTGCTGAGACAGAGCAGCAACACAGAGCACAGTGCTGAGACAGAGCAGCAGCAGCTCAGAGCACAGTGCTGAGACAGAGCAGCAACAACACAGAGCACAGTGCTGAGACAGGGAAGCAGCAACACAGAGCACAGTGCTGAGACTGAGCAACAACACAGAGCACAGTGCTGAGACAGAGCAGAAACAACACAGAGCAGTGCTGAGACAGAGCAGCACCAACACAGAGCACAGTGCTGAGACAGAGCAGCAACACAGAGGACAGTGCTGAGACAGAGCAACAACACAGAGCACAGTGCTGAGACAGAGCAGCAGCAGCTCAGAGCACAGTGCTGAGACAGAGCAGCAACACAGAGCACAGCGCTGAGACAGAGCAGAAACAACACAGAGCAGTGCTGAGACAGAGCAGCAACACAGAGGACAGTGCTGAGACAGAGCAGAAACAACACAGAGCAGTGCTGAGACAGAGCAGCAACACAGAGGACAGTGCTGAGACAGAGCAACAACACAGAGGACAGTGCTGAGACAGAGCAACAACACAGAGCACAGCGCTGAGACAGAGCAACAACAGAGGACAGAGCAGCAACAACACTTGGAGCAAAAACCCCTCCAGCTGCTTCTCACTCAGCACTGCACTTCACAGCGCAGCTTTAAATCTATTGTACTTCAAACTTATTGTAACTTTAAACCTATTGTAGTTTAAACTTATCCTGATTTTAAATCTAAACTTATGCTAGTTTAAAATCTATTTGTAGTTTTAAATCTATTGTAGTTTATACCCATTTGCCTCCGTTCTTCATTCTGGGTATGATTTTTTCAAAGTTTGAAACCTATTGTTACTCTGAACTTAGGTTTGTTTAACAACATTAACTTTTACTTTGGTTCCCCGTTCTGGATATGTTCTTTCTGAAGTTTGAAACAAACAGTAGCAATAAGTTTAAGAGTATTCAATCTATTGCTACTGTTTCCATTCAGAACTAGTGATTTTTAAACATGTCCTGCTTCAGTTCTTCATTGCGGATATGATTTTTTTTTAAACAATGAGTTTTAAATATTGGGGTTTTTTTGCTCCAAGTTGATGATTGTTAAAATGTCTTGCCACTGTTCATTCTGGGCATAATTTTTTTTCAAAGAGTTTTAAATCTATTGCTACTATTCCTCACTCCGAATTTATCATTTTTAACGCATTTGAATTTTTTGACGTTGTTGTTCATTCTGTGCTTCAGTTTCTAACACTTCTTCATTCTGCATTATGATTAAGTGTTTTAAATCTATTTCTGCCGTTAAATCCGTAAAATTCAATAGCGACACAACAGCTTGGTCCAAATTTTAAAACGACAAGTTCAAATTTATTCGTTAGAAATCGTTCAGAACGATCACAATGGAATGTTACTAAAATACATATCTGATTACTAACTATTGGGAAACAATCACACAGGAAATAATACATTTAACATATTAAGTATTTCCTCAAATTGTAGCCAGAGCTTCACTGATAAAATGCCGTATAAAGTACGGCAGTTGTCAAAATAAATGAGTGAAACGTATATGAGAAAATCAAAATCTATTTAAACGCATCGAGTTGTGGCTGTCTGTCTGTTATCCATGTTGCGAGATGTGTGTAAGCTTTATTTTTAAATCAAAAACAGTGTGCGAGTTGCTAAATGTAAGGAAAGCAATGGCCAGCTATGAGAATGTTCACAGGTGCATTCTTTCAGACACTGGCTCACGTCTCGGGCACTCACGACCAACACGGTCGAACCACTAAGGAGCCTGTGTTCAACCCAGTTTACCACTTCAACAGGCCAGTGCTCAGGTATTCCATGTGGGGAAGTGATCTAATTAGACACATCCTTGAGGGAGGTTTCTGTAGATTGACAGCTGCTTATAAATCCCCAGGTGCTTTTCTTGGGAAGAGGCCAGGATATCAAACTCAAAAGGAACAGCAGGACTTGATTGGAGTTCTTGCTCTTTGTGCACACTCCAGTCACCATGGAATGGGAGTTCTGAAGCATACCACACTAAAGATTCTTTTTAACACCCTTATCAGATCACCTGGGCTGTGGCTCACAGTCAATACTGTTTAATAACGAGAGGAATGTCCTAACGTCATCTCTTACAGAATCTAACCGCTGTCTGCAAACGCAGACCGATGTCAAACACAATTTAATTTACCGTCTGGAACATGATCATATCTGGCCCCAAGTCATCAAATTAATACTTTCGACACAGTTATTCTCCCCCTCAATTTCTCCTGGGATTTCCTCCTCGTTTTCTGCTCCACTGTCGTGTTCTAACAGCCCTTCAAAACTTCACCTAAATAACTGTTGGTTTGAGGAGGTCCAAGGCAATTCCAACGGTTCACGAAAGCTGTTCGGGTCCAGTATTGTGTCCTTATCCACGTTACCGTCCTGTGGTCTCCATCAAAGTAATGTTCTTTTATTCATAAAAGCAAATTACTATGGATGCTGGAATCTGAAACCCAAAAAGAGAAAATGCAGGAAAATCTCAGCAGGTCTGGCAGCATCTGCAAGGGAAGGGAAAGAGCTGACGTTTCGAGGCCAGATGACCCTTTGTCAAAGCTGGGGCAAAGCTTATCCGCTCTGTCAAAGGGTCATCTGGACTGGAAACGTCAGCTCTTTTCCTCCCCTTACGGATGCTGCCAGACCTGCTGAGATTTTCCAGCATTTTCTCTTTGGGTTCTTTTATTCATTTTTGGGATATGGGCATCGTTGGCAAGACTGGCATCCTTAACAAAAACAAAAAATGCTGGAGAAACTCAGCAAGGTCTGACAGCATCTGTGGGGAGAGAATCGAGCCAACTTTGCGAATCTTGATGACCTTTCGTCAGAGCTGGTGTTCCACCTTCTCACCACTCGCTCGGGAGGTAAGTTTCTGACATCCTTAGTTGCTCTTGGACAGGGGGTAGTGATACTCCTACGGGAACTGCTGAAATCCTCTAGTGAAGGTGGTCCCGCAGTGGTGTTAGGTAAGGAATTCCAGCCTTGGAGAGAAACCTGTATACCGAGTTATAAGAACATAAGAACTAGGAGCAGGAAGAAGCCATCTGGCCCCTCGAACCTCCTCCACCATTCAATGAGATCATGGCTGATCTTTTGTGGACTCAGCTCTACTTACCCACCCGCTCACCATAACCCTTATCTGGTTTTGTCCTAAATTGTTCAGTTTGTGTTGCAGTTCAAGGTTTGTCTTTGCACTTTTTCTCTAAATTCGCAGCATCTCTAGTACCTTGTTCTCCTTTCTAGTGTGACATTCCTTCAGATCATTGATCGCTCTTCACAATCCAACCCTGTCGCTTCTTGGTGAAAATTCTGCTCATCATCGTCCATCTAACAATAGTTGCCATTTCTCTTATTTTCATCCTTAACCTTTATTCATCTGGCAGCATTCTCGGCAGCGTTCAGCCTTCTGATCTTCAGTGGAACTCTTACATGTCCAGCTACAAAGATGATTGCTTCCCTCGGTCATATCATTGTCTCAACCATTCTTGCAGTCTCTGCCAGAATTAATGCTCTACCCGAGCTTCCTCCTCCCCTCCTTCCTTATCTAATTCTATCAGCAGATCCCTCTAATCCCTTCTCCCTTTCAGCTTATCTAGATTGTGTTCAAATGTATCTTTAGTATTTATCTCAACTACTCTCTGTGGTACCGAGTTCCGCCACTTGCTAGGTAGAGAAGTTCCTTCTGAACTCCCTGTTGGATTTCTTGGGGACTCTCTTAAATTAGAACATAGAACAGTACAGCACAGAACAGGCCCTTCAGCCCACGATGTTGTGCCGAGCTTTATCTGAAACCAAGATCAAGCTATCCCACTCCCTATCATCCTGGTGTGCTCCATGTGCCTATCCAATAACCGCTTAAATGTTCCCAAAGTGTCTGACTCCACTATCACTGCAGGCAGTCCATTCCACACCCCAACCACTCTCTGCATAAAGAACCTACCTCGGATATCCTTCCTATATCTCCCACCACGAACCCTATAATTATGCCCCCTTGTAATAGCTCCATCCACCCGAGGAAATAGTCTTTGAATGTTCACTCTATCTATCCCCTTCATCATTTTATAAACCTCTATTAAGTCTCCCCTCAGCCTCCTCCGCTCCAGAGAGAACAGCCCTAGCTCCCTCAACCTTTCCTCATAAGACCTGCCCTCCAAACCAGGCAGCAAGCTGGTAAATCTCCTCTGCACTCTTTCCAGCGCTTCCACATCCTTCTTATAGTGAGGTGACCAGAACTGCACACAATATTCTAAATGTGGTCTCACCAAGGTCCTGTACAGTTGCAGCATAACCCCACGCCTCTTAAATTCCAACCCCCTGTTAATAAAAGCTAACACACTATAGGCCTTCTTTACAGCTCTATCCACTTGAGTGGCAAATTAGTGGCCTCGAGTTACACTCTTCCCCACAAGTCAAAGCATTCTCTCTCTATCCATTCAATCAAAACCTTTCATAGTTCTAAAAGATCGCCGGTGGAATTCTCCCATCTGGGATCAGTCCCGTGGCGGGGGTGGGAAGGTGAAATGTTTCCTGCTGCTAAGGCTGGTGGGGAACCACGTCATATCGTCCGGCCCTGACCTCATTACTTATGCACCTGGGGGTTTTTCACCGTATTCCATGGCAGGGCAGGCATGATGACGCGAGTGCTGCCATCATACCTGGCTGCCATATTGAAAAGGTGCCCAATACTGAAGGAGGAAGATAGACATCCTGAAAATGATGGATCTCCAGGAATGTTCTGAGAGTGGATGATAGATGTCCTCAATGACACTGAAGCTGGAAGATACACCTATAGCTGCTCGCCGCGCCCACATCTGTGGTGCTCCGGTGTCCAGGATTGCAAGCAGCCTCCATCCCAAATTCTGGAGGCAGCCCCAGGCATTGTTCAGGTGAGTCCTGACCTCTGTACACCAGGCTGATCCAGGTGTGTTCTGCACTGGCATGTTTTCCCTCTGATGTCGCGTGGGGTGGGAGGAGGGAAGAGAGTCCGGTTGGGTCTTCATCTATTAGCTGGATGCAAATCAATTTCACATTTGTCTCCAGTGGACTTCCTGATTTGCTATGCAGGAAATTCACACCAGCATGAAACAGATTTTTGGACTCCCCCCAGCACTGAACCTGCTGGTGGGACCATCGGAGAATTCCTCAGTGATGTATCATCCTCCCTCAGTCTTCTTTCAAGAAAAATGTTAATTGTACATTATATATGGGCTCAGCTGTATACAGATGTGCATTACTTTGGGCTTTACTTGCTATAAATAGGAACATACGAACTGTGATGACTGGGTTAGGGAATACATATTTATAATGTACATCTCTGTAAATAAAACCCTATAAAAATGTTTAAAGATTGGCTCCAGATCTATCCTTCACCACGAGGGCACCTGGACTATAACAATAAAAAGATGCAATGTGCTTTTCTTTTCCTGAAGGTTCTTTATAGTTTATAGTTCTGGTATCATCCTTGTAAATATTGTTGTTTGAACCCTCTCCAGTGACTCTGAGTAGAATTCTTCCAAGCCCCACTGATAGGTTCAATGGTGGGTGGGGTGCAAAATATGGTGGGAGGACCAGAAATCAGTTTCACGCCAACACAAATTCATGAGTTAGTAAGAATGGAAAGTCAAAAACCCCGCCGGAGTCCGACGTGAAGCTAATTGGCATCCTGCTAATGCGATGCAGATGAAGGCCCAACCCCATCCATGCCGGATTCTCCATGGATCAACCTGGCCTGAAGATGTCAGGACTCATCCGAACAATGCCTGGGGCTGCCTCCGGAGTTTGGCATGATGGCCAGCCGCAACCCTGGACCCCAGAACACCACAGCAGTCGTCGGGACAGCATCTGCAGGTGGACCTTCCAGATTTGGTGACACAATGGTACATTGGTTCCACTGCTGCCAAGGATTCGGGTTCAATCCCGGCCTTGAGTGACGGTGCGGAGTTTGCCACAGAACTGTACATAGTTTAAGTGTGGGCTAACCAAGATCTAATATAAGTTTAGCAAAACTCTCTACTTTTCAAATCTGCCTATTTTAAAATAAACATTAGCGCTTGACTTACCTTTGTGTATTTGTACACCCTGGTGCCTTTACCCCTCTGTCCCATTTGTCTGTATTAAACTTTACTTCGCACAGTTCTGTTCATATTTTATCTATCTCCTTCTACAATTTCTGATCTACCTCCTCAGATTCTACTTCCCTTCCTAATTTGGTATCAACTGCAAATCTAATCAATTTGCATTGTATTTGAGTTTGTGTTTTTGAGGTAAATTAGAAATGACAACAAAGCAAATTGCATTTATATAGTTCATCTAAAATAGCAAAAACATCCCAAAACATGAACATCATGCACAAAACATTTGATGCTGAGCCATCTGAAATTATAATGGAATAAATAATCAAAAGCTCATTCAATAGAGGTAGGATTTAAGGAACATCTTCAAGGGGAAAGAGGACTAGAGAAGGAGAGAAGTTTCAGGAAGGAATTCCAGAGATTAAGGTCAAGGTCAACAATGAAGTGATTAAAATTTGGGGGTGTGCAAGAGGAACACAGGGATCTCAAAGGACAGGTGGGGGGTGGGGGGGGGGGGCGGTTGAAATTGGAAGACTCATGGGGGTGATTGGCGATCTGAGGTTAGGCCAGAAACCAAAAAGGGGAAGGATCAGAGATTGGCGGGCAGGGGAAGGTTAGAAGCCTTGTTTTGGGGGCTTGGGAGAAAGATTGGAGGCATGGGGAATGCTTGGAAGTGTTGTGGGGAAAGAAAGGGGGACGCAGAAGTATCAAAAGAGTTGGAGAAGCAGACATGCTAGATCCTGCAAAGAAATGAAAAGGCAATGACCTCCTCATACAGCAGTCCCTCACCTCGATCTAGCTGGTGGGCCCTGCAGCCAGGGTTAAATTTCATCTGGTGAATAAAAATGAAATAAGAAGCCACATTATATTTAAATTGCCTACCTTCCTCCTTTCAGTGGGTTGAGTCCCTAAAAACCATGCTGGCATCTGTAAAAACCAAATGTGAGTGGGTTGAGGTCAAAATGTAGACTTTTAACACTTCAAAACAACACCTCCACCACCCCCACACACCCCCTTCCCAACAGATCCAATCAATAGCTGCCCTTTTGGGGATTAGAATTCTCCCCTATGGATTAGTAATTGCCTGAGACTTTTTGTTTTAATTCACTCATTCTTGGAATTAGATTTTGTTTTTGGATGTGAGCTTCACCAGCAAGGTCAGCATTTGTTTCCATCCCGAACTGTCCTTGAGAAGATGGTGGTGAGCTGATCCCTTTTGAATACTAGCATCACATTGGCCCGGTTCCAACTTATTGATAGCTACACCAAGTCAACAGGCTCCCTCAAGATTCCTATTGAATCACAAACCACTTCCATCGGGTGGAATTTTAACATCCCACCGGCTACGTTTCCCGGACACGGACCATGCAACTTGTCCATTGACCTCGGGAGGATTTTCCAGTCTTGGGGTGAGCACGGCCGGAAAATCCCACCCATTGTGTCATTCAACAATGTGGGATAAATGTTGCCCTATCCCTGGGAGTTTACTGTTTTTGAGTGCTTTTATGCTATCTCTGATTCCCTTCTCAGTTACCGCAAAGTGATTCATTTTACCTACAACAATTCTGTTTAAGGAGAGCAACTACCCATGCTTCCTCTTGTGAATACTTGTGGAGGAAGTAATCATTCAGAATGTTTCCTATTCTATTGGGGCTAAAGGGATCAAAGGATATGGGGAGGGGGGGGAAGTGGGGGTCAGAATATTGAATTCAATGATCAGCTATGATTACAATAAATGGCAGAGCAGCCTCAAAGGGCCGAATGGCCTACTCCTGCTTCTAGTTTCTAAGTTTTTCAGGCCTCTTTTTAAAGAATAATTGCAGAGGCGGGGAGGGGGGGGGTGGATTTTCCGCGTCCCCACTCCCCAGATGTGCTTTCCGGCGGCTCACCACTGGCTGCTGGCAGGATCTTTAGGTGTTGCCAATGTCTACGGTGTTTTCCGTACCTTAACCATCCTGCCGCCAGGGAGCCCACCACAGGGTGCCGCCGCCTTTGGCGGGACCGTAAGATCCCACAAGGGGAAGGTCTGGAAAATCTTGCCCTGCATCTTTTGTGGTTTTCTTCTGATTTCACTATTTCATTTGGAGAGAAATTCTTACTGCAGGTGGGAGGGTACTGGCGGGCCCACTGGCTGTGCCTGCCTCTCTTCCATGGTCTTGTCTGTGCCTTGTTGGTCCTGGAGAGTGAGCACATGGGGTCCAATGGTATATATTGAGCCTTCTGTGATTGGTGGGTGTCGGAAGGACTAAAATGTTGTAAAATGTCCACAATTATATTCTCATTAACTTCTCTTGTTTTGTTTAAAATATATTTTACTTTGAGCTTTTTTCTTAACAGCTTTTAAAAACAGATGACGGCACTGGAGCAACTCCTTATGGATTTGTCCACAAAGGTGAAAGGCAGGATTAGCGAGTGTTTGCCGTGTAGAGATCACAACCCAGTTCAAAGCTGTATTACCAGAAACCACATGCTATCACTTCCAGCAGGTGTCACTGGATAGCAATCAGGAGCAGAGCCTGATTGACTACTTTTTCCAACTTTGAGAATATAAGAACAGGAATAAGCCATTCAGCCCATCTAGCCAGTTCCAACATTCAATTAGATGATGGCTGACCTGTATTTTCACTCTGTTACCATCCCCGCTGATGTTACTACTGGACAGTCATGTCCCAGGATAAAACCCTGGCTCAACAGATTGTAACTTTAATTTTTTGTTTGGCGATCTAGATGAAGGCCCTGATTTTACCGGCACGGCTGCCTGGGGTTGTAAGATCGCGCCCAAGGCCAACGGGCAATGCCATTCTGCGAGCTTCGCCCGCCCCGATTTCAGGGCAGCCATGCCGGTAAAATCAGGGCCCAAGAGTCACAGGACTGCCGATTAACTTTTAACAGCACAAGAAAAGATTAACGATAACGCACTACTCCCTCACCTATACCTTTACAGATGGATACAAATTTATAAGAATAACACCAATTTATCTTATATTCTAATGTTCTCAGTAAGCACACAGTCCATGTAAACCAATGGGCAAAATGTGGTCAGACACACTACACTCTGAAACCAAGTGACAGATGCCACCCAATACAACTTCTATGGATTTTTAATCAATTCCCCCAGATGCTTGTTACACAGTGAACCAACTGGTCTCACTGGAATTCTGGCTTCCACACAAGGGTTTCCAATCACCAATCCTGAAGAATCTTGTCCCACACAATGCTCTCCCTCAGATGCCTTCGCCGAGGACTTTAACTCTTTGTCATTATTCCTCTGCCTTGGATTTCCACATGCATCGAGCTTCCACATTACCTCTCAGGTATCCAGGAACACCACTGTTTCACAGGCTGTTTTAAGGTGTCACCAACCTTAGGATTACTTCAGGTGGCTGGATTCTCACTAGTGGACTTCTCCAGGTCTGCACCTTGGAGCTCTATCTCTAACTGGGAGCATCTCTCCGCCCCTCTCTTTAACTTCACTGAACAGTACCTTGCTCAGATTCTGGTTCTTCGTCCCTTTTACTTCAGTTTTCCTTGGACTCTTTGCATTCCCTAGTTTCTGACTGTCCTTTAGCTTCTGGGACTTGCTTTCTGACCCATACTTTATTGTCCTGTCTGCACTGGCAGTCTCAGTGACCTGGTTACTACTAAAAAGCAACTGCTTCTACTTTTCAGTGTGGGCCTCTGGTTGCTAAGCAACAGCTTAGTTTTGTTGCCTCAATAATTGCTTTTACATTGTGAACCTTCAATTAGAATGCAGGCAAACGCAAAGAGAAACTAAAACCAACAGACATGCAGGCATCTTTGTTTAACATGAAGCTAACTAAAGTTTTAAGCTTTCCTTAGCGCACAACTGCAAAAACACAAATTAACTTAAACTTATACCTTATTTCTAATACCATAATACAAATATAAATTGTTTAAATCACCTCTATTTCCTAACAACTCCATTTATCTGTTTAGGCTCCAGATTCTTTTTTGCCCTTGGCTAGCAAAAATCAATCAACCTCCAATTTAAAATTATTAACTGAGCAAGCACCTATTGCTTTTTGTGGGAGGGAGTTGCACATTGGTATGACCATTTGCATGAAAAAAATGCTTTATTGCTTCCTTCTGGATTGGCCTGGCGATGATTGTAAAGTCACATCCCTTTGTTCTATACTCTTCCACTAGTGAAAACAGCTTCTACCTACTTATCCTATCAATTCCTTCCAAAATGCTCTATCAAATCACCCTTTAATCCATTATATTGCAGAGAATACAAGTCTAGTTGTTGTCATCTCTTTTCATCACCTAAACCTTGGTGCACTCCTTCCACGCTGATAAATCACATCCGAAGGCGGAGTGCCCAAAACTTTGCCATGGCCCAGATGAGGGCCGGGATATTCCAGCCCTGGTGTAGCAGGTCCTGCCACAATGGATGCGGCAAGCCAGCCAAAAGTCCATTGACCTCGTCGGGACTGGAAGATCCTGCCGTGGGAGTGCTGTTGGAAAATCCGGCCCATGGACTAAACCAAGGCTTCATATAACTTTATACTCTTGCCCTTTAGTTATAAAGATTAATATAACAAAATTAGCCTTTTTGATTATTTTTTGCACCTGACTGCTGCATATTTGTGATTTATGTGCATGGACTAAATCTCTTTGAAACTTCACTATTCTTTTCACCATTTAATTAATACTTGGCTTTATCATTATCCATCCAAAAGAGACAGCCTCACTCTTACCCACATCAAAATCAACCCACCAAAATTTTGTACACATTTAATCTATCAACATCTCTTTGCAATGTTATGCTCCATTTACACCATTTACTATACCATCAGCCTGTGTAATATGCAAACTTGGATGTGTGACTCTCTATTGTCGTGTATTGTCCAAGTCACCAGTAATTGCAGTATAGTGAATATTTGAGGCCTCAGCAAAGCTAATTATGGATCAGCACTGGTCATTTCCTTCCAATTTCCGTCCAAATACCAATCATCTCTGTTTTATTTTCTGCTGCTTAATCAATCTCTTGACCAGATCAATAATTTTCCTTAAATTTCATGGGCTTTAAGTTTACCTAGTAGTCTCCTTTGTGGAATCTTATTGAATATCTTCTAAAAGTCCATATAAACTACATCCATTCACATTCCCATCTACTATTATGACTTCCACAAGAAAATCCAGTTAAGTTTGCTAGACATTTACAAAGTTTCTGGATATGCACTTCAAGTGCCGTAACCTGAAAGGTTGTAGACCAAATACTGGAAAGTGGGATTAATTAGGCTGGATGGCACATTTTTGGGCCAGCACAGACACGATGGGCCAAGTGGCCTCTTTTTATGCCATAAACGTTCTATGATTCAATGACATGACCTACTCTTTCGAAAGTCATATTGGTTATGTTTAATTAGCTCAAATTCCTCCATGTGATCATGTGCTTAATTAATTATTCCAATAACATCCCCTCAACACGGTAAGAAGTCTCACAACACCAGATTAAAGTCCAACAGGTTTATTTGGAATCACGAGCTTTCAGAGTGCTGATCCTGCATCAAGTGAGTGCTCACCTGATGAAGGAGCAGCATTCTGAAAGCTCGAAATTCCAAATAAACCTGTTGGACTTTAACCTGGTGTTATGAGACTTCTTACCGTGCCCACCCCAGTCCAACACCAGCATCTCGACATCATCCCCACAATAGATGTCACATTAACAGGTCTATCATTTCCTGGTTTCTCTCTTTCTCAATATTTTTTAAAGAGAGTTGCATTTGTAGTTTTCCAATCTAAAGGAACTGTTCCTGAATCAAGAGAGCTCTAGAAGGTTATGGCCAAAGCAACCACAATTTTCTCACTTACTTCCTTCAATAGCCTGAGTTGGAAATCGTCAACTCCTAGGGTTTTCTTCGTCTTTTTCTCCAAGACTGTTTTCTTTCCGACATTAACCTTAGTGAGTTCCAGATCTTAATCTATCATTCTCTACCCCAGATTTACAGGCATATTATTCTCCTCCACTATTGTGAAGACTGACAAAGAGTAGTTAAACAACAAGTCTGTCAAACCCTTATTTTCATACCCCAATTTGTTTTATCTTGACTATCATTTTTCTTCCAGTATTATTGTAATCTTTAAATCTCTTTTGGTGATTCTTTTCTCAGCTCTATTTTTGTTTTCCTTTACTAATCTTTATATCTCTATCAGTCTGCTTGATTTACACTATTGTTTGTACTTTTAAAGTTTTTTTCCCTATAGTTTTATGTTATCTCCAGCCTTTTTTGTTGACCATGATTGTTCTGTCAGTTTATTGTGATGGAACAGATCATCAACAGTGCTATTAAGTGGCACTTGCCAGCAATAACTTGCTCATTGATGCTCAGTTTGGGTTCCATCAAGTCTACTCAGTTACTGACCTCATTACAGCCTTGATTTAAACATGGACAAAAGAGCTGGACTCTAGGGGTGAGGTTTGAAGGACTGCCCTTGACATCATGGCAGCATTTGACCGAGTATGGCATGAAGAGCCCTAGCAAACCTAGAGTCAATGGGAATCAGGGGGAAACTCTCCACTGGTTGGAGTCATATGAAGCTCAGAGGAACATGGCTGTTGGAGGTCAGTCATCTCAGCTCCAGGACATCACTGCAAGAGTTCCTCAGGGCAGTATCCTCAGCCCAACCATCTTCAGCTGCTTCATCAATGACCTTCCTTCCATCATAAGGTCAGAAGTGGCAATGTTCGCTGATGACTGCACAATATTCAGTATAATTCATGACTTTTAGATACTGAAACATGTCCAAATTCAGCAATATCCAGGCTAGGCCTGACAAGTGGCAAGTAACATTTGCAATACACAAGTGCCAGGCAGTGACCATTTCCAACAAGAGAGAATTTAACCATCGCTCCTTGACATTCAATGGCATTATCATTGTTCAATCCCCCACTATCAACATCCTGGGGGTTACCATTGCTCAGGAACTTTGCTGGATTAGCCATATAAATACTGAGGCTACAAGAAAAGGTTAGAGGCTTGAAATCCTGCAGTGAATAACTCACCTCCTGATTCCACAAAGCCTGTCCATCATCTGCAAGGCACAAATCAGGAGTGTGATGGAATATCTCTATTTGCCTGGATGAATGTTGCTCCAACAACACTCAAGTTCAACACTATCCAGGAAAAAGCAGCCAGCTTGATTGGCATCTCATCCACAAACATTCACCCCCTCCATCACCAACGCATAGTAGCAGCAGTGTGTACCATCTACAAGATGCCCTGCAGGAACTCCTTAGGTAGCATCTTTCAAATCCACAATGACCACCATCTAGAAGGACAAGGGCAGCAAATGCATAAGAACACCATCACCTAGAGGTTTCCTTCCAAGTCACTCACCATCCTGACTTGGAATTATATTGCCATTCCTTCACTGTCACTGGGTCAAAATCTAGGGACGCCCTCCCCATTAGCACTATGGGTATACCTACACCTCAGGGATTGCAGCGGTTCAAGAAGGCAGCACACTACCACCTTCTCAAAGGCAATTAGGGATGGGAAATAAATGTGGGCTTAGCCAGTGAAGTCCATTCCCTTGAACAAATAAAATTTAAAAGTTCCTGCAACCAGTGGGTGCCACAGAATGATGTCCATTGCTTCTTAGACCCAACAGTACAATGCTCATTTAAAAGCTTTTGCCTACATCCTCCATCAGTTGTTATGGGTAACATTTTTCTTTTTGGGAGGCGGCGTGGGGGAGCGTTTAAAGATGCTTTGATAGCATTTCACCTTATCAGCTTGAATTAAAGAATAATAAAATGCTGCACAATTCTGTAGGAACTATGGGATATACATTCTTCTTCGCAAGTTGACAGGACAGGGTGACTACTTCAAGCACTCTGGAAGGAGGGCACGACTAACAAAATATATAGATGGTCAGCCTGTAATAACTCCAGGAGTCAACTGTAAAGGAACTGTGATGTAAAGCAAAGCCACAAGTCTGTGGTGAACACAAACAGGTCCCAACAGACACGATACGACAATGGACCCATTCAGGGGCCTTCTTTATAAAGGGGTCGGTATACGAGCTCCACCCGGTAAGGTAATTGCCAATCACCAGGTAGTTCATAAGACCATAAGACCATAAGACATAGGAGCGGAAGTAAGGCCATTCGGCCCATCGAGTCCACTCCACCATTCAATCATGGTTGATTTCAACTCCATTTACCCGCTCTCTCCCCATAGCCCTTAATTCCTCGAGAAATCAAGAATTTATCAATTTCTGTCTTGAAGACGCTCAACGTCTCGGCCTCCACAGCCCTCTGTGGCAATGAATTCCACAGACCCACCACTCTCTGGCTGAAGAAATTTCTCCTCATCTCTGTTCTAAAGTGACTCCCTTTTATTCTAAGGCTGTGCCCCCGCGTCCTAGTCTCCCCTGTTAATGGAAACAACTTCCCTACGTCCATCCTATCTAAGCCGTTCATTATCTTGTAAGTTTCTATCAGATCTCCCCTCAACCTCCTAAACTCCAATGAATATAATCCCACGATCCTCAGACGTTCATCGTATGTCAGGCCTACCATTCCTGGGATCATCCGTGTGAATCTCCGCTGGACCCGCTCCAGTGCCAGTATGTCCTTCCTGAGGTGTGGGGCCCAAAATTGCTCACAGTACTCCAAATGGGGCCTAACCAGTGCTTTATAAAGCCTCAGAAGTACATCCCTGCTTTTGTATTCCAAGCCTCTTGAGATAAATGACAACATTACATTTGCTTTCTTAATTACGGACTCAACCTGCAAGTTTACCTTTAGAGAATCCTGGACTAGGACTCCCAAGTCCCTTTGCACTTTAGCATTATGAATTTTGTCACCGTTTAGAAAATAGTCCATGCCTCTATTCTTTTTTCCAAAGTGTACAACCTCGCACTTGCCCACAAATTGACATATTCTATGTGTCCTACAGGGAGCTCAATCAGTGATTCTCCATACAAGTCCTGGGGGTTATCACACCGCCCAAACTACAATAAGAGTTTCCAGTGGTTAGGGAATCACTGGGCTATACCTCGCTCTGCGCAGGCTGATGAACCATTAAACACACTGTTCAGTGCTAGTAGCTGTTGTTCAGTGCTTGCTTACCTGATTTCTCTCCAATTCTTGACTCCAATTCTGCCTTTCACTGCTTCCTGCCACCAGGCCCCAGTTCCACCTCTCAACCTATTCTGGCTCCCATTAACTGCATAATCAGCACCGTTTTGAGAAGCCTTTGTCTGGGTTTTGGGATTACCAGTTGATAGTCTGCTCATAATTTAAATTTGCTGAATTCACATTCTGATAATTCAACCCTTCTGATTCTAAATTCTAACTTTGTGTCTCTAACAATATTCAATTGTACAATAATTTGAGCCAACCAAAGTAAAAAGGCAACTTTAAATGGTCTGAAATAGATGGTATTATCAAAGACACTCGATGGTTGTGCCGATTTATCTTGACTATGATCTGATACATGAAGAACAAGCATTCATTAAAAACAATCAGTAAAAGCTCAAAAACCACCTAATATACACACCACCCCATTTCACTGGCTTCAGTAAAACCCAGTACCCGGCTCGGTGTAGATTTAAATGACAGTCAATGTGATAACGCCTGTTCAACGCTGCCCCCATGTTGCATTTCTACCCCCTATTAAGCAGGACTGGATATAAATTACTTTTCAGTCATGGCTTCACATGAACCTGTTTAGCTTTGTCATGACAATCAACATTACCCTTAATTGTTAATGACAACCACACATTACCCCTCTACAATTCTTCAGCACAATAAAAGTATTGGTTCAGACATTGCTGGTTGATTCCCATCAAACATGGCAAATCTGCCAAATACGTATGATGTAAAATGTACTCCATAACACAGGCAAGCATTGCTTGAAAGGTCATTTGGTTTATATAATCTATAAAAGTTACATTCTGGCAAATAGGTGGGAAGTCATGCTGATCATTCATTGTACGGTCCCTACGTCTTCATCGACCAATCAAGTTTGGGCTCAGCAACTCACATCATTGAAACCTCACAATGTAATTCCACATGTGACATTCGAGATCTCACACAATCTTATGTTACCATCCAAATTGACTTAGACACCAGCATGAAGTGTTCATTAATTTGTTTAAGAGCGTGTTTAGTTTCCAACAGGAGCTGTGCGGCAGCACGATGAACAATTCTCACCAACAACTGAGTCTTCAGTGTTTCCTCCGTAATACAAAAGGAGTTTATAAAGCTCACTTGAACTTGTCACACTCTCTAATAATTGAGCCTGGCCCTTTCAATGCAGAGATCTCCATCCCCTTTTGATGCAGACCAATTGGATATTGACTATGATACACGTTAAAGTGCTGTGAACACAGGTTCTAATGAATTAAAGTTAATAAAAGGAACTTACCATAATTGTAGAAGTCTCCGGCTTCTCACAATACTGTTTTAACATTAAATTGACAGTCTTGGTTTTCAGATTTATTTTAAACTGAACCTGCCTATCACGGTAAGTTTGCCAATTGTGTATGATGTAAGTAAGTACTTCATAATACAGGCACACATTATGATGCAGCCCATGTTATTTTAAATGATTTTTTTCCTCCCCAGAGCTGGATAAATACACCAGCACAAATTAGGTTTTCGCTAGTTACACAACAGTTTGTGACCTCAGGGCTTCTCAAAGTCCATCACAATCATGAATTACGCACAAGCAAAGTCACTGTAGTTACATACCCAAAACATGGTATTCAATTTGCACACAACAAGATTCCGTAAACAGCAAATTAGATAATTGACCAATTAGTCTGGTTTGATGGTGTCAGTTGAGAAAATAATGTTGGCCAGGACACATTCTGTTTCTACTCCATACAGTACGCATGAAATCTCGCGCAGGTTGGTGGGAACCTAATAAAGTCATAGAGATATACAGCACGGAAACAGGCCCTACGGCCTAACTCGTCCATGCCGAAAAGGCTTCCTAAATTGAACTAGTTCCATTTGCCTGCATTGGGCCCATATCCCTCTAAACCTTTCCCGTCCATGTACCTGTCCATATAATATGTTATTTGAAAAGCAGCATCCATAGGCAGGAGCGTGGCCATTGAGCCAAACTTCAGATCATCATTTATCTTTCATAATGGATCACTTCCACAAGTAATAGAGACATGGGGCAGGACTTACCGTGCAGCCAGCTGCTTGTTTCACCATGTTGGGAGGTGGCCCGCCATTGGCCGGCAGCAGGATCTTCTGGTCCCGCCGTTGTGAATGTGCTCTTCATCACTGTGAAACCCACGTCGAAGGGACTGGAGGATCCCGCTGCCATGAACAGCTGGAATGTTCCGGCCATTGAACAGTTACAGGACAGAAGGAGGCCAATCAGTTAGTCAAGCGTGTTCTGACTCTGCAAGAATAATTTAGCTTGTCCCACTCTCCCACCCTTCCCCCACGGCAGTGCATTGTTCTTCCCTTCAGGTGTCTATCCAATTCTCTTTTGACGGCCGCAATTGAATCTGTCTCCATCACACTCTTAGGCAGTGTGTTCCAGAATGTAACCACTCTTCCCTGCTGCCATCAGAATTTTGAATGGACGTACCTCATATTAAGTTGATGTTTTTCTTCACCCTAGCTATGACTGTAACACTACATTCTGCACCCTCTCCTTTCCTTCTCTATGAACGGTATGCTTTGCCGATATAGCATGCAAAAAACCCACCCACCTCCATAATCAAGAGCTTCCAGGGAATGGTGACATAGTGGTAAACACTGGACTTGTAATCTGCAGGCCCAGGTTAATGCTCTGTAGACATGACGCGGTAGCTGGAGGAATTTAAATTCCAGTGATCCCCACATCCCAAGAGTGAATCAGACAAAAACGTGTTTTTGGTACCCAGCCCATTCCCTCCCTATTATCTTCAGTCTGCTTCTCCCACGGTGCCCAGGCTGCCCTGGTCTGGGTTACCAATGACACCTTTTCAGCAGTATGCAAACACTCATTGCCCTCCACCATCTTTTCCCCATGGCATCCTTCACTTATATCAACTTCCAACAATAGCCATCATACCAACTGCAATGACTCCTGCTCCTACATTAATAAAACTTAGCTTGATAATCATGAGGCTGTGGGTTCAAGTTGAACAGTTCAGGATCTGAACACCAAAGCTATGATGGCATTTCAGGGGAGTATAGATGATTGCCGCACGATTGAAGTTGTTGGGCTGAATTTTCCCTCCTGCCCGCCCCAGGAATTGTAGCGGGCGGGACACGGACCATGCAAAGGTCCATTGACTTTGGGTGGGATTTTCTGGTCTTGGGAAGAGCGCAACTGGAAAATCCCACCCACTGTCTTTTGAATTAGATGTTTGGCTGTCGACTTGCCTACACATTCAAACGGAGGTTAGCAATCCTTCGCCAAAGTGACAGATTAACCTGTTCATAGAATGTCCCTATGCACTAAATGCTTGCCATATTCTCCTATATAATGATTAGACATGGAGTGTTTCTGATACACGTAGCATAGTGCAAAATAAATATATATTATTTTTCCTGTCACCTGAGGACAACCCCCCAATGTTCCTGTACAGCCCCTCTTACTCTACTAATATGCCGACAATATCCGATTCTATCATCCCATTGCCACCATTGACTCCATAACAATCACCGTACTCATGGCATGAATGTAGCAATGGGCCCACTGCCACATTCCTACACTCTGCACCTTTGATCTGCCATTTATACATTCTGATCTCTTAATGCTCTTAGCACCATTCTCAGCCTTTATCATCAGCTTTCACATTCCCTTTTATTTTGTCTATGCCATTCCTATCAATTATAGCCTCTCCATGCTCCCTCACCCTCACTAATATAAATCTTGTCCTATTTTACTCATCTTCAGCTCTGATGAAGGGTCATCCAGATTCGAAATGTTGGCTGTTTTCTCTCTCCACAGATGCTTCAGGTCTGATGAGATTTTCCAGCATTTTCTGTTTTTGTTTCCGATTCCAGCATCTGCAGTAATTCACTTCTATCCAAGTTTTCATATCTCCAGGTTCAAAATGCAGAATCTGCCGGGTCTCTGGGAGGTCATTCATGGGATGCTTAAGTTTATTGGACCAAATGGCCCCTTCTTGTGCAGCAAACTTTTACCTGATCCTATTCCCTATTATTACACAGCCCCATGGGTGTATAATAATAGGGAATAGGATCAAACAAATTTAAAATCAGGATGCATATGAAAGTCATTGATAACTTTTGGCACATTAACAACTATGATATGCCATTTGCTTTGAGGTAAAACATTGTCTTGTGCCCATTGAACCCATCCTAGAGAATGGAAGGAAAATGTCTGACTTTGGGGGTGATTCTCTGACCTTGCCGTGCCTGACGCAGATCGTGCCAATCCCAGAGACTAGCGTGCAGGCCTAAAGATCAGTTCTGCGCCCAGCGCCAAACTGTTTGCATTCCTCCTAGCCCCTTTCCAAGGGCGTGAGGCTGATTAGCATATTTAAAGTAGCAGTTACGCATAGCCCATTCAAAACTCAGTGTTTGGGATTCTCCAGGCTTCGGGCACGGCGCGGGAATCGTGAGAATCACAGCTGGTATCTACCAGCAGAGACCTAGCGGCGTGACACGAAGGCCAAGCCTGGGGGCTCAGAGGCCATTGAAGCCCCCGGGTGGGTGATGCACATCAGGAAGTGCCCACCTGGCAGTGCCCATCAGGCACCATAACAGTGTCATTGGGCACCGCCAATGTGCCAGGGGCAGTGCCGAGGGGGGAGGCCTGAGTGGAGGCAATGCAGAGGTGGATCATATGGGAGGCATGTCAGGGGGGCAATTCAGGGGTCAGTTGGGGCCCTATTGGAAGGGCCCCGATGCCAGTGACCCATGTCAGGGAGGGGGTGGGAGAACATGCTGCCGATGAGGAGGGGTCCCAAGGTCCACGGTGGGGGGAGGGAGGAGGTCTCCCAATGCACTGTGAGATCGGGGCGCCCTTGCAAAACGGTGCCTGAGTGCTCTTAAGCGAAGCTCACCGGCATGTTTAGGCGCTGCCCATCCCAGTTCCAGCATGAGACTCCGAAAAAGTGACTGACTGTGGGAGGATTGCAATGCAGAGTGCACCTGAGGGACCGACATGGATCACCCCATTATTCTCACCGTAGTTTTTTTTTGGGAGAATTCCTCCCTTAATCTCGGCAATTGCATATGCACCAGATGGCGTTGCATTAGACGTCATAAAATAATAAACTAGTGGACGGGGTTTTAGACCAGAAATTCCCACCTGAGGTCAATGGACATTTGCGCTGTCCGCCCCTCGTCCTGCTCCGATTCCATGATGGGCGGGCGGGCAGGTGGGCTGGTAAAGTTCCAGTGAGTACATCAACGAAGAGTTCTTAGCTCACCACTATAATAAAAATTAATTGTTTGCAAACAGCCTTAATGGATGAACAGGACATTGAGACAAACTGACGAGTCAAGCTGGTGGAACAGATTGGATGATAGGTGTGTTAAAAGACTACAGAATAGAGAGACCTGCATTTTCATTGTGACTTTTACAACCTCAAGATATCCAAAAGTGTTTTTCAGCCAATTGAGTATTTTACTGAAGTGTATCCAACTTTTATAGGAAATGGGGGTGTGGGGGGGTCGATTTGTGGAGAAAAAGCTCCCACAACTGGTAATGAGAGAATGGTAAGAAATCTCACAACACCAGGTTAAAGTCCAGCAGGTTTATTTGGTAGCACAAGCCAAAAGCTTACAGAGCGCTGTTCCTTCATCAGGTGAGTGGGAGTTCTGTTCACAAACAGGGCATATAAAGACACAAATTCAATTTACAAAATAATGGTTGGAATGTGAGTCTTTACAGGTAATCAAGTCTTAAAGGTACAGACAGAACTCCCACTCACCTGATGAAGGAGCAGCACTCTGAAAGCTTTTGGCTTGTGCTACCAAATAAACCTGTTGGACTTTAACCTGGTGTTGTGAGACTTCTTACTGTGCTTACCCCAGTCCAACGCCGGCATCTCCACATAGTGAGAGAATGATCAGATAGTTGCTGAAACCTTGCTGCCTTTCACGCAGGTGGGGTCTTACGCAGGTATCCCAGCGGCAAGGGGTGCATTCAACAAGAAACCCTATTGACAATGGCGGGACCATAAGGTTCCTCCACCAGCGATCGGTGCACCGTCTCCCACCACCGCGAAACACACCCTGCGAGGGAGAAAAATCCCGCCCAATGTTTTCAGTTGCTTGAAGGGTTGGGGCAACCCTTAAAGGGTTGGACACCAGAGAGAATGACGCTGCTCCTCTTTGAAATAGTGCCATTGAATCTTTTACATCCACCAGAGAGTGCAGACATTGCCTCATTTTATCACAGCTCACTTGACAGATGGCGCCTCTGACTGTGCAGCACTCCCTCAGTACTGCCATGGAGCGAGACAAATCCGGGCAACTGATCCCACAAAGCACAATTCTGAGCACTGAAGGGTGCACAGCATCCAAGGAAATTGTGAGCCCTCCTTTATAAAAGGGGCCTCTGATTAGCGTTATTGTGATTTAACATCAAATTAAACACTTTCCTTTTAAGTCTTCTAACCACTCAAAAGCTGAATAAAGGACTAAATTATACAAGTGAGTTTCTGATTTCAGGACCCTGGAGACCATTGATCTTTGAAAGAACACTCTTGTTATCTTAACGTCAAGTTGAAATGATATGAAATGTAATTATTTTTTATGTACCCTTATTTGATAATATTTTTGGCAGTAAATTATTTTTGGCAGTGATATTTTTAACAGCACATGGGAGAATCAAGACGAGCTAGCCACTTGAAGAATGTTTGTCTTCTTTGTTTCTCGAGGTGTTTGACGACATGGCTGATTTCTAGGGTCAAGACACTTTGTCTCAGTTCATGCAGCATGATACCCTTCCTGAAAGATTACATTTGAAATGTAAGCACAAGATTAACCAGAATTTAATCTGTAGCAGATTACTAAACATGAGCACTGCTCTACATATTATATTTAGAATTAATAGCTGCCCTGTGGCATCACACATGATGAGTCAGAGTGTATGGTACAGCTCTTGAGAAAATTCTCGCACTATATGGTGCAGCAAGTGGCTAATGGCGCAATGGTTTTTGACAATTCCCTGGAATTCAGAGGCAATCAGAAAGCATGACAGATGTAATTTGTGCAATGGAGAATCGTAGAATCCTACAGTGCAGAAGGAGGCCTTTCGGCCCATCGAGTCTGCACCAATCAAAATCCCCCCTGGCTCTATCCCCATAACCCCATACATTCACCCTAGCTAGTCCCCCTGACACTAAGGGGCAATTTAGCATGGCCAATCCAGCTAACCCATAATAGTTATCCTGTGTTGTTTTCGGTTCGTTGTTAATTAAACTTTTTTAATTGGAAGGCGTAAGTCTAGGTGGGGTAAGGGAACTTGGAGTACAAATACATCAGTCACTAAAAGTTAGAAAGGCCATTAAAAAAAACACGCACTGGCCTTTATTTCTAGGGCAATAGAATTGGAAAGAGTTATTCTGAACTTATATTAAACCTTACTCAGACCACACTGACAGTACTGCATGAAGTTCTGGTCCACATATTTAAAGTTTTAAACTTTATTTATGAGTGTAAGTAGGCTTACATTAACACTGCAATGAAGTTACTGTGAAAATCCCCTAGTCGCCACACTCCGACGCCTGTTCGGGTACACAGAGGGAGAATTTAGCACGGCCTATGCACCTAACCAACATGTCTTTTGGACTGTGGGAGGAAACCAGAGCATCCGGAGGAAACCCACGCAGAAACGGGGAGAACGTGCAAACTCCGCACAGTGACCCAAGCCAGGAATCGAACCCGGGTCCCTGGCTCTGTGAGGCAGCCGTGCTAACCACTGTGTCACCGTGTCACCTATATTATAAAAAGGATATAGAATCACTGAAGAGGATGCAATGATTTACAAGGATGATAGCAGAAACTTGTGGGTATACATATCAGGAAAGAATTGGATGTCTTTTCTCCTGAAACAAAATGTTTAGGAGTGACGTAATAGAGTTATTTACAATAACGAAAGGTTTTAATGGAGCAGATACAGAGATTATTTTTGTGGAGAAAAGCATATCCAGGGGCCATCAACACAAGGCAATCACCAAAAAAATCCAATAGGGAATTCAGAAGAAGCTTCTTAACCCAGAGTGGTGAGAATGTGAAACTCACTAGCAGAGGGAATGGTTGAAGCAAATATTATAGATGCATTTAAAAGGAAATGAGACGGGTGTTTGAGAGAAAAGGGAATAGAGGAGCATGAAGGTAGTCTTAGACGAAGAAAGATGACCGGAGTCTTGAATGGAGCATAAACAATGTCATGGACTGGTTGGGTTGAATGGCCTGTTTCTGGTCCAAATATCCCATGTAATCCTATGAAACTGTCATCAGTTTAGCTCAACTATAATTGCACCAATACTTTGGTTTGGTAAATATTGTTGCATATTTGCTTCTCATTTTCTTGCAACTCAACAATTAGTTCATGAATGCCTTAGAAGGTAAATACACACATCCACGGAGCAAATTGCATTGTTAAAGCACCTTTAACATAGAAAAATATCCCATCGGGCTTCACATGAGCATTAACAAATCAAATCTGACCCCAAGCCACATAAAAAGATATTAGGTCTGATGACAAAAGGCTTGATCAAACAGGTAGGTTTTAAGGAGTGTCTTAAAGCTGGAAAGGTTGAGGGTGGAGGGATTCAAGGAGGGGCTTTGGCAACTGAATATCTAACCAACAATGGTGGGGTGAAGGGAATTGGAAGATGCTCCAGAAGACTTAAGGGCTCTGTAGTCATGTTGTGGGAGAATCACAATTGGCAGTGGCATCTTGGAGCAAGGAAGAATAGGAAGAGAAGCAGCCAGTGATCCGATTTTAATCACTGCCCTTGCTCAAAAGATTAAATTGCGATGCCTACCAAGTTAAATTGTCCATTAACACTACCATAAAAACTACCAACTCGGGGAGATACTGGTGGATGAACAGTGTCCGTATAATCAGACCTGACAGAAGTTAGCCTCATTGGAAAGAAAAGAAATGCAAAAGAATGAATGCATAACACTTTTCTTTAAGATGTACATTGTAGCTGTGCATGGAATAATTAAATATAATTGAAAGATTCAGATAACTAGCAATGTGAAATCAAGCTTCCAACTCAAGGACCAAGATACTTGGCCTAAATGAGTTAGGAAAATGTAAATAGAGGGATTCCATTTAGAATTGCACATTCAGGAACCTGCTTATGTGGGAAGCATCAAATGTAACCCTAAATCTACCCTCACCTAATCTTTGTTCTTCCGAATATGGGCCTCTTGATGAGTGATCAGAAATAAGGACCCGGCATAATTCTTTTACCTTTTTCACTCATAGATGCCACAAGAGACCCAGAAAATTCTGGCTAATCTCATTAAGTCTGGCAGATTTGAAAAATAAAAGAGAATTAATATTGCAAGTCAATGATCTTTCATCAGGAATGGTAATAGCTGGAGATGTAACTAAGTGCAGGGAAAAGCAGAAGGAGAGGAACAATATGAAAAGTTTATGAGGGCACCAGACAGGAGCAATTAAATGACAAAAGGGGTGTGTGGCAGAAGGAAGTAATCATAGAATCATTAAATCCCTACAGTGCAGGAGGAGGCTCATCAAGCCTGCACTGACAACAATCTCATCCAGGCCCTATCCCCAGGACCCCACGTATTTACCTTGCTATATCCCTGTCATGAAGGGACAACTTAGCATGGCCAATCCACCTAACCCGCACATCTTTGGATTGTGGAAACCGGAGCCTCTGGAGGAAACCCACACAGACACGGGGAGAACGTGCAGACTCCACACAGACAGCGACCAGAGGCCGGAATTGAACCCAGGGTACCTGGCGCTATGAGGCAGCAGTGCTAATCACTGTGCCAGTGCCACCCAATGAATACCAATGAATCATCTGCTCCACGTGGCTGTGAAAGTGGGCAGCATTTGGTCAAGGTAAGCTGAACGTGCTGGTCAAGGAAGCATTCACAAGAAAAAACATTGGAAGGTGTGGGATCAGGATTTCCAGGGGAAGCAAGGTTTCATTCAGACGCCTGACAAAACTGGAGTAAATTCCAAAGTTGTCTCCCTACCTCACTCCCAGGGCAAATGCAATCCTCCTTCAGGTTCAGGCAACCCATCTCATTCATAAATTTAAGATGCAAAGTTTACATGAACCGAGGAATTCACCTGTGTCAGATGATGGAGGGATGGAAGTTCAAATGGCGCCCCTCCTCCCAGTCCCCTTCCCCCGCTCAAACAGCCCCCTCCCCCCACCAAACACTGATCCAGCAAAAAGAGAGAATTTTTAAAAACATTTTTTTAAAAAAGTTTCAAAAAACTCTCATTTTTAAAGCCGTGATTCGTGTAGCTCCCTGGTGTACTGTAATGAATGTCCAAGATATCCTGCTTTGTGTGCTGTGAATATTGATGAACAACTTTGCACTTTTGTGATATGCTAATGAAATAAAACATAAGAAAAACACAACATTGCAATAATTTTACCATACGGAAATATTTAAAACTTTACCATTAGTGTGGGATATATTCTTACATAGTCCTTCTTTACCTGCCACTCTCTCCCAGGAGGGCTTGAATCTAATACATGAAAGCTACCTTATTACCATGAAGATAAAAAGACTGCTCTTCTCTACAAGGGTTGGGCAGAGCCTCAGGCAGCATGCATTATTAGAGGAAAAAGCTGCTATGTGTGACTCTTTTAACAAAGCAAAATTCATCAGTGTTATTTGGCTTGTAATATCAAACTATTTTATCAATTAAAGGAACTACCCACTTCAAGAAAGATAACTACTGGTTTCACTCAATATGAAAAATTCTGAAAACCTGGTTAAATAAAATTAGGTTTGAAGGTGCGAAAAAGAAACCAGACTAGAACAATCACTAATAGTTAGCTATTGCACCTGTATCTATTAGTATAATGAATTATACAAGACTGACTGCTAGACTGTGAGAGCATTTACAAAATGAGATCTATCTTGTCAAGATAGAATGGCCTAGAAATCCTCTGGCACTGTGCCCACTTTACAGGCACTAGACAGGCACCAGAGAATCCAATGAAATGCACACTGTTTACCAAGCCATAGGAGCCTCACTGGAGCATAGAAAGAGGGGTCACCCTTCAGTCCCTTGAGTTTGTTCTGTCATACAATCGATCAACCTTAAACTTTTCAACCCACCTAGTCTCGACAGCTTTTATGGGGTAAGTCTTCCAAATGTCCATTGTGCTGTGTGACAAAATCCCTCCCGATATCATCCCTGAATGATCTTGCTCAAATGTCACGTCCTCCTTGTTCTGGGCTTCTCCAATAGCAGAAATTGTTTATCATCAGCACCTACTGTATCAATTATATTAAGAAGTTCAACCGATGCTATACACTAGATACATCGATGACATTTTCTTCCAAACTTCTTACTGTGTTTACCCCAGTCCAACGCCGGCATCTCCACATCAATTATATTAATCATCTGAAACAACTCGGCACGGTAGCACAGTGGTTAGCACTGCTGCTTCACAGCTCCAGGGACCTGGGTTCGATTCCCGGCTTGGGTCACTGTCTGTGTGGAGTTTGCGCATTCTCCTCGTGTCTGCGTGGGTTTCCTCCGGGTGCTCCGGTTTCCTCCCACAGTCCAAAGATGTGCAGGTTAGGTTGATTGGCCATGCTAAAATTGCCCCTTAGTGTCCTGAGATGTGTAGGTTAGAGGGATTAGCGGGTAAATGTGTAGGGATATGGGAGTAGTGCCTGGGTGGGATTGTGGTCAGTGCAGACTCGATGGGCCGAATGGCCTGTTACTGCACTGTAGGGTTTCTATGACTTTCTATGACTCAAGTCAACCAACTCTTGATCCTCCAGATCGAGTTGTTCTGTGATCATAGAGCCATGGCATTTTACATCCAAAGGCCCTTCAGCCCATCGTGTCTGCACTGGCCATCGAGCACCTATCTATTCTAATCCCATTTTCCAGCACTTGGTCCATAGCCTTGTATGCTATGGCATTTCAAGTGCTCATCTAAATGCTTCTTAAATGTTGTGAGGAAACTAAAGCCCTCCCTTCTGCACCATCTCTTCAGCCACGCATTCATCTGCTCAAACATATTAGTCCTAAAAAGCCCCATCATAACCTCCCAACCCTTATATTCCATGCCCCAGCTAATAAAGGCAAGCATCCCTTATGCCTTCTTAGCCACCTTATCTAACTGTCCTCCTGCCTTCAAGGATTTATGGACATGCACCTCATGATCCCTCTGGTTCTCTGTACTTCCTGGAGTTCTACCATTCATTGTGTATTCCTTTGCACTCTTAGTCCTCCTGAAATGCCTCACACCTTTCACAGTTAAATTCCATTTACCACTCTTCTGCCCATTCAATACAGCCCATCTATATTGTCCTGTAATCGAAGGCTCTGCTCCTTGCTACTGACCACACCACCAGTTTTCATGTGATCTGCGGACTTACTCCCACATTCATGTCCAGATGATTTTTCTATGTTCTATTCCATTCTATGATTAATGTACTCAAGGGACCCAGCACCAATCTCTACGGTACACCACTGGACAACAGACTTCCAGTCACAAAAACAACCTTTGACCCTCACCCTCTGCCTCCTATCACTAATTTTGGATCCAATTTGCCAAATTGTCCTGGATTCCATGGGCTCTTACTTTCTTGATTAGTCTCCCATGCGGGACCTTGTCAAAAGCCTTCCTGAAGTCCATGTAGGCTACACCAACAGTGCTGCCCACACCTACACACCTAGTCACCTCTTCAAAAAATTCAATCAAGTTTGCCACACATGATCTCCCTCCGACAAAACCATGCTGACTATCCTTAATTAATCCTTGCCCCTCCAAATAGAGATTAATTCCGTCCCTCGGAATTTTTTCTAATAATTTCCCTCTCACTGATGTTAGACTCACTGGCCTGTAATTGCTTGTTCTTTCCCTACTCGCCTTCCTGAACAATGGTACCACATCAGCTGATCTCCAGTCATCTGGCACCTCTCCTGTAAGAGGTCTCACAACACCAGGTTAAAGTCCAACAGGTTTATTTGGTAGCAAATACCATAAGCTTTCGGAGCGCTGCTCCTTCGTCAGATGGAGTGGAAATGTGCTCTCAGACAGTGCACAGAGACACAAAATCAAGTTACAGAATACTAATTAGAATGCGAATCCCTTTAGCCAGCCAGGTCTTAAAGGTACAGACAATGTGGGTGGAGGGAGCATTAAACACAGGTTAAAGAGATGTGTATTGTCTCCAGACAGGACAGCAAGTGAGATTCTGCAAGTCCAGGGGGCAAGCTGTGGGGGTTACTGATAATGTGACATAAATCCAACATCCCGGTTTAGGCCGTCCTCATGTGTGCGGAACTTGGCTATCAGTTTCTGCTCAGCGACTCTGTGCTGTCGTGTGTCGTGAAGGCCGCCTTGGAGAACGCTTACCTGAAGATCCAAGGCTGAATGCCCGTGACTGCTGTGGCAGTCCTCTCCTGTGGCCAGAGAGGATTTGAAAATTAGCATCAGAGCCCCTGCAATCTCCTCCCTAGCCTCCCATAGCCACGTGCGACAGGGGAGCAATCCACTTTTAAGCCCGTTAAAATCACGAATACCTCTTTTCACAGTAACTTCATTGCATTGTGAATGTAAGCCTATTTGTGACTAATAAATAAACTTTAACTTTTTCCCTCTCGATGCTAATCTGTTCAATTATATCACAGTCTCCCTCCTTGCGTTCCATACCTACATCATCCTTCTCTGTAGATAATGAACACAGAGGCAAAATAATCGTTTAATATATCAGCTACATCTTCCGGCTCCACGCTCAGACTGCCACTTTGGTCTCTAATGGACCCAACCTTTTCCTTGCCCTTAATATACTTAAAAAGCACCTTGGGATTTTCCTTTATTTTGCCTGCCAGTACTTTTTCATGCCTCTTCTTTGCTCTCCTAATTTCTCTCTGAGCTCCCCAGTCACACCTTAAGTTCAAAAAAAACCTTAGATAATTTTCTACTCAGAGTAATTTTTTTTCAAGCTAGAACTCTTACCTTTCCTTAACGTTGTTTTAAATTGAAGAAAAACAGCTTATCCACAGCTTAGCAATCAGTCTCTCCCTTGTAGCCTCTACTCCTGCAGCAGGGTGTTGCCGGTGCATCCAGGATGCACATCTGAATTAATTCAGATGAAGAAGGTTAAAATTACACTTGTTATAGAACTTGCCAGGCTCATCACTCAGTGAACTCACTCAGCAACATGTGGTTGAACTGGTGAGGGATCTTTCAACAGTACCACTTAATTATATCGGTCAAATGCCACTTTGTCATTTCAAACTGGTTGACCTTTGGTTACTTTTTTGGCCTATCTTCTAACTCAAACCTTCAATGGTTGTTGAGGAGATGATTTTGCTGGTGTTACCTTCTCAATAGTTTACAACTGGAGGTTTAAACATATGGGGGGAGGTGCAATCTTATGAAAAATGTGTGTGAAAACAGGAGAAATTTGTGCCATCATTTTGGGCAAGTTAAAAATCAAATCGACTTGACTCTGTCAAAGAAATGCGGCCAAACTTGTTTCTCACCGGCAGGGGGAGTGGGCGGGTCCTAGCTCAACCGAAAGCCAACAGATAGCAGCAGTGGGCGCAATTGTGCATGTGGTTTTAAGAACATACACGGAAGAGATTGTACCATGAAAAGATTACATCATGGTCATTGTAGAGTTGAGTGGACAAACAGCGGAGTTCCTGATCCATGTGGTCCATGGTAATTTTCCAGCTCTATCTGGGAGATCGTGGTTGGAGAAGATAAAGCTTAACTGCAGTGTTGTCAACAGATTGGTCGATGTCAAAACAAACCTACACTACCTTCTGGATCAATAGAAGAATGTATTTGAAGTGACACTTGGCTCAATGAAGGGAGTTCAAGTGAACCTCAAGACACAGCCCAATAGTCAACCAAAAAGTCTCAATGCAAGTGTGGTGCCATATGCAATTCATCCCCAAGAAGAATTAGTTTTTGACTTGTTAACACTTGTGTGTTTGAGCCAGTTACAATGAATGACTGAGCTACTCTCACTGTACCTGGCATGAAACCAAATGGTTCAGTTCGTAATTGTGGTGATTTTAAAACAACTATATATCCAGTGTTTTGTGCTGATCAGTATCCATTTCACAGAATACTACAGTGCAAAAGAGGCCCTTCGGCCCATCGAGTCTGCACTGACGCATGAAATGCCCTAACATGCCCAGCTAATCCCACTTGCCAGCACTTGGCCTATAGCCTTGAATGTTATGGCGTGCCAAGTATTCATCCAGGTACTTGAAAAAGGATGTGAGGCATCCCGCCTCCACTACCCTCCCAGGCAGTGTATTCCAGGCCGTCACCACCCTCTGGGTAAAAATGTTTTTCCTCAAGTTCCCCCCAAACCTCCCCTCACTTTTAACTTGTCTGTCCTCATTTTCTTAAATTGAAGATTTGTTTGCTGGGTTATCAGGTGGGTCAGAAATTCAGCAACACTGACCTTTCACAAGCATACGTACACATGTATGTAGCCACTGGAATCTCAACAATCGTTACTCATAAAAGATCTTTTTCATTATAAAAGATTACCTTTTGGAATAACATCTGCACCAGTCCTATTCCCAAGGTTGATGGATCAGATTTTAAGTGATCTCTCTGGTGTACAATATTACCTGGATGATATTCAAATTACAGGGTCCAGTGAAAAGAATGACATTTTCCAGATGACTGTCCAATATTTGGGTCACATTATTGATAGGAAAGGCCTAAATAATGTACCTAAAAAGATGGATAGTGTAATTTAAATAATTTAATGCAGTATTCTTTATTCATACCGATCATGTTTCTTCCTAAATTCCTTCATGTCACCTACTTGGACTTGGCCTCATCTTATTTATTACATCTGTCCACGATAACAGTGGTAGGAGTGGTGTTGGTGAAGGCAGCCACTGCCGCCCTAACAGGTAGAATAAATTAAAGAAAAATCTACTAACCAAATTTGGGTATCTATGAGGTGCTCTAGGTCACCAACAAATGGAATGTCATCGCAATCTATATCCCCTTTGCTCAGCACCGTCTCTGCACCAGCCCAGACACCAACTCTGGTTCAATGGGTGACATGGAAGAATGTACCAGGAGTGGCAACAAGCACACCTTAATATGAAGTACCAATGTACCAAAACAGACTATGAAAGAGATAAACTGTTCCACAAAAAGATGAGAATGTAGTTCTGTAGCCCCCCCCCACAAAGGGTGGCATGGTGGCACAGTGGTTAGCAGAGACCTGGGTTCGATTCGCAGCTTGGCTCACTGACTGTGTGGAGTTTGCACATTCTCCCCGTGTCTGCATGGGTTTCCTCTGGGTGCTCTGGTTTCCTCCCACAGTCCAAAGAAGTGCAGGTTAGGTGGATTGGCCATGGTAAATTTCCTCTTAGTTTCCCAGGATACATAGGTTAGAGGGATTAGCGGGGTTAATATGGGGGGTTATGGGAATAAGGAATAGGGCCTGGATGGGTTTGTTGTCAGTGCAGACTCAATGGGCTGAATGGCCTCCTTCTGCACTATAGGGTTTCTATGATTTCACTGAATCAAAAACAACCATGCAGGAGGTCAGGGCAAGGGACAAGGCCAAAATATTTGCAAGCATCTTCCGACAAAAGTGCCAAGTGGGTGATCCTACTTATCTTCCTCTCTCTTGCGGTACCAACCACCATACACACCAATGCCCATTTAATTCAGCTCATTCTTGTGACAAAGAGTGGCCGAGTCCATTCAATATTATAAAGGCAATGGGCCCTGATAGTATCCCACTGAAGACCCTGCGCACCAGAACTAGCACCCCGCCCCCCCCCCCCCCCCCCCGCCCCCCGCCATCGGATAAGATTTTCTGGTACAGCTAGAACATCAGCATCTTCCCAATATGTGGCAAATTGTTCAGATATTCCTGTTCACAGGAAAAGGAGATAGATACAAACCAGTAATTTACTGCCCAGGGTGACACAGTGGCCCAGTGGTTAGCATTGTTATCTCAATATGCCAGGGATCTGGGTTCGATTCCCGGCTTGGGTCACTGTCTGTGTGGAATCTACACGTTCTCCCCGTGTCTGTGTGAGTTTCCTCCGGGTGCTCCTAACCAGCACAGTCCAAAAGACGTGCCGGTTAGGTGCATTGGCCATGCTAAATTCTCCCTCAGTGTACCTGAACAGGCACCGGAGTGTGGCAAACTAGGGGATTTTCACAGTAACTTCATTGCAGTGTTAATGTAAGCCCACTTGTGACACTAATAAATAAACATTAAACTTTAATTTAAGTAATGGGAACAGTCATTGATATTGCCATGAAAATGGGACCAACCGATACACCGCTGGCTGACACTCAGGGCCAGCGAATCTTCAGTTTTGCAGATTAAGCGGTGGAGGGGCAGGCGGGGGTGGGGATAGTTGTCGACTTTCCCGCTGATCGGCAGGGCGAACTCTCACAACGAATCTTCCAGTTGAAAACTGATTAATTATGCATTGGCCAGCTGCTCGCTGAATCACAGGGCAGACACTGATTTGTCCAGCCTCCATTACCTCATGGGGTTGAAGTCCCTGGCGCCATATTTAAGCTGCGGCCAACACATTTCCCTCTCAGCAAACCGGGTGTGTGGTGTGGCCGAGCAACACCTCCTCCAGGAGAAACAATGGATCTGTGCCTTGATTCGGCCACGAGTCCCCGACGACTCTCCTCCAGGCCCTGCACGAACACCGAGATGTCCTCTTCTCGAAGGATGCAAGCAGGAGGGCTATTTCCCTGACCATGAGACTGTTAACCTTTTGTTTTGCTTCTTCCTGCATATATTTCATTTTCAGAGCTTTAAGCTTTTCACTGAATATCTATTTCGACACTTATTTCTGACCTAATAAAAAAATTGACTGTTCTGTGTGTTAGTAGAACATAGAACAGTACAGCACAGCAACAGGCCATTTGGTCCATGGTGTTGTGCCAAACATGACGCCAAATTAAACTAATCCCTTCTGCCTGTCCTTGGTCTATATCTTTCTATTCATTACATATTCATGTGCTTATCTAAAAGCCCCTCAAACGCCCCTATCGTGTCCGACTGCACTACCACCCCTGGCAGCGCGTTCCAGACACCCACCACTCTCTGTGTAAAAAAACTGCCCCTCACATCTCCTTTGAACTTTCCTCCTTGCACCTTAAGTACATGCTCCCCTAGTATTAGACATTTCAACTCTGTCATGGGTTTTACAGTCCCCGTACTATTGTGTAATGTTCAGCAAGGCGTTTCCGTCAGTTTAGGGGTTAAGAATAGGAATGTCATGCTGCATTACACGTTGAGTATGCAAAAAAAAACTTACTTAATGGATTAATCAGTAGATGGTGCTATAGATTCTTACTCACTCCCGAGCAGAGAGCTGATTAATTTTAAGACAAAGCAGTTTCCACCTGCATCGTTCCATCATGACAATAAACGCTGGCTCCTTGAATGATTGCATTGCTGGTACATTGATTTAGGTTCTCTCCAGAAGGGTTTTTCTATCTGTTACGCAAAGCCTACAGTTTACAATGTCATCCTGTTTTAGGTATTTAGGATGATTGAATTCAGCAGCAAATGCTTTGTTTGGAGTTGCAGGCAGAAGATGACAGGGTGGGGAGAATAAGCGGCAGCAGGTCTGGAATTTTCTAGAATCCCACTACTTCTAGATTTCATACCTGCTCACGAATTTCTTTCTGTGCAATACCATTTTGCTCTCGTAAAATATGAAGAAAAAGTCTTGAAAGCCCTCAGCAGCCTCCAGTACTGCAATAAAAAAATTGGACAGATGTCTTTTGAACTCTTGAGTATAAGTGTTACTACCCTGAGGCCAATGACTCAGGTGTTTAATTATAGTCAATGTAAACCGCTTCTCTCCTGAAAGTTTCATTGTTCAGAAGGATTAAATAAATGACTATCATTGACTTTGAGCCTCTTGTCTAAATATGGCCAAGAGTGTAATTATTCTGAATGGTGAAGTGGGGAGGGAAAGCCTCTTATAAGAAAGCCTCTTATATGGCACAACAAATGTTGGAAACACTCAGCAGGTCAGACAGCATCTGTTGATCACTTGATCATTGACCTTAAATGCGAGGTTATTCACTTTGGAGGAAATAATAGCAAATTGGATTATTATCTAAATGGAAAAAAATTACAACATGCTACTGTGCAAAGGGACCTGGGGGTCCTTGTGCATGAGACGCAAAAACCCAGTCTGCAGGTGCAACAGGTGATCAAGAAGGCAAATGGGATGTTGGCCTATATCGCAAGGGGGATAGAATATAAAAGCAGAGATGTCTTGCTGCATCTGTACAGGGCATTGGTGAGGCCGCAGCTGGAATACTGTGTGCAGTATTGGTCCCCTTATTTGCGGAAGGATATATTGGCCTTGGAGGGAGTGCAGAGAAGGTTCACTAGGTTGATACCAGAGATGAGGGGTGTTGATTATGAGGAGAGACTGAGCAGATTGGGTTTGTACTCGTTGGAATTTAGAAGGCTGAGGGGGGATCTTATGGAGACCTATAAGATAATGAAGGGGCTGGATAGGGTAGAGGTGGAGAGATTCTTTCCACTTAGAAAGGAAGCTAGAACTAGAGGGCACAGCCTCAAAATAAAGGGGGGTCAGTTTAGGACAGAGTTGAGGAGGAACTTCTTCTCTCAGAGGGTGGTGAATCTCTGGAATTCTCTGCCCACTGAAGTGGTGGAGGCTACCTCGTTGAATATGTTTAAATCACGGATAGATGGATTCCTGATCGGTAAGGGAATTAGGGGTTATGAGGATCAGGCGGGTAAGTGGAACTGATCCACTTCAGATCAGCCATGATCTTATTGAATGGCGGGGCAGGCTCGAGGGGCTAGATGGCCTACTCCTGCTCCTATTTCTTATGTTTTTATGTTCTTAAACCTTGGCGTGGTGGGGAGCGGGATGCTTTTAGCCCCTCCTCCCCTCAATTACAACAGGAGGAGGGAAGTGACTGGGGAGGGGGAAGGGAGTTTGGTTAAAATTGTTAGAAATATTACGGCGGCACGGTGCATACCACTGCTGCCTCACAGCGCCAGGGACCCGGGTTCAGGACGGAGGTGAGGAGACATTTCTTCACCTAAAGAGCCTGTGGAATTCTTTACCACAGGAAGTAGTTGATGCCAAAACATTGAAATTATTCGAGAGGCAACTGGATTTGGCACTTGGGGCGAATGGGATCAAAGGTTATGGGGAAAAGCAGGATTAGGCTATTGAGTTAGACGATCAGCCATGATTGTAATGAATGGCGGGGCAGGCTCAAAGGGCCAAATGGCCTCCTCCAGCTCCTGTCTTCTACATTTCTATTCCAGCCTTGGGTGACTGTCCGTGTGGAGTTTGCACATTCTCCCCATGTCTGCATGTGTTTCCTCCAGATGCTCCAGTTTCCTCCCACAGTCCAAAGATAGGTGGATTGGCCATGGTAAATTGCCCCTTAATATCCAAAGATGTGTAGGTGAGGTGGATTAGCCACGGTAAATGCATGGGGTTACTGGGAAAGGGCAGATGGGAGGGCCGGGTGAGATGTTCTTTCGGAGAATCGGTGCTGACCCGATGGGCCGGATGGCCTCTTTCTATACTATAGGGCTTCTATGGTTCTATGTCAAACCTGATCCCAACCTCTACTTCTGTTTTAACTTTGATGTGCTCGGGGGTCAGCTGAATACACCATCCTGGAAGGACCGGTCAGTAATTGTAATAATACTGGTAAACAGGGCTAAGATTTTGTCAGCAATCTGTAATGAGGACCTTTTCACAGTAACTTAATTGCAGTGTTTATGTAAGCCTACCTGTGACACTAATAAATAAACTTTAAACTTTAAGTATGGCTTTCCCACGGCTCAGGGAACGCAGCAGCTTAATAGACACGGGTATCGCTGCATTCAGAAGCTAAATGCTTTTCCAGGACTGCTTGTGAACCAGGAGGGCTGAAGTGTTTCTGTTCCTCCCCCTGCAACCCTCCCAAGCAGTTCCTGCCTCGGTGATGTCTCCACCAGCTGCTGCCTCACCCAGAAGGAAAAAAATAACAGCTTAGACCAGTATCCTTATTTCCCCGTTTTACTGTTTTTTCCTCCTGGACTGCACACAACTCACTGAACCCACATCCCCCCTCCCCACCCCCCCACCCCCCACCCTCCTCATCTTCTCCATTGCTGGAGATCATAGCCAGCAATCTCCTGCTGCTACCATTTACCGCAAGCTTCACAGCCCTACATCTGACTGACCCCTCGATTTGACCAGCCAAGAAATGGAGTTAAAACAAAATCTGACAAGGCTCCAGGCAACACAGTGGCACAGTGGTTAGCAGTGCTGCCTCACAGCACCAGGGTCCCAGGTTCAATTCCAACCTCGGGTCACTGTCTGTGTGGTGTTTGCACATTCTCCCCGTGTCTGCGTGGGTTTCCTCCAGGTGCTCCGGTTTCCTCCCACTGTCCAAACATGTGTAGGTTAGGTTTTTAATTTGATTTATTATTGTCACATGTATTGGTATATAGTGAAAAGTATTGTTTCTTGAGTGCTATACAGACAAAGCATACCATTCATAGAGTAGGAAATAAGAGAATGCAGAATGTAGTGTTACAGTCATAGCTAGGGTGTAGAGAAAGATCAATTTAATGCAAGGTAGGTCCATTCAAAAGGCAGCAGGGAAGAAGCTGTTCTTGAGTCGGTTGTTACGTGACCTCAAAGTTTTGTCTGATTAGGTGGATTAGCCATGGTAAATGCACAGGGTAATGGGGATAGGATAGGCGGGGTGGGGGCATGGGTCGCATGCTGAGTCAGTGCAGTCTCGATGGGCTGAATGGTCTCCTTCTGCACTGTAAGGATTCTATGATTCTATGCTGTAAAATGTGTCAGGAATTCTGTCTTCCCAGTATTCCCAGGTTCTCCCTGACTTTAACAGGTGTCCCTACTCTTTCCTGGCCTTCCTGCAAATATATGGGCCATTAATTCTGGGCGAGGTTCTCTGGCCTCTCCCCAGCGTTTTTTCTGCGGCACGACTTTCACTGGCGGCACTATCCTGCGGTCCTGCCGCTGTCAATGGGGATTCCCATTGAGGCCACCCCCATGCCACGGGAAACTCATGGCATGGGGTGCGCCATCGGCACAACCAGAGAATACCACCAGCATGAACGGCCAGAGAATTGCGGGCCTCTGTTTCTCTCTCCACGGGTACTGAGTGCTTCCAGCCTTTTCTGTTTTCATTTCAGGTTTCCAGCAAAAGCAGCCTTTTGCTTTTACCTTATGTAACATACAGTCATAGAGGTTTACAGCATGGAAACAGGCCCTTCAGCCCAACTTGATGATGCCGCCCAGTTTTTACCACTAAGCTAGTGGGTGGGGATGTACTGCCGGCAGGACCGGATAATCCCACATGGCAGGAATGGCTGGAGAACTCCAAAAATAAAGTTTAAAATTATTTATTAGTTACTAGTAGGCTTATATTCACACTGAAATGAAGTTACTGTGAAAATCCTCTGGTCGGCACACTCCGACGCCTGTTCGGGTATGTTGAGGGAAAATTTAGCCTGGCCAATGCACCTAACCAGCACATCTTTGGACAGTGGGAGGGAACTGGAGCACCCGGAGGAAACCCACGCAGACATGGGGAGAATGTCTAGGGGGCACAGTGGTTCGCACTGCTGCTTCACAGCTCCAGGGACCTGGGTTCGATTCCTGGCTTGGGTCACTGTCTGTGTGGAGTTTGCACATTCTCCTCGTGTCTGCGTGGGTTTCCTCCGGGTGCTCCGGTTTCCTCCCACTGTCCAAAGATGTGCGGGTTAGGTTGATTGGCCGTGCTAAAATTGCCCCTTCGTGTCCTGAGATGCGTAGGATAGATGGATTAGTGGGTAAATGTGTAGGGATATGGGGGTAGGGCCTGGGTGGGATTGTGGTCGGCGCAGACTCGATGGGCCAGATGGCCTCTTTCTGCACTGTAGGATTTCTATGATTCTATGATAATGTCCAAACTCCACACAGACAGTGACCCAATCCGGGAATCAAACTTGAGTCCCTGGTGCTGTGAGGCAGCAGTGCTCACCACTTTGCCACCATGCTGGCCCAGATCTCTTGTATCTTTTCGGCTTGTGATTTCTGTTGCTGTGTAATAATGAAATCATGAATCAATAATTGAGCAGCTGACATCTATCATTTGGCAGTCAGGACCTGGGGTCCTTGCTCTGCATTCGCAGGGGTTTTGCTGGAATGTGTTAATTTTCACAGGGAGTCTTTAAAAATCTGTCAAATTTTGTAGACCGTGTTATAAATAACTCCGAGCAGCAAACACCACGCAACAGAAATTGTTTATTAAATAAAAGCTTCACATGAAATATTTTTCCACCTGTCCCCTTTTTGCAGAGATTATATTTTCCCCTTCTGTCTTCTGTGCCTTGTTTTGTACATCTGGCTTCATTTTGCTTTGCATCAACCCAGTTTTTTTACTCTCTCATGCATGTGCCTGCCATAAAATCTGTAACATATAGCACTGAATAGTGGTACTTTTGCAGCTGCTGATACCTGGAAGTCAATGGCTTCACTGTGCCTCCAGATATAAAATTTAATGAGCCATCATAAGATCAGAATGTGGGGGAGGAGTGGGAGGAGGAATTTTCAGGCTGGTTCTAATGTTTCTTTTTAACAGTTTGCCACTTTTTTTGTATTTGTGAGCTTCTGAGTATCTATATTTTTGAAGCAAGCAATGTAGAGGCAGGGTTCGAATGTGGAACTCGCTACCACAGGGATTGATTGAGGTAAATAGCATACATGTATTTAAGGGGAAGCTAGTTACATGAGAGAAAAAGAAATAGGAGGGTCGGGTTGGATGAAGAAAGCTGGGAGGCAGTTTATATCGAGCATAAATATCGGCACAGACCAATTGTCCTGTTTTTGTGCTGTAATTGGAAGGTAATTCTACGTAAATAAGGCAGATATTTCTGTCAAGATCCTGAGTCAGTGTCACCAAAATTCGCAAGACTTTTTTTTTATTGTCTGGACAGCCGAGGACACTACACTGACAATCCCCGATGCAGAGTACCTAGCCCCCATGGCCTGCCTTCCCTTCAGCCTCCACCCCATCTCATTAGATTGCGCTCCTTGGCACTGCCCGGTGGGCAGTGTCAAGGTGCCAGGCTGGCACTGCCAGAGTCCCAGGGCCGGCAAGGGGACTTCCCGCCCCTTCCCCCTACCACCCAGAGGGCCTCAATGACAATCAGACCCACCGGAAAGGCTATCACGTCTGGTCCCCCTTGCTGGGGACTACACGTGATCCTCACTGGTGATGACCTCCATCGGGGAGGCTGTTAAGGCAAGTGAGCCCGGACAATCGCACTCACTGATAATATTTAAATTTGGTTATAAATCTTAAAATCTACGCTGGTTGAGCTGGGTGAGAGGTGAGAGTGCTTAAACAAAGGAGACTATAAAGGGATGAGGGAGGAGTTGGCTAAGGTAGACTGGGAGCAAAGACTTTATGGTGGGACAATTGAGGAACAGTGGAGGACTTTCAAAGCGATCTTTCACAGTGCTCAGCAAAAGCATATACCAGTGATAAGGAAGGACTGTAGAAAAAGAGATAATCAGCCATGGACATCTAAGGAAATAAAGGAGGATATCAAATTGAAAGAAAATGCATACAAAGTGGCAAAGATTAGTGGGAACCTAGAGGATTGGGAAATCTTTAAAGGTCAGCAGAAAGCCACGAGAAAAGCTATAAAGAAAAGTAAGATGGATTATGAGAGTAAACTAACTCAGAATATAAAAACAGATTGCAAAAGTTTCTACAAATATATAAAACGAAAAAGAGTGGCGAAAGTAAACATTGGTCCTTTAGCGGACGAGAATGGGGATGTAATAACTGGAAATGAGAAAATGGCTGAGGCATTGAACAGGTATTTTGTGTCGGTCTTCACAGTGGAAGACACAAATAACATGCCAAAAATTGATGACAGGAAGGCTATGGCAGGTGAGAACCTAGAAACTCTCATCATCACGAAAGAGGTAGTGTTGGGCAAGTGAATGGGGCTAAAGGTAGACAAGTAAAGGTAGTGACTTTTAAGAGGCGTCTTGACAAGTACATGAATGAGATGGGAATAGAGGGATATGGTCCCCGGAAGAGTAGGGGGTTTTAGTTAAGCCGGGCAGCATGGTCGGTACAGGCTTGGAGGGCCGAAGGGCCAGTTCCTGTGCTGTTATTTTCTTTGTTCTTTGTTCTAAGTCTCCTGGGTCCTGATGGAATGCATCCCAGGGTACTAAAAGAGATGGCGGGAGAAATAGCAAATGCACTCGTGGTAATTTACCAAAATTCACTGGACTCTGAGGTGGTTCCCGCAGATTGGAAAACAGCAAATGTGACGCCACTGTTTAAAAAAGGAGGTAGACAAAAGGTAGGTAACTACACGCCGGTTAGTTTAACTTCTGTAGTGGAGAAAATGCTTGAATCTATCATCAAGGAAGAAATAGCGAGACATCTGGATATAAATTTTTCCATTGGTAAGACGCAGCATGGGTTCATGAAGGGCAGGTCATGTTTAACTAATTTGGTGGAATTCTTTGAGAACATTACATGTGCAGTGGACAATAGGGAACCTGTGGATGTGGTGTATCTGGATTTCCAGAAGGCATTTAACAAGGTGCCACACCAAAGACTGCTACATAAGATACAGTGTTACGGGTAATGTATTGGCCTGGATAGAGGATTGGTTAACTAACCGAAAGCAAAGAGTGGGGGTAAATGGGTGTTTTTCTTTTTGGCGATCAGTGACTAGTGGTGTGCCTCAGGGATCAGTGTTGGGACCGCAATTGTTTACGATTTACATAGATGATTTGGAGTTGGGGACCAAGTGTAGTGTGTCAAAATTCACAGATGACACTAAGATGGGTGGAAGAGCAAAGTGCCGAGGATGCTGAAAGCCTGCAAAGGGATATAGATAATCTAAGTGAGTGGGCGAGGGTCTGGCAGATGGAATACAATGTTGGTAAATGTGAGGCCATCCATTTTGGTAGGAATAACAGCAAAATGGACTATTATTTAAATGGAGAAAAATTGCAGCATGCTGCTGTGCAGAGGGACCTGGGTGTCCTTGTGCAGGAATCTCAAAGAGTTGGTTTGCAGGTGCAGCAGGTAATTAAGAAGGCAAATGGAACTTTGTCCTTCATTGCTAGGGGGATGGAGTTTAAAAGCAGTGAGATTATGTTGCAGCTATATAAGGTGCTGGTGAGGCCACACCTGGAGTACTGTGTACAGTTTTGGTCTCCTTACTTGAGAAAGGATATACTGGCACTGGAGGGGGTGCAGAGGAGATTCACTAGGTTGATTCCGGAGTTGAGAGGGTTGGCTTATGAGGAGAGACTGAGTAGACTGGGGCTATACTCATTGGAATTCAGAAGAATGAGGGGAGATCTTATAGAAACATATAAGATTATGAAGGGAATAGATAAGATAGACGCAGGGAAGTTGTTTTCACTGGCGGGTGAAACTAGAACTAGGGGGGATAGCCTCAAAGTAAGGAGAAGCAGATTTAGGACTGAGTTGAGGAGGAACTTCTTCACGCAAAGGGTTGTGAACCTGCGGAATTCCCTGCCCAGTGAAGCAGTTGAGGCTACCTCACTGAATGTTTTTAAGGCAGGGATAGATAAAATTTTGAACAGTAAAGGAATTAAGGGTTATGGTGAGCGGGTGGGTAAGTGGAGCTGAGTCCACAAAAAGATCAGCCGTGTTCTTATTGAATGGCGGAGCAGGCTCGAGGGGCCAGATGGCCTACTGCTGTTCCTAGTTCTTATGTTCTTATGTTAAACCGGGTGCAAACCCAGTTTTTCACCTCTCGTGCGATCTTACCAGCTCGGCATACTGATCGACCAATTGTCACTCATCCCTAATTGCTCTTCAAAGGCAGCCATTTTTTTTCATTCATTCACAGGATGTGGGCGTCGCTGGCTAGGCCAGCATTAATTGCCCATCCCTAGTTGCCCTTGAGAAGGTGGTGGTGAGCTGCCTTCTTTAACCATTGCCGGTCCCTAAGATGTAGGTACACATGATGTGGAGATGCCGGTGTTGGACTGGGGTAAACACAGTAAGAGTTTTAACAACACCAGTTTAAAGTCCAACAGATTTATTTGGTAGCAAATGCCATTAGCTTTCGGAGCACTGCTCCTTTGTCAGATGGAGTGAATATCTGCTCTCAAACAGGGCATACAGAGACACCTCTGCATGTGTCTCTGTATGCCCTGTTTGAGAGCAGATATCCACCCCATCTGATGAAGAAGCAGCGCTCCGAAAGCTAATGGCATTTGCTACCAAATAAACCTGTTGGACTTTAACCTGGTGTTGTTAAAACTCTTACTATGTAGGTACACATGCAGTGCTGTTAGGGAGGGAGTTCCGGGATTTTGACCCAGCAACGGTGAAGGAAAGGTAACATATTTCCAAGTCAGGATGGCGAATGACTTGGAGGGGATCCTCCAGGTGGTGGTGTTCCCAGGTATCTGCTGCCCTTGTCCTTCTAGATGTCTGAGCTAAGCTAGATGATTAGCATCACTGGCAGTTGCCATGACTGAACCAGACCTGAGCACCCATACTTCATACACCAGGAGTCATTGGAAGACAATCAGAAGTTGAAACCCTGGTTACACTCTTGACACAATTTCTTTAGTCTAGAGCGCTGTGAGCAATTACAGTACCATTCAATTGTTCCCATGATGTTGACTAATGCAGCTAAGAGTGGGGGTTAAGTTTAGAAATCTTCCTCATCTGTATGAGTCAATACCATAAAACACAATACATTTACCCACTGAACCACAGGGGAAACCTAGATAAGAAGTAGCTGAAATAACTCCAGGAGTCAGCTGTGAAGGAACCATGCTTTATTACACAAAATGAAAATAAACAACAACCATGGCCAGGATTTTACAAACTCGCTCGGGCGAGGCTCGTAAAATCCCACCTGAGGCCAATGGAGAATTCTATTCTGCGAGCCTCACCCGCCCTGATTCGGGGGCGGGGGTGCTGGTAACATTCTGGCCTACAAGTCTGTGGTAAACACAACAGGTCCCAACTTGGACTAAAAGTTTAATGGACCCTCTCACGGCCTTGCTTATATAGGGCTCAGTATACAAGTTCCACTGGTGGGATAATTACCAGTCCTTTAGGGAACTCATATTCAACTGGGAGGTCAATTAGTGATTTCCCATTAAAATCATGGGGGTTATCAAAGTAGCAAACATGGGTAAAATTATAATTTACACACCATTGAATAATTTTGATGAATTTTCTGGTACGAAGCAAATTTCCTTTAAATAAATTAAAGAAATAAGGACCTGGACTTTAAACCTATGATTCTTTTAAGAACATAAGAAATAGGAGCAGGAGTAGGCCATCTAGCCCCTCGAGCCTGCCCCGCCATTCAATAAGATCATGGCTGATCTGACGTGGATCAGTACCACTTACCCGCCTGATCCCCATAACCCTTAATTCCCTTACCGATCAGGAATCCATCCATCCGCGCTTTAAACATATTCAGCAGATATTTTGTCCAGAAACATAGCACAACAGACAAAAGAAAGAAAACTTCGCACTATCAACTAAATCACAGTTCAGGAAAATGTCCTATCATTTTTCATATTTCCTACCACATACCTATGTTGTTCCCTTCTCAATGAAGAGGGGATTTGTGGAATGCTTTTACTATGACATTATTTTCTCCCACAAAGGGGCAACTCCAAGCATGAAACAAAACTCTTTAAGTGAAAGTTAGCTGGCAGCTACTCGGGTTTATAAGTCCTATGGCTCTCCTACTGCAACGTTGCTTCCCTGCGCCATCAACATCAATTGATGTAATTTCAAAAGAACTTGAATTGTGCGCAAGTCTGACGTGACCTTCATTCCCCAATGAGATGGATTTAGTTCCTGAGCTTTGCTTTGTGGCTGAATGATCTGAAACCTGTGATTATTATTGTTGTCATTTTCTAAATCCGATCCACAGCCTCTATCTTTTTGTAAGTATGGTGCTACAGATGGACACAATGCTTTTGTACACTTCCTAATGCCTTATAGATTCGCAATGTTACTTCCTCGCATTTCACTTTCTAAGATTTACTGACATTTCCCCATTTTCTTTGAAATTCCAACAATGTTGCACTGTGAAGATACATTTTCTCACCTATTAAACCTCAATCTTTCTCTGATTTACCTTCTTACATGATTTAGTCTCAAAGAATCATAGAATCCTACAGTGCAGAAGGAGGTCATTTGGCCCATCGTGTCTGCACCGACCACAATGCCATCTAGGCCTTATCCCCATAACCCCATGCATTTACCCTAGCTAGTCCCCCTGACACCAAGGGGCAATTTAGCATGGCCAATCCACCTAACCCACAGATTCACATTTACTTTCTGGGAGTGGGGGCAATCTGGCAATAAATTAGACGTCAAAGGAAACAGTTGTCATTTTGGACAAAGTTAACCTGTAATTATTCTTGCCAGTGATTTTGTCCACTCATAACTTTATGGGTTAGTCCTAAAGACAAATACCATGTTCTAATGAGAATGGTATCTTGTAACAATATGCTAATTACCTAAATTAATTAACCTTGATATTTCTAATTTTTCCTGCACTTCAGTCAAGCTTCGCACTGGCAAGAATCACAGCTGGTCTCCACCAGTGGAAGACCGATGTGATGGCCTTGCCAGGGGGATTGGAGACTATTGAAGCCCCCAGGTGGTCGTGGGCATGATGGGGCAGTGCCCATGGGGCACTGCCAGCAAGGCAGTGCCTACCTGCTACACTGATGCCCGGGCATCCTGGCACTGCCCACCAGGCACCATAACTGTGCCAGAGACAGTGCCAAGGGTGGTTGGCATGAGTGGGGGTGGCGCCTGAGTGGGGTTGCAGCTATGACAGGGGTCTAGAAGGGGAGCTCCACCGGGTTGGGAGGGAGGGTACTCTGCAGGGGTGGCAATTGGGAAGGGAGGGAACTCTGCAGATGGGGGCGGTCAACAGGCGGGGGGGGTCCCGATATCTGTGGGGTGGGTGGGGAAGGTGGCAGGAGATCTCAAAGTACACTGGGAGATCCAGGCACTTGCACAATGGCGCTCCAAGAGCTTAGCAGCCGGCTTCCCTGGTGAGCTCAGGCACCGCCCCCTTGCTGGTGAGAATCACAGCCTGGCACCCTTTTTGTATTAAGAGCCATAAGATTGCGATTCGCAGCTCACCAAAAAAAGGTGTAATTCTCTCCAGTTTTCCCGCTCGTTCAGCATTTAGAATTACTTTTGTAAGATCCCAACCATAGGGTGGAATAATCTTTTACCTACCCATCTGCCACGGGAATTGTGGCCGGCGGGACATGGACCGTGCAAAGGTCTGTTGACCTCAGGGGGGATTTTCCGGTCTTGGGACGAATGCAGCCAGAAAATCCTGCCCATAGTCTTTGGTCCCTACCACAAACTCTACCCACTAGTCACTGACTCCATCCCTCTCCCTAGCAACCCTCTGAAGCTGACGTATTTCTCCCCTTTTGTCATCTGCACTAATGTGTGGGATGCCATTTTCTCCTTAATATGTAATCCTTTTTATAATAAAATTCAGAAATACACTGAACCTCCAATTCCAAGTAAAGCTGCTTTGATAGATTTGCTTTAATTCGTACTGTAATTTGATCAATCTCTTCAAACTAAACACATGGCTTTCTTTCCCTCCATCTTCATTCAGCTTACTAAAGATCGTGTCAGATAACCTTATCTCACTTTTCTCATCCTGTGCTAGGCGATGGCCTACTGGTATTATCGCTATACTATTCATCCAGAAACTCAACTAATGTTCTGGGGACCCGGGTTCAAATTCTGCCACGGCAGATGGTGGAATTTGAATTCAATCAAAAATATATGGAATTAAGATTCTACTGATAACCATTGTCGATTGTCGGAAAAACCCAACTGGTTCACTAATGTCCTTTATGGAAGGAAATCTGCTGTCCTTACCTGGTCTGGCCTACACATGACTCCAGAGCCACAGCAATGTGGTTGACTCTCAACTGCCCTCTGAGATGGCCGAGTGAGGCACTCAGTTCAAGGGCAATAAATGAAGGCCAGCCAGCGACGCCCATGTTCCACAAATGAATAAAGAAATCAGCATGTGCTCCCAGTGTGAAAGGTCCCCCATTCCCCCAGTGTGTGCTTTGATTACGAGATAAGCCATTTATTTATGATTGGACCAACTGGAAATGGGGCGCTGGGAATGTTAGCTGCAATGACATCCCCCAGAGTGAAAGAGAGAGAAAATCCAACAGCTTTAGAAAAGTTTTTTTTAAAGTTTATTTATTTATTAGTCACAAGTAAGGCTTACATTAACACTGCAATGAAGTTACTGCTAAATTCCCCTAGTCGTCACACTCCGGCACTTGTCAATGCACCTAACCAGCATGTGTTTTAGACTGTGGAAGGAAAGCGGAGCATCCGGAGGAAACCCACGCAGACACGAGGAGAATGTGCAAATTCCACACAGACGGTGAGCCAAGCCAGGAATCAAACCCGGATCTCTGGCGCTGTGAGGCAGCAGTGCTAACCACTGTGTTGCCCAAAAACTTTATGTTAAGCTTTTGGGAATTTGGTGATATCCTAATCCTTAGGGAAATAGTACTTTACATTGAAGTCCACACCTCTCATCTGCAAGGAATTTAAAATATTAGCTCGAATAGCAGAGCAACACACCAGGTCAGAGAGGATTTGTGAGGACCACGATGGAATCCCACTACAATGCAATGGGTGAGAATTGTTTGTCGAGGTAAAGAAACATTCTTTCAGAACATGCTGCTCCATTAGAATCAGAACATGTCTCCAACAGTTAGAATAGTTATTGGATTTCCAGGACTGGAAGGTGTATGGGGGTGGGGTTTGATGGTCAGGATGGAGGTTCTTGAGTCAGCCAGGTTGTGTCAGTCTCACTGTAGCAAGGAAGAAAAATCTGTCTTTCAACCTGGGCTGGACGCTTGGTTAGGATTTAGTCAGCACAGGCCCAAACATCACAAACCGTTATTTTTGGCTCACCTCCCACCTCTATCTTAAAGTTTATTTATTAGTGTAACAAATAACACCATCATCCCTATGAAACTCATCTCCAAACTCCGTGGCCTGGGCCTTGGCACCTCCTTCAGGGACTGGATCATGAACTTCCTAACTCACAGACCACAATCAGTAAGGGTAGGCAACAACACCTCCTCCACGATCATCCTCAACCCAATGCCCCACTCAGCCCCCTGCTATACTCCTGATACACCTATGACTGTGTGGCCAAATTCCCCCCCAATTCGATTTTCAAGTTTACTGACGACACCACCATAGTGGGTCGGATCTCAAACAATGATGAGACAGAGTATAGGAATGAGATAGATAATCTGGTGAACTGGTGCGGCAACAATAATCTCTCCCTCAATGTCAACAAAATGAAGGAGATTGTCATCGACTTCAGGAAGCGTAAAGGAGAACATGTTCCTATCTACATCAATGGGGACGAAGTAGAAAGGGTCGAAAGCTTCAAGTTTTTTGATGTCCAGATCACCAACAACCTATCCTGGTCTCCTCATGCCGATGCTATAGTTAAGAAAGCCCACCAACACCTCTACTTTCTTAGAAGACTAAGGAAATTTGGCATGTCAGCTACAACTCTCACCAACTTTTACAGGTGCACCATAGAAAGCATTCTTTCTGGTTGTATCACAGCTTGGTATGGCTCCTGCTCTGCCCAATAACACAAGGAACTACAAAAGGTTGTGAATGTAGCCCAATCCATCACGCAAACCAACCTCCCATCCATTGACTTTGGCTACACTTCCCGCTGCCTTGGCAAAGCTGCCAGCATAATTAAGGACCTCACGCAATCCGGACATTCTCTCTTCCATCTTCTTCCGTGGGGAAAAAGATACAAAAGTTTGAGGTCATGTACCAACCGACTCAAGAACAACTTCTTCCATGCTGCTGTCAGACTTTTGAATGGACTTACCTCGCATTAAGTTGATCTTTCTCTACACCCTAGCTATAACTGTAACACTACATTCTGCACTCTCTTGTTTCATTCTCTATGAACGGTATGCTTTGGCTGTATAGCGTGCAAGAAACAATACTTTTCACTGTATGTTAATACATGTGACAATAATAAATCAAATCAAAATCAAATTAAATCAAATCAAATAGGCAATGAAGTTACTGTGAAAATCCCCTAGTCGTCACACTTCGGGGCCTGTTCAGGTACACTGAGGGAGAACTTAGCATGGCCAGAGCACATAACCAGCACATCTTTCAGACTGTGGGAGGAAACGGAGCATCCGGAGGAAACCTACGCAGACATAGGGAGAACGTGCAAACTCCACACAGACAGTGACCCAAGCTGGGAATTGAAATGTGGGTCCCTGGCACAGAGGCAGCAGTGCCAACCACTGTGCCACCATGCCGCTCTCGCCCAGTGTAATAGTCCCAGCTCAGACCAGGAGGAAAATAGGCAAGAGAGAATGGAAGCTGATGCCCACACAGCCGATTCTAAAATGGTGTTTGGATGGTTATAACTAGCGACTGACTTTGTCAGCTAATATCAACGATAATTCACTACTCTGATGAAGGGTCATCCAGCCTCAACACGTTGGCTCTATTCTCTCTCCACAGATGCTGCCGACCTGCTCAGATTTTCCAGCTTTTTCTGTGATTGTTTTTGATAACTCACCACTAATGGCTAGCGCCAGTTGATTTCTAGAGTGTGAAATAACGCAGAGAACAGCTACATTATAAAGTGCAACTTTCACTTCAGCTGGTTTTAAAATCTGTCCTAATGCTCCGCTTGTCGCTTCGGCACTTGGCCGGTTGCGTCAGCTCATCATTCCTGAGCTAAAGTGTTGACAGTTGTTATTTTTTTTAAAATAATCCTGTTTAAAAAGAAAGACATGAATTTCTGTAGCGCCTTTTGTGTCTCCAGTAATGCCCCAAACGGAAGGGGGGGGGGGGGGGAATACTAAAAAAAATCAAGATTCCTTACCTATGTTGACAGGAGTATTTAACGCTGGGAGGATTTTCTGTTGTTTGCAGAGTATAATTTTTAAAACCAGCTACTGTGGAATTGTACAGAGAGAGGGGAGGTGGGAGACAGGAAGGGGAATTCACTGAATGTTTGCAAGGCTGGATATATACAAAAGCCTAACAAGAGAAACTTGGTAAGATGGAACAGGATTATTAAATAGAACTGCAATGTGTCAGTGTGTGGAGTGCTTGAGCCAGCCAGGCTGTGTCTGTCTCACCGTCTGTGTGTGGTGTCTAGTCTGTCTCACTGTGTCACGTCTAGTGCCTGTCTGTATCTCTGTGCTTGTGTGTCTTGTCTCTCTGTATCTGTGTTCGTCTCTGTGTGTATCTCTGTCTATGTGTGTGTCTCTGAGTTTGTGTGTCTGCCTCACTGTATCTGTCTCTGTGTTTGTGTGTCTCATTATGTGTGTGTCTGCCTCACTGTGTGTTTGTGAGTCCAGTCTGTGTGTGTTTAGTCTGTGATCGCCTCTCTCTCTCTCCCCGGCGTGCAGACGCTGAGCGTCACTCAGTGTCAGATGGCCGGGGGAGTGAGTCGGAAAAAGGACGCGGAGGAAGGAGGCTGGAGTGAGTGAGAGCCCGGGCTCTTGAACCTGACACTTCCAGCTCAACAAACCGCCCCCTCTGAGTGCGTGTAAAAAACCTGCAGCAACTTGATCTTCAACCCGAAACAATCTGCTGCAAATCGCAGCCCCCTCCCCAATCTCAGCAACACTTTCACCAAAGGCAGCAAATCTCCCGAGCATGGCGAACGCCCTGAGAGTTGTCTTTCTGTGCGCCACTTTCACCCTGTTGACAGGACGAGGTAAGAAGCGATTTCATTTCTCTCTCTGAGGTTGGGTGGATCCCTCTCTCCAGCCTGACATTATAACGGGCTGCTGACTAATTGACGCAGTATCCAGGGCTGTGTTTATTTATTATTATTGTCAAAATATTTACATTTCAGCGAGCTGGAAATTGGTCATTTCTTTCTGAATGTGTTTTTAAACAGAGCTTGGGGCTGTGTGAGTAAAAGCAAGAGTGTGTTGGTTCTATATATTTATATATTTTGGGAAGCAGTTGACAATAGGATTGATTTGAGCCGCCGCACTGCGTATGGGAGCTCTCCACAGCCCGGGGTGAATAGTTAGCCCTGCCAACAATACTACATCCCCACTCCCCCTTCCCCTCTGCCAGGCTGATTTCCCCCCCCCCCTCCCCTGCCAGGCTGATTTCCCCCCCCCCCCTCCCCTGCCAGGCTGATTTCCCCCCCCCTGCCAGGCTGATTTCCCCCCCCCCCCCCCCTGCCAGGCTGATTTCCCCCCCCCCTCCTCTGCCAGGCTGATTTCCCCCAACCCCCTCTGCCAGGCTGATTCTCTCCCCCCCCCTCCTGCCAGGCTGATCTCCCCTGCCAGGCTGATCTCCCCCCCTCCCTCCCCTGCCAGGCTGATCTCCCCCCCTCCCTCCCCTGCCAGGCTGATCTCCCCCCCCTCCCTCCCCTGCCAGGCTGATCTCCCCCCCTCCCTCCCCTGCCAGGCTGATCTCCCCCCCTCCCTCCCCTGCCAGGCTGATCTCTCCCCCTCCCTCCCCTGCCAGGCTGATCTCTTCCCCCCCCCCCCCCCCCCCCGGCCAGGCTGATTTCCCCCCCCCCTCCCCTATCTGGCCAGGCTGATTTCCCCCCCCCCCCCCCCTCTGCCAAGCTGATTTCCCCCCCCCCCTCTGCCAGGCTGATTCTTCCCCCCCCCCACCCCGCCAGGCTAATTTCCCCCCCCCCCCTCTGCCAGGCTGACTTCCCCCCCCCCCCCTCCTGCCAGGCTGATTTCCCCCCCCCCTCTGCCAGGCTGACTTCCCCCCCCCCTCCTCCTGCCAGGCTGATTCCCCCCCTCTGCCAACCCAGGTTTAGTTTGGTTCTGGGGGTGACGGTTTCAGCAGTCAGAAACTGTGTCCTTTTTTCCTAATGTTTTGAGTTGAGGGGACTGTGAGATAAATGAGGCCAATTCTCAGCAGCCATTGATCACATCAGCAGCAGCAGCAACAATAACAACCCCCAAAACCAGAGCAGAGGCTGAATCCCCATCAGCAGGAGAGGTTTGCCACCGCTTCATGGCCACTGGACTGAAAGGGGATCTGGTCCCCACATTGAACTATAATAGGGAGATTCCGGCAGGAACTCACTGGATCCCCAATCCACCAGCCCTGCCACAAATACAATAACGTCTCCACTATCCCCAACCCCCTCTGCCGGTTTAATTCAGGTTTATTTTGGTGTTGGGGGTGACAGCTTCAGCCATCACAGACTGTGTCCTTTTAGACTTTTTGGGTTGAGTTTATGTGGGGGCTGTGCACAGCCAAAGTAAAACCCCAGACGCAAGATCTTTCTGGTTTAATCGAGGGGGGGGCGGGGGGGGCTGCGGAAAGGGATTCAAAATCTTGAATTGATTTATTATTGTCAGATGTATTAGTATACAGTGTAAAATATTGTTTCTTGCACTATACAGACAAAGCATACATTGTCACATGTATTAGTATACAGTGAAAAGTATTGTTTCTTGCGCGCTATACAGACAAAGCATACCGTTCATAGAGTACATGTGGGAGAAGGAAAGGAGAGGATGCAGAACGTAGTGTTACAGTCATAGCTAGGGTGTGGAGAAAGATAAGAGTTATATTAGGGTTTTAGAAGCATAGAACAAGAGTATAAGATAGAATTAGACGGTATGCTGGGCACAGCTCGTAAGAGGTTGCCTCGCTCCAGCGCCATCTTGAATTCGCCCCATCAGCTGATGCAGCTTTTGAGCCACTTTCAAATACAGTTTGTTGTAAAACATGAGTCAGCAGGTGCTGTATCGCCACCGACTTGTGTTAGCAATTTGTGTTTGCCTTGCAGTGAGGGGGAGCTGGAATATTAGTGACATGAATGAATTGTTTTCCTCATTCATGTTCGAGTGAGTTAGAATAGATTAAAAGATCCAGATTCTAACTCACTCGTGCCTAAAAGTGTTGTCACTTGAGTTAATAACTCATTGGAATAGTTCAATTCAGTGTCTGAACATAACACAGTGGTTAGCACTGCTGCTTCACAGCTTCAGGGACCCGGGTTCGATTCCCAGCTTGGGTCACTGTCTGTGTGGAGTCTGCACATTCTCCCCGTGTCTGCGTGGGTTTCCTCCGGGTGCTCCGGTTTCCTCCCACAGTCTGAAAGACGTGCTGGCCATGCTAAATTCTCCCTCGGTGTACTCGAACAGGTGCTGGAGTGTGGTGACTGGGGGATTTTCACAGTAAATTCATTGCAGTGTTAACGTAAGCCAACTTGTGACACTGATAAATAAATTTAAAAAACAAGACTTGACATTCCAGTGCAGTGCTGAGGGAGTGCTACTCTGAAAAGGTATTGTTTATCGTGTAGATGTTAAATTCAGGCCTCATTTGACCTTTCCAGTGGATGTGAAAAACTCCATGACAGCAATTCAAAGATGTGGAGACAGCAATTCAAAGGGCAGGGGAGATCTCCCTGATCTCCTGGCCATTATTAATCCTGATGTGGAGATGCCGGCGTTGGACTGGGTTAAACTTCTTACATTATTAATCCCTCAGTCAACATCACAAATTATCTGGTTATTATCACATTGCTGTTTGTGGGAGCTTGCGGTATCTAAGGTAGCTGTTGTGCTTTCCACATTACAATAGTGACTAAACTTCAAAAGTACTTTATTGGCTATAAAACGCTTTGGTGCTTCCTGTGGTCACGGAAGGTGCTGTAGAGATGTAAGTCTTTTAAACGGAGTGGCATATTTGACAACATAAGAGCTACACATACAGGTCAGATTGTGTAGGTCTTTGAATGAATATTTGAGCTTTTTGAAGTGGGCATGTGTTTTATTACTGATGAGATGCCTCACATTTTTCAAACCTTTACGGATTTATTTTGTATTTTCTAATTCTAAGCCAAAAAAACTTTTGACAGTGAAAATGAGGAACATATTACGTAAGATGTTTATTCACTAGGCAGAGGCGAATGCACAAATAATATAATGAAGTACCTCAGGTACAGAGACAGTAAGGAGTCTTACAACACCAGGTTAAATTCCAACAGGTTTATTTGGTAGCATGAGCTTTCGGACCGTTGCCCCTTCTCCGGTACAGAGTGAGGATTGCACGTATTCTGAGAAGTTTTTAAATAAGTAAAACAGCTGCTGGACTTAAATGGAGGAATCGCTGGGTCAGGGAGATTTCACCAAATCAGATGGAGGGTCCAAAGATGTACAGGTTAGGTGGATTAGCCATGGGAGATATGTGGGATTACAGGGATAGGGTGGGGGAGAGGGCCTAGGTAGGATACTCAATGTCAGAGAATCAGTGCAGACTTGATGGGCTGAATGGCCTCTTTTGCATTGCAGGGATTCTATGATAAAACTGTTAAAAGTAATTTATTATTTTACATAATGCTATCTCCCAAGTTGATGCAAGCATTTAACACATAAAATGAACATAGAACATAGAAAAACTACAGCACAAACAGACCCTTCGGCCCACAAGTCCCTACCTACCTAGGCCTATATATAGGCTTACCTATAACCCTCAATCCTATTAAGTCCCATGTACTCATCCAGAAGTCTCTTAAAAGACCTTATCGAGTTTGCCTCCATCACCATTGACGGCAGCTGATTCCACTCACCCACCACCCTCTGAGTGAAAAACTTACCCCTGACATCTCCTCTGTACCTACTCCCCAGCACCTTAAACCTGTTCCTCTCGTAGCAGCCATTTCAGCCCTGGGAAAAAGCCTCTGAGAATCCACCCGATCTATACCTCTCAACATCTAGTACACCTCTATCAGGTCACCTCTCATCCTTCGTCTCTCCAAGGAGAAAAAACCGAGCTCCCTCAACCTATCCTCATAAGGCATGCCACCCAATCCAGGCAACATCCTTGTAAATCTTCTCTGCACCCTTTCAATAATTTCTACATCCTTCCTGTAATGAGGCGGAAGGAATAAGATGTTTGAAATTTGGATTCATGCTGAATTAAAATTGCAATTGGCAAACAAAGGATACACAACGGTGATATTATGAAGATTATTATGTCTGGCAGGGAATCCTACACTCATACAACATAAAGTGTGATATTCTCTTTAACTGGCCCAAATTCCCTTAAATGAAACCCCAGGGTGTACATTTGAGAGATGAGTAAAGCTTGTCAGATTAATTTCAAGTTATTGGTAAGAACCCTTTTTACATTAAAGAATAATTTACATTCAGCAGAAACAGACTGTGCTTTTGAGAGCCTCCCACCATGAAGATGGCTGTCCCACAAGTTATGCACAACATGTTTTAGCTAATGTGCTAGCGTTTTGTAGTTGCTTCCACGTCCCTTTTTATCAACTAAGCACTGGCACATTAGCTGGCCCCTGATCTCGAGCAGAATTATCCAGGCTGTGCAAACAGTGGCAGAAAGCATACATGTATCCCTTTTTAAAAAATATTTTTTAAACGTGAAAGAAGATGGTAAACCTAAGGGAGGTCTAGCTTTCAGAGTTAAGTTCCTCTTTATACTTAAAGATGTAATCTGCAAAACCATTGGGAGGGAGTTTTCACCTGCTTTCAATTGTAAATGTACAATCTTCATTCTGACTCTTCAAGAATAGATAAATCTCCATCAGTGTTCCTGCAAAGTTTAATCTAAGATTGATCTAAGGATTCTGCTGAAGCCCATTCAATTTTCTTGTTCAAATCGCTATTGCCAGCTGTTATTAAAATTATTCCAGGGATTAAGTGGTTCTCACTATATTTATGGAATTTGTACATACACCTGGATCCAAAGATGTGCGTGTTAGGTTGATTGGCCAGGTTAAAAATTGCCCTTTAGAGTCCTGAGATGCGTAGGTTAGAGGGATTAGTGGGTAAATATGTGGGGCTTGGGTGGGATTGTGGTCGGTGCAGACTCGATGGGCCGAATGGCCTCCTTCTGCACTGTAGGGTTTCTATGGTTTCTATATTTAAAAAATTCAGTTAAACCATCCAATGAAGCCTTTGAACGAGTGTTATGTCCTTGCTGAAATTGATCCAAGTCCTTGTACTGTCAGCCAATGGAAGCAGCTTTCCCTTGTCTATCTTATCGAAACTGATATCTTATCTAAACTGTGGTGCAACCTCAGCATTCTATTTTGGTCACTTTGGTCACTTCTTTAGTGTTTTCTGCTTCAGGAATATCGTGGACACTATAACATCTGATGCATGTACATAGGTTGGAGGAGCTGAGGATGTTCTCCTTGGAGCAAAGAAAATTTGATAGAGGTGTTTAAGAATTTGACAGTTTAGGTAAGATAGACAAGGGAAAGCTGTTTCCATTGGCTGACAGTACAAGGACTAAGGGATGCCGTTTTAAGGCTTTGGGCAAGTGATGCAGGGGGATGTTACTTTTAAGACAGCCTATGGTGATGTGGAACTCGCTGCCTACGAGCATGATGGAAGCCAAGACGATGAAAAATTTTAAAAGGTAATTGGATGAGCACTCAAGAAAAATATGGCACAGTGGTTAGCATTGCTGCCTTACAGTGCCAGGGACCTGATTCGATTCCCGGCTTGGGCCGTTTGTCTGTGCAGAGTCTGCACAATCTCGCTGTGTCTGAATGGGTCTCCTCCGTTTGCTCTGGTTTCCTCCCACACAGACATGCTGGTTAGATGCATTGTCCATGCTAAATTCTCCCTCAGTGTACCCAAACAAGCGCCGGAGTGTGGCAGCTGGGGGATTTTCACAGTAACTTCACTGCAGTGTTAATGTAAGCCTACGTGTGACAGTAATAAATGAACTTAAAAAAAACTTCCAGAGCTACAGGGATAGAGCAGGGAAATTAATCTGACTAGATTTCTCAACAAAGAACCAGTATGAGCTCAACTAACCTCCTTCTGTGTCGTGTGTGTATATAATTACTGATAGAATTTGATAAACATGAAGAAAAAACTTCACGGATGTGGGAAGAGCAGGGAATGAGCTTGACGTTGATTACTCCAATGTAGCATCATTCCTGCCTCAAGATTGAGGGGCTAAAGTTTCTTTAGCGTTTATAAAGCTGAATTAGCAATTGAAATCTAATGGAGACAGAAAAATGCGGAAACACGTGTGGATCTTATGGGATTTAAATTGATCGGAACTAATTTATGTTGACTCTGTGGATTATGGAAAATATTATTAAGGAAGTTTATTTTCCATAATCGACAGAGAGTAAACACAAATTAGTCCCAGTCAATTCAAAACCCAAAAGATTCACATGTGCATCTGCATGTTTCAGTGTTTGCTGGAGATTTGAAATGTACATTCTAATGCAGCTTTTCAAATTGGAAGGAATTTTAGCTTATCAATCGTGGGCCAGGAGTGGCACCACTTTTGAAGTTGCATACTTCAGTCTCATTCCTTGTTTTTCTTTCCGTTTATGTAATTGTCTCTTTTTAAATATCATCAGATCTGCTTCAAGAGCTGTACTTGTGGCATTGTCAGCGAGATTCAACTGGTGCGTCATTTGGGATGATGCAATAGGCAGAGCTTTGAATGAACAGAATATCCAGGACTGGCACTTTCTAGTAATCCCATTCGCTTGTCCAGTGAAATGTTTTTGAATTTACTCTGTGCAGTGCAACGTTCAGCTAACGTGGTTTGAAATGTTAGCGAGAATGAATTCAGAAGAACCACTCAACACTCGAGCTGATCTAGTCGATGAACAGTTAGGGTGCGGGATCAGAAACCCCAAGGTATTGTTATTCGACTATGAATTTAAACTCTTTCCAAGCATTCCATTTTGATGTGACAAATCAAAGACGAGTCGACTCAAATTCTCTTAACACTTTAGGTACCGAACTTACAACAATTGCAACACTTTAACTCTTTATTGAACTTTAACCCTTTTACTGAACTTTATAACTCTAATTCTTTAATAGAAAACACATGCTACCCAGTTTAGAACAAAATGGTCAGGTCTGTTCCCGACGTAGGTTCTGTCCTCATGGTCTTTCTCTGATGATGTTCTTCAGGGCACTCTTGCGATGGTTGTTCTCTTGAGTTAGCGCTAGAAGCAAAGAGCTGGAACATGTATCTTTATCCTCATACTGTCCTAACCTTCCAAAAAGTTCTGTGACACCCAGCCAATGGTGTAACCGGAAACCGATCACATTGCTCAAACAGCCAGTGGAAATGACTCCGTAGCACTCACCCAAGCCTGAACGTCGGACAAAAAGATTTATCCCTTATCAGTGCCATCAGGTCTAAATCATGGTAAACAACTTCCCATATTTGGTTAACACAGGTGTGACGCTTCTGTACCTTTATGAAATGTATTTTTTTCATCATGTTCTCTGCAATTATAAACAGGCCCCGAGCTGTCTGCTTAGAAGTCCTTTTATTGCTGCTTAAATGGTTTAAATGGGGTTGTTTTTATTTTTACTCTGGGCCTAATGCAGTGTCCGGGATTTTTATGGCCCTGAATTGTTGGAGAAAGAATAATGGATAAGTCACATGCCTTTGGACAATTTTTATGTTTTACTTTCAGTTGGGCTGCTGGCTGCTGTTTTATTTAGAACGTGTTTTACTTCAGGCTGAATGTAGTGTTCTGTCTTTCTCTCCCTGGTGTTTTGGGAAGTTGTTCTGACTTTCAAGTTTGTCTGTGTGTGTGTGTCAAGAAAGCTGCAGAATCCAACAGCATTACATGAGCATCCTTGTTTTCTGTGTTAATCCTGTGACAGGGTATGTTTATAATGAGGTTTATTTGGTTGGAACATTTCATTTAGTTGTCAATGTTTATACAACATCACAGTTGTTTTTTCTTCTTGTTTGTAATTGGTAAAAATTATTGTTAATTTTCTTTCTACATGTTAACTGAATTCTTAAAGAAACTTTGTTTGATAAAGCTCCCTAGAGCGCCTGACCTGGATTATAATGCCAGGTCACAGTTCACAGAGGAGACCACAGCAAAACAACTTTACAATCTGCATCCGTTTTTAATTATAAGTTGACCAACAATCCCAGCATGCTTGATTCTCAGTTACAATTGATTTTAAAAGCCAATATTGCTGCAATTGTTGTTACATCATTACTGTAATCATTCTTTCTCCATCCACAATTTGTTATGAAGTTAGTTTGAACCCTAACTATTTGCTATTTTGGCATTAATGTGAAAATAAGGTATTTCACTCCAGGTGTGATTCTACTGACACACTAGAAAGATTTCATCAAAACAAACTTCCTTTGACAATAGAGTTTAACTATAACAAATGAATTAGCTTAACATTTGCCAATTGAACGATACTTAAACATGACAAGATACAGTTCTCTGGGTTTCAATTCTAGCAATCTTCCTCTTATAAACTTAAAACCCATCTTCAAAGTTAGTTAGCAACACACAGACTAACATACTTGTACTTGTTAACAGTCCCAGAGCTTGTTAAACATTTCTGAAGGGAGAGAGAGAGAGACCTGACTTCTGACAGCCCAAAAGCAGCCTCCAGGGAGAGAGACAGAAAGACGCCTCTTGCTTCTTTCAGGACCAGGCAGAAAACTGACTGCTTTAAAACAAATGAGAAACTGTCTATCTTCGCTGCGAGCTTAGCTCCTCCCAGTAGCACATGACTCTGTCTCTTGTCAATCAACCTAACAGAACTCTACTCTGAAACACAAGTAAACACAAATACATTAATTCTGTTCAGACAAACGCACACCATTAACTAAAATCAGTATTATCCTGCATTCTTAACACTTGAGCTGCCTATTGCCCAGACAAATTGGCACCGTATAAAATAGAGCTGAATTTTAAACATACCCCTTACAAGAAACATCTCACATTTTATTGAGTTTTACGCTGGCGGGGAGAAGCCATAGGGCTAACTGTGTGCAACTCCACTGAACAAATCATCATCAAATTTTTATGGTTGCTCACCCCATCCCGCTGGACACAATCCAATCCTAATGGTTATTGCTGACATACATGACATATAGGTCCAGTGTAATTAGTAGCTGGGCATCATGGGGCTGCATGATCAGCTGATGGTCAGCCTTTGACAGTCTGAAGATGTCTCCAGGTTCCTCTTATCACTGTCCTTGAGTTCTCACAATGGATCTTTCTACTTAGTGCATCCTTATCTCTACCTTGTTTGTACTGCGAACATTGACACAAAGCAGCTGCTTGTGGGCTGATCTGAGAATTTCTGCTGAGCAAGCTGTTTCTGTAATGTGGTCAAGTCAGCTAAACTCCATGATGCACTACATAGCACTCAGTAACACTCTATTTTGCTTCCTTGGTGCATATCATACATATTATATACGTATGTATCGCAGGTGCCTCAGCCTTGGACCACTCTAACAGAAGACTCTGCTGCAGAGGAAGCTTGCCCAGTGGTATATTGTATTTAAATGCGTTGCATATGAATGAGTTGCAGACATGACGTGCTGATAAATTTGTGAAAACTAACTTTGTTGTCATTTTATAGGTAATTTAACAATAGAACAGGTCAGTCTAGAATGGACGATGCATTGAACCGTGGAATGATAAGGCGCAGATGAGGCCATTTGGCCCATCATACCTGTGCGGACTCGCTGGTCGAGCTACCCATAGAATCCCTACAGTGCAGAAGGAGGCCATTCAGTCCATCGGGTTTGCACTGACTCTTACCCAGGCTTACCCCATAACCCCATGTAGATACCCCGCTAACCTATATATCTTAGTGCAATCTAGCATGGCCTAACCTGCACATCTTTGGACGGTGTGGAGGAAACCCACGCAGACAAGGGGAGAACATGCAAACTCCACACACACACCCAAAGCCGGAGTTGAACCCGGGTCCCTGGCTCTATGAGGTAGCAGTGCTAACCACTGTGACGCCCAATTAATCCCATAGCACTTCAAATGTTTTCACTTCAATTGTTTATTCAGCTTGCTTTTGAAAGTTATGGAATTTGCTTCAACCATCCAGATCATAATTAACTGTATAATTTATTTCAAAAAGAGTCCTCATGCAGCTGCTAGTTCTTTCCAATCATTTAATTCTTTGCAGTTGCTGGCTCATTACTAATGGAAATAGTTTCTTCTTATTTACCCTATCAAAACAGCTCATCATCTGAAACACCTCCATCAGATGTTCTCTTTACCTTCTCTGCTCTGAGGAGAAAATCTCCTGCTTCTCCCTATAGCTGAAGGCCCATAAACCTCATACATTTTGTAAAATTTAGGGTTTTTGAAGTATTCAACCTTTCTAATCAAAATCTCCAAAAGTTCCAAATTCTCAATTTTTAACACTTGGATCCTCCGTTGTGCCCGACCTAACCAAATACAAATAACTACTATTTAAGAACAAGCAGAATTTAATAAGCAAGATTTTACATATACTTGACAAAAAACAGTGAAGACAACATGGAAATTCCGCAAGTTCTGAGGATTCTTTGAACGTTGCCAGCACAGACAATGTCTTTCTCCTCTTCTATCTCTGAAGTGACGATGAACTATCTCTTAGAAGAGTCATACCACAGAAACCATGGTAAAACTGTGCCAACAAATAGTCCAATTTTCCAACTTTTATTCCTCATTCTCATTATTCTGGAATTCTGTTGGAAATTGTCCAAATTCACCTCTTTGGTGCGAGTCATCGTGTTCAGCCCCACCTTTGTAAAGCATAGAAAGCAGACATAGAAAGCAGACAAATGTGCAACCCTTGTTCCCTGGGCCTCCAGATTTTCCTCTCCAATGTGGACAAGTAACAAGTTTCCTTCATATACAGGAGCAGTTATCACATTATCTTCAATATATTTTAACTGACGTCCCACAGATATTAAAGCCATTAAGAACAAATGTTAATAACACTTCCTATCATCATGTCAGGAAAGAAAGAATTGTTTTCCTGTGACACAAAGATAGTTAATCAATTGAATCAGTATGTGGGTTTTGTTTGAAGATAACGTCATCCTAAGTTGATGCTACTTTTCAGCCACTTCAGTAAAGGGAAATGGGCGAGTGGTATTATCGCGAAAATGTCAATCCAGAAATTCAGCTAATGTTCTGAGGACTCGGGTCCGAATCACGGCAGATGGTGAAATTTGAATTTGTAAAATATATCTGGAATTAAAAATCAACTGATGACCATGAAACCATTGTTGATTGTCGGAAAAACCCACCTGGTTCACTAATGTCCTTTAGGGAAGGAAATCTTCCATCCTTATCTAGGTTGGCCTACATATGACTTTCTAAAAATGGAGCAGCGTGGTGGCACAGTGGTTAGCACCTCTGCCTCACAGCTCCAGGGATCTGAGTTCAATTCCCGGCTTGGGTCACTGTCTGTGTGGAGTTTGCACATTCTCCCCGTGTCTGCGTGGGTTTCCTCCGGGTGCTCCAGTTAGGCGGGTTAGGCATATTGGCCATGCTAAATTGCCCTTTAATGTCCCGGGATGCGTAGGTTAGAGGGATTAACGGGTAAATATGTGGGGTTATGGGGATAGGGCCTAGGTGGAGTTGTTGTCAGTGCAGACTCGATGTGTCGAATGGCCTCCTTCTGCACTGTAGGGATTCTATGGTGTGACTCCAGAGCCACAGCAATGTGGCTGACTCTCAGCTGCCCTCAGGCAACCAGGGATGGGCAATAAATGCTGACCAGCCAGCGATACCCATGTCTCACGAATGAATTTTTAAAAATTGTTCAAATACAGAGCTGCTGAACCCAGACTCTCAGGCAACTTAGAGCTGTAAAACTATTCAGTGTAGTTCCTCACAAACAACAGCTGCCATCCTGCAAAGTACCCCAGCTGCTTGACTACCCATTGCCTCACGAACAGAAATTCAAACTGAATGATTTCATTTAAAATGTGGTTAAAAAATAAAATCCAAAAATGTTACAAACCAAAAATAAATCCTAATAATTATAATTGTGGTTTTATAAACTTCTTACAAAGTGTGGTGCCCAGGACCGAACATAACAATCTAGTTGAGGCCTGACCAGTGTTGCATAAAGGATTAATGTAAGATTCTTGCCTATGATTAGAATGCATTGCCACCAACAACAACTTGCATTTAGATAGCACTTTTAATATCATGAAATGTCCGAAGGGGTCGTCACAAGAGCATTATAAACTAAAATATAGTACTGAGCTGCTATTTGGTCAGCTGACCAAAAGCTTTGTCAAAGAAGTAGGTTTATAGCAGTACCTTTTAAGGAGTAGAATGAGGTAGAGAGGTGTAGGGAGGGAATCCCAGAACTTGGGGCCTACACAGCTGAAGGCACGGCCACCAATGGTGGATTGATTAAAAGTGGGCTTCCCCAAGAGGCCAGAATTGAATGAGCACTAGTATCGCAGAGGGATTTGGGGGTGGAGGCGAGACAAAATCGTGCAGGGATGAGAATTTTAAAATGAAGACATTGCTTGAGCAGCCAAAGGCAAAGTAAAATAAAAGCTAAGATCCTAGGCATGTTTTAAAAAGCCCCCTAAATTTTGATTTGATTTGTTATTGTCACATGTATTGGTATACAGTGAAAAGTATTATTCTTGCGTGCTATGCGGACAAAGCATACCATACATAGGGAAGGAAAGGAGAAAGTGCAGAATGTAATAAAATAGTTAGAATAAAGTTTTAGAAGCAGAGAACGAGAGTAAAAGATAGAATTGGGAGGTATGCTGGGCACAGCTTGCAAGAAGTCGCCATGCTCTGATTTGTATACACACACCCCTATAAATCTTTAAAATGGTTTATATTGCCTCTTACGTTTTCAGAGCAAGAATGATCACTTCACATTCCTCTGCATTAAATTTGACTTGCCTTGTGTCTTTCCACCTCACCAGTCTGTCTATGACTCCGTGAAGTCTATTATTTTCCTTCTCACTTGACTACCTTCCAAGTTTCGTTTCATCTGCAAACTTTGAAATTATATCTTGTGTACCCAGTCCAGGTTATTAATATAAATCAAAAAGAGCAGCGATCCTAATCCTGATCCCCAAGGAGCACGGACGTATATTTTCCTCCCATCTGAAAATTCTCTGCTTTCCGTCTCTTAGCCAATTTTGTATAGTGGACAACAAAGTAAAATACTGCAACGTAAGCAGAAAAAGCTCCAGTCAAGTAGGTCAGACAGCATCTGTGGAGGGAACTGATTTGAAGAGGTGTTTGGGGTATAGATCCCTCCTCAAAATTGGCCTTTTTAGGTAGCTCTATAGTGGGGCTGATGTTGAACTGTTGCAGTGAGAGAGCATTCTGATCTCTCAGAATGACCTGGGTATCCATGGTAACTTGTACATCGAGCAAGACAAGGCTCGTTGCTGTGTTTGTCCTTGGAATCATTAGCAACACTGGATACTGGTTGGATTTGTTTTGATGGTTTGCTACACTGAATGGCAGTATTACAGGTCGAGTATCCATTATCTTAAATCACTTTTCGGATTTCAGATCACTTTGGTTTTTGGATACCGCATTTAGGAGAAAACCTACTTACACCACAATCGCCTAAGCCTAGGCTAGCTATAGTCCAAAATACATTAAATGGGTACCTGCGATAAATTCCTGCCTGTGGTGCCATCCTGAATAACTGGACTGCCCGTGCTAAAGGCTGGGTGCGGTCTGCGGGGTTCTTGTTTGCTGGCGTTAGTGACTTCCTGCACTAAAGTCTTTTTTTAAAAAGGTACGGTTTTTGAATTTACAAATAAAGGATACTCAACTTGTAAACATTAAAAAGAAGCAGAGTGTCCTGAGAACAACAAGCAACAGAAAATTATTTTGAGTTTTGAGAGTTTGAGATGTCCAGGTATTTAGGTCCACTAGTCCCTTTCTGTTGTGAAATTGGTTAAAACGGGGAAGCAGTGGTATACTGTTGTTTAATGTATTATTTGGATAAAGAGACAGGATTGTATTGAATTTTTCTTTGGTCTCTGATCTATGGTCTAATTTTTCTTTGGTCTATGTAAAGTAAAGTAAAAGTAAAGTTTATTTATTAATCACAAATAAGGCTTACATTAACACTGCAATGAAGTTACTGTGAAATTCCCCTAGTTGCCACTCTCCGGCGCCTGTTCGGGACAATGCACCTGACCAGCACATCTTTCAGAATGTAGGAGGAAACCGGAGCACCTGGAGGAAACCCAGGAGAACGTGCAGACTCCGCACAGACAGTGACCCAAGCCGGGAATCGAACCCAGGTCCCTGGTGCTGTGAGGCAGCAGTGCTAACCACTGTGCCACCGTGCCGCCCTATGTTAGGATGTTAGGCTAGACAACAATCCATGTGAGGCTGTTGTAGATTGACTGCTTTAATCAGTTGACAGCCCCATTATTTTCATATTGTGTGACTGTGAGGAGCATAGAAGACAAACTAGATGGGCCTTGGTCTTTTTTATCTCAGCAGTTTGTTTCTATTGAAATATCTCTTTGTAATTCTATTTGAACATAAAATAGCATATTTTTTAAAATGGTGATAAATTAGCCAATAAGGTGGATTATAAAATGTTTACTGTGCAAGAACAGGTAAGTCAGCCTAATAGATTTATGCCACTCCTTCTGTTTCACGTGATTACTACACTGTTCCTGTGTCCAGTAGAGTATTGCACCCCATCACTTGTCAAATGTTCTTCTCATTGGCTGAAATAATGAGTACCTCATCAATGGCTGAAGTATTTGCAACCATATTCAGCCAGGAGTGTTGAGAGAATGATCCATCTCAGTCACCACCTGAGGGCCCCAGCATCATGGATTCTAGTCTTCAGCCAATTCGGTTCACTCCATGTAATTTTTTAGATTTTTTTTTACACATCTTATAGAGTCAACTCCTGCCCACTCACCCACTAAATACAGTTCAAAGATGTGTAGATTAGGTAGATTGGCCATGCTAAATTGCCCCTTAGTGTCCCAAGACGTGTGGGTTAGATGAATTAGTCATGGTAAGTGTGGATAGGGAAGGGGATAGGGCCTGGGTAAGATACTCTGTCAGAGAGTGGGTGCAGGCTCGATGGGCCAAATGGCCTCTTCCACACAGTGCAGATTCTATGATATCAAGAATTTGCTGAAGGGACTGGACACTGCAAATGTTATGGGCCTGAGAATATTCCAGAAGTAGTACTGAAGATTTGTGCTCCAGATGTATAACAGGGCAGTGCAGCTGATGTGTATAGATGACAGCAGTGTAGTTGATATAGTCCATGGATCCAAGGCAATTTGGCAAGTTGAATCCAAAATTGGTTTTGTGAGAGTGATGGTTGAAGTTGTTTTTGTGACTGGAAGCCTGGGCTCAGTGGTGTACCACAGGGATTGCTGCTGGCTCCCTTGATGTTTGTAATTTACAATAATGATATAGACATGAATGTGGGAGGTTCAGTAAGTTTGCAGATGACACGCAAATTAGTGGTGTAATAATAGTGAGGAGGAAAGCCTTAGGTTATAGGATGATATATTCGGGCTGGTCAGATGGGCAGACAATGACAAATGGAATTTAACCCTGAAAAGTGTGAGCTGATGCATCTTGGGAGAATTAACAAGGCAAAGGAACGTACAATGAATGGTAGGACGCCAGGAAGTACAGAAGACCAGAGGGATCATGGGATGTATGTCAAAAGATTCTTGAAGGCAGCAGGACAGGTAGATGAGGTGGTTTAGAAGGCATATGTAATATTTGCCTTTCTTAACAGAGGCAGAGAATATAAGGGCTGGGAAGTTATGTTAGAGCTGTGTAAAATGCTTGTTCGGTCACAGCTAAATTACTGTGTGCAGTTCTGGGTCACCACACGATAGGAAGAATATGATTGCACTAGAAAGGATGCAGAAGAGATTCCCCAGGATGTTGCCTGGGCTGGAATGTTTCAGCTATGAAGAGAGACTGCTTAGGCTGAGATTCTTTTCCTTAGAGTAGAGAAGGCTGAGGGAGAACCTGATTGAGGTGTATAGAATTATGAGGGACATTGATAGGGTAAATAGGAAGAAACCTTTCCCCTTAGTAGAGGGGTCAGGAAGCAGGGGATAGATTTAAAGTAAGGGGCAGATGGTTTAGAGGGGATTTGAGGAATAACTATTTTACCCAAAGGGTGGTGGAAATCTGGAACCCACTGCCTGAAAAGGTGATGGAGATGGGAATCCTCACAACATTTAAATTGTGAGGATGAGCACTTGAAACGCTATAACATACAAGACAATGGACCAACTGCTGGAAAATGGGATTAGAATAAAGAGGTGCTTGGTGACTGGGGCAGACACAATGGGCAGAAGGGCCTCTTACTGTGCTGTAAAGAACATAAAAACCAGAAGCAAGAGTTGGCCATCTGGCCCCTCGAGCCTGTTCCGCCATTCAATAAGATCATGGCTGATCTTTTCGTGGACTCAGCTCCACTTACCCACCCGCTCACCATAACCCTTAATTCCTTTACTGTTCAAAAATGTATCTATCCTTGTCTTAAAAACATTCAATGAGGTAGCCTCAACTGCTTCACTGGGCAGGTAATTCCACAGATTCACAACGTTCTGTGTGAAGAAGTTCCTCCTCAACTCAGTCCTAAATCTGCATCCCCTTATTTTGAGGCCATGCCCCTAGTTCTAGTTCCACCTGCCAGTGAAAATAACCTCCTTGCTTCTATCTTATCTATTCCCTTCATAATCTTATATGTTTCTATAAGATCTCCCCTCATTCTTCTGAATTCCAATGAGTATAGACCCAGTCTACTCAGTCTCTCCTCATAAGCCAACCCTCTCAACTCCAGAATCAACCTAGTGAATCTCCTCTGCACCCCCTCCAATGCCAGTATATCCTTTCTCAAGTAAAACTCCACGACAATAAGAACCAGCTGCCCCTGCCTTGACACAAGGCCATCTGGATTCGCAACGTCAGCTCTTTTCTCTCCTTACAGATGCTGCCAGATCTGCTGAGATTTTCCATCATTTTCTCTTTAGGTTTCAGATTCCAGAATCCGCAGTAATTTGCTTTCATTTTTTTCCTTAGCAAGCTGTTCCAACACTGGCATTTACCCGGCAATGTGGAAAATTGCCCAATCATGTGCTGTCTACAAAATGTAGAACAAATCCAATCCGGCCAGTTATCACCCCATCAGCCTCCTTTCAATAATCAGCAAAGCGTTAAAATATCATAATTATTGACAATACATTTACACTGCTATACTCTCCTCGGTGATGTTCAGTTTGGGTTCCACCAGAGCTTCTCGGCTCCTGATTTCATTACAGCCTTGGTCCAAACATGGACTAAAGAACTGAACTCCAAAAGTGAGGTGAGAGTGACTACCCTTGACATCAAAGCAACATTTGACCAATTGTGGCATGGAGGAGCCCGAGCAAAACTGGAATCAATGGGAGTCAAGAGGACGTGGTTCTGCTGGTTGGAGCCATACCCAGCACAAAGGAAGATGGAACCGATTATTGGAGGCCCAGGACATCATTGCAGGAGTTCAAAGAACAAAGAAAATTACAGCGCAGGAACAGGCCCTTCAGCCCTCCAAGTCTGCACCGACCATGCTGCCCAAATTAACTAAAACCCCCTGCCCTTCCGGGGACCATATCCCTCTATTCCCATCCTATTCATGTATTTGTCAAGACGCCCCTTAAAACTCACTATCATATCCGTTTCCACTACCTCCCCCGGCAATGAGTTCCAGGCACCCACCACCCTCTGTGTAAAACATCTGCCTCGTACATCTCCTTTAAACCTTGCCCCTCACACCTGAAACCTGTGTCTCCTAGTAATTGACTCTTCCACCCTGGGAAAAAGCTTCTGACTATCCAAAAGCTTCTAACTATCCTCACGGTAGAACTCTGGATTCAATCGTCTTAAGCTGGCTTGGCAATGACTTTCAGTTCATCATAGGGTCAGAAGTGGGGATGTTTGCTGATGACTGCACAGTATAGAACATAGAACATAGAACAGTACAGCACAGAACAGGCCCTTCGGCCCACGATGTTGTGCCGAGCTTTATCTGAAACCAAGGTCAAGCTATCCCACTCCCTATCATCCTGGTGTGCTCTATGTGCCTATCCAATAACCGCTTAAATGTTCCTAAAGTGTCTGACTCCACTATCACTGCAGGCAGTCCATTCCACACCCCAACCACTCTCTGCATAAAGAACCTACCTCTGATATCCTTCCTATATCTGCCACCACGAACCCTATAGTTATGCCCCCTTGTAATAGCTCCATCCATCCAAGGAAATAGTCTTTGAACGTTCACTCTATCTATCCCCTTCATCATTTTATAAACCTCTATTAAGTCTCCCCTCAGCTCCCTCAACCTTTCCTCATAAGACCTGCCCTCCAAACCAGGCAGCATCCTGATAAATCTCCTCTGCACTCTTTCCAGTGCTTCCACATCCTTCTTATAGTGAGGTGACCAGAACTGCACACAATATTCCAAATGTGGTCTCACCAAGGTCCTGTACAGTTGCAGCATAACCCCACGGCTCTTAAACTCCAACCCCCTGTTAATAAAAGCTAACACACTATAGGCCTTCTTCACAGCTCTATCCACTTGAGTGGCAACCTTTAGAGATCTGTGGATATGGACCCCAAGATCTCTCTGTTCCTCCACAGTCTTCAGAACCCTACCTTTGACCCTGTAATCCACATTTAAATTAGTCCTACCAAAATGAATCACCTCACATTTATCAGGGTTAAACTCCATTTGCCATTTTTCAGCCCAGCTTTGCATCCTATCTATGTCTCTTTGCAGCCTACAACAGCCCTCCACCTCATCCACTACTCCACCAATCTTGGTGTCATCAGCAAATTTACTGATCCACCCTTCAGCCCCCTCCTCTAAGTCATTAATAAAAATCACAAAGAGCAGAGGACCAAGCACTGATCCCTGCGGCACTCCGCTAGCAACCTGCCTCCAGTCCGAAAATTTTCCATCCACCACCACCCTCTGCCTTCGATCAGATATGACGTGGAGATGCCGGCGTTGGACTGGGGTAAGCACAGTAAGAAGTCTCACAACACCAGGTTAAAGTCCAACAGGTTTATTTGGTAGCAAATACCATAAGCTTTTGGAGCACAGCTCCTTCGTCAGATGGAGTGGATATCTGTCAACCTTTCTTCATAGGGTAACCCTTCATCTCAGGAATGAGTCAAGTGAACCTTCTCTGAAATTTTTCCAATGCAATTCGATCTTTTTTTCAAATAAAGAATAAATAAAACTGCATGTAAATAAAACCAGATGTGGTTTCACCAATGAGCTGTAAAACTTCTCTACTTCTATACTGCATTCCCATTGCAATAAACATCAGCATTCCATTTGCCTTCCTAATCACTTGCTAATGTTTTGTGATTCACGTACCAAGACATCCAGGTCCGTCTGCAGCACCAAGTTCTGCAGTCTGTCTCCATCTGAATTGTGTACCGCTTTTCTGCCAAATTGGACAAGTTCCCATTTCTCTGCATTATAATCCATCTGCTAAATTTTTGTCCACTTCCTTGACCTATCTATACCTTTTCATATCTTAATGCAGACTCTCCCTTCCTCTGGATACTTACTTTCCTACCTATTTTGGCATTGTTGGCAAATTTAGCTACCATACGTTTGGTCCCTTCATCCAAATCAGTGATGCAGATTGTAAATATTTGAGGTCCCAGCACTAATCCCTGTGGCACTCTGCTTACTACAGCTTGTCAATCTGAAAAAGATCCAATTCCTGCTCTCAGTTTCAGGTTAGTTAACCAATCCTTCATCCAGTTTTATTTATTTGTGAGATATGGGTGTCGCTGGCTGGCCAACATCTGTTGATGTTGAGGTGGCTTTTGCTACCTGGTGTTGTTAAATTTCTTACTGTGTTTACCCTAGTCCAACGCCGGCATCTCCACATCACAACATCTGTTGCCCATTCCTAGTTGCCTGAGGGCAATTGAGAGTCAACCACATTGCTGTGGCTCTGGAGTCACATGTAGGCCAGATCAGGTAAGGACGGCAGATATATAAAATGAAAAAGAGTGGCGAAAGTAAACATTGGTCCTTTAGAGGATGAGAAGGGGGATGTAATAACTGGAAATGAGAAAATGGCTGAGACGTTGAACAGGTATTTTGTGTCAGTCTTCACAGTGGAAGACAGAAATAACATACCAAAAATTGATGACAGGAAGGCTATGGCAGGTGAGAACCTAGAAACTATCTTTATCATGAAAGAGGTAGTGTTGGGCAAGTTAATGGGGCTAAAGGTAGACAAGTCTCCTGGTCCTGATGGAATGCATCCCAGGATACTAAAAGAGATGGCGGGAGAAATAGCAAATGCACTAGTGGTAATTTACCAAAATTCGCTGGACTCTGGGGTCGTTCCCCGCAGATTGGAAAACAGCAAATGTGACGCCACTGTTTAAAAAAGGAGGTAGACAAAAGGTAGGTAACTACAGGCCGGTTAGCTTAACTTCTGTAGTAGGGAAAATGCTTGAATCTATCATCAAGGAAGAAATAGCGAGACATCTGGATATAAATTTTTCCATTGGTAAGACGCAACATGGGTTCATGAAGGGCAGGTCATGTTTAACTAATTTGGTGGAATTCTTTGAGAACATTACATGCGCAGTGGACAATAGGGACCATGTAGATGTGGTGTATCTGGATTTCCAGAAGGCATTTGACAGGGTGCCACACCAAAGACTGCTACATAAGATAAAGGTGCACAGTGTTACGGGTAATGTATTAGCATGGATAGAGGATTGGTTAACTGACCGAAAGCAAAGAGTGGGGGTAAATGGGTGTTTTTCTAGTTGGCGAGCAGTGACGAATGGTGTGCCTCAGGGATCAGTGTTGGGACCGCAATTGTTTATGACTTACATAGATGATTTGGAGTTGGGGACCAAGTATATGTGTCAAAATTCGCAAATGACACTAAGATGTGTGGAAGAGCAAAGTGTGCAGAGGATGCTGAAAGCCTGCAAAGGGATATAGATAGTCTAAGTGAGTGGATCTGGCAGATGGAGTACAATGTTGGTAAATGTGAGGTCATCCATTTTGGTAGGAATAACAGCAAAATGGACTATTGTTTAAATGGTAAAAAATTGCAGCATGCTGCTGTGCAGAGGGACCTGGGTGTCCTTGTGCAAGAATCACAAGGAGTTGGTTTGCAGGTGCAGCAGGTAATTAAGAAGGCAAATGGAATTTTGTCCTTCATTGCTAGAGGGATGGAGTTTAAAAACAGCGAGATTATGTTGTAGCTGTATAGGGTGCTGGTGGGGCCACACCTGGAGTACTGTGTACAGTTTTGGTTTCCTTACTTGAGAAAGGATATACTGGCACTGGAGGAGGCGCAAAGGAGATTCACTAGGTTGATTCCGGAGTTGAGAGGGTTGGCTTATGAGGAGAGACTGAGTGGACTGGGGCTATACTCATTGGAATTCAGAAGAATGAGGGGAGATCTTATAGAAACATATAAGATTATGAAGGGAATAGATAAGATAGAAGCGGGGAAGTTGTTTCCAGTGGTGGGTGAAACTAGAACTAGGGGGCATAGGCTCAAAATAAGGGGAAGCAGATTTAGGACTGAGTTGAGGAGGCACTTCTTCACACAAAGGGTTGCGAATTTGTGGAATTCCCTGCCCAGTGAAGCAGTTGAGGCTATCTCATTGAATGTTTTTAAGGCAAGGATAGATAAATTTTTGAACAGTAAAGGAATTAAGGGTTATGGTGAGCGGGCGGGTAAATGGAGCTGAGTCCACAAAAAGATCAGCCATGATCTTATTGAATGGCGGAGCAGGCTCAAGGGGCCACATGGCCTACTCCTGCTCCTAGTTCTTATGTTATTATTTCCTTCTCTTAAGGACATTAGTGAACCAGATGGGTTTTTCTACCAATGGTTTCATGGTCATCAGTAGGTTCTTAAATCCAGATATTTTTATTGAATTCACATTCCACCATCTGCCGTGGCTGGACTCGAACCCGGGTCCCCAGAACATTAGCTGATTAATAGTCTAGCGATAATACCACTAGGCCATTGCCTCCCCTGGATTAATATATTACCCTACATCATGTTCTCATCTTTTGTAGTAATGTTTGATGTGCCAACTTTTTGAATGCCATTGGGAAATCCAAGTACACCACATCTACAGGTTCACCTTTATCCGCCTTGCTTGCTACTTCCTCAAAAATTCTAATAAATTTGTTAAACATAATTTTCCTTTTCACAAGGCCATATTGACTCTACCTGATCACATTATGATTTTCTTAAGTATCCTGCTATAACCTCCTTAATAGATTCTAGCAGCTTGCCTGAGACAGATAATAGGCTTGCTGGCCTGTAGTTGCTGGCTTTCTGTCTCCCTCCTTTCTTAGGTGGTGTCATACTCAAAATGCCAAGTGAGTTGTCCAGACCACATCTTGAGTACTCTGCTGTTCATGTCCAAACTTTCACCAAGTTACATTGACCCATGTCCTGACTGACCTACAATGGATTTCACTGAAGTAATGATTTGATTTTGAAATTCTCACCCTTATTTTCAAATCCCTTCCTATCTCTAATCTTCTCCAGCCTCACAAGAATTGGATATCTGTGCTCCTCTACTTCTGGCCCTTCAAAAGAAAGTATTGTGTAGACATATATAGCACTATGACCATCAGACATCTCAATCGCAAAGCGCTTCACAGCTACTGAAGTACTTTTTGAAGTGTAGGAAACAGGGCAACCGACCACAAACTCCCAGAAACAGCCATATGATAATGGCCAGATAATCTGTTTCTTTTCTGATATTGATTGAGGGATAAATGGTGGCAGGACATCAGGAGGTGGTGATCACTAGATTATTAATCCACAAATTCAGCTAATGTACTTGGACCCAAGGTTAAATCCCATCAATGGTGCAATTTGAATTCAATTAAAAGTATCTAGAATTAAGAATCCACTGATGACCATGAAACCATTGTTAATTGTCAGAAAAAGCATCTAGTTCATTAATATCCTTAAGGGAAAGAAATCTGCTGTCCTTACCTGGTTTGGTCTACTTGTGACTCCAGAGCCACAGCATTGTGGTTGACTCTCAAGTAGGAATGGACAATGAATGCTGGACAGCCAGCAACGACCATTTCCCACAAATGATTTTTTTTAAAATCAGGAACAACTCCCCTGCGCTTCTTCGAAATAGTGTCATGGTGTCTTTTACATCCACCCAAACAGGCAGGTGGAACATCAGCTTAAACTTCTGTCAAAAACACAGTACTTCTGTCATTACAGAACTGCTTCAATACTGCATTGGAGTGTCAGCTTTGATTTTTGTGTCCAAGCCCTGGAATAGAACTTGAACCTAGAATCTTGTGACTCAGACGAAGAGCGCTACCAACAGAACCACAACACATAATTATTGCTTCTGGAGTATCCTGGATTGTAACCAGTGCATCACCAGCTGCCAAGGCCCTAACCTCTAGAATTTCCTCCCGTAAACCCCTATCCTCCACTAAGACACTCCTCTAAAAGCTGCCTCTTTGACCAAGCCTTTGGTCAGCTGTACGAATGTCTCCTTATGTGCCCTGAATCCAAATTCTGTTTTGGAATGATATTGAGAAACACATTGGGACATTTTCTAATGTTAAAGTTAGCATGGTGGATAAATTCAGATTGTTGTTGCTGCATTCTGTTTTGGTCAACCATATATAACGGAGATAAGCAAACTGATCTATAACTTCAGAGGATTGAGTTCAGAGAAAAGATTGGAGGAGGCTGGGCTTTAGTCACTCGAAAGGGTAGTGACTGAGAGGAGTTGGTTCAAATGAATGCCTGGCTAAAGGACTGGTCCAGGAGGGAGGGCTTTATTTTCATAGACCAATGGGAGGTTTTCAGGAGAGGATGGCACCTGTACAAGAGGGAGGGGTCACAACTAAGTTGGAAGGGCACAAATATCCTGGCTGGGAGCTTTGCTAATGCAGTTCGGGGGGGTTTAAACTAGTATGGCAGGGGGGTGGGGATCAAACTATTAGGTCTATAAGTGTGGTGGCTGGGGACGAGCTTGGGGCTGGGACAAGGCTGGCAAAGAAGAAGAGCACTCTGGGGGAGGACGACCTCACTGAGCCTGGGGGTCTGGAGTGCTTATACTTCAATGCAAGGAGCGTAGCAGGTAAAACAGACGAACTTGGGGCCTTAATGCGCACAAGGAATTTGGATGTGGTTGCGGTGACGGAGACTTGGTTGAAAGAGGGACAGGACTGGCAGCTGAATATTCCAGGGTACAAGTGTTTTAGGCGAGACAGAGGAGGGGCCAAAAGAGGTGGGGGAGTAGCGGTATTGGTTGGAGAGCATATTACAGCGGTGCAGAGGGAGGACAATTCGGAGGAGTCGTGTAGCGAGTCACTCTGGGTGGAGCTTAGAAACAGGAAAGGCGCAGTCACTATGTTGGGGGTGTACTACAGGCCCCCCAACAGCCCAAGGGAAGTGGAAGAATGGATATGTCAGGAGATACTGGATAGGTGCAGGAAATATAGGGTTGTTGTAGTGGGAGACTTCAATTTCCCTGGTATAGACTGGAAATCGCTGAGGGCAGGGACTCTGGATGGTGAGGCATTTGTAAAATGTGTACAGGAGGGTTCGTTGGAACAATATGTGGACAGCCCAACTAGAGAGGGGGCTATACTGGACCTGGTGCTGGGGAATGAGCCCGGTCAGGTCTTCAAAGTTTTGGTCGGGGAACATGTGGCAAATAGTGACCACAATTCTGTTAGCTTTAGGATAGTGATGGAAAAGGATGAGTGGTGTCCCAAGGGTAAGGTGTTGGATTGGGGGAAGGCTAACTTTATTGGGATCAGGCAGAAATTGGCAGCTCTTGATTGGGAGAGGCTGTTTGAGGGTAAATCCACATCTGGTATGTGGCAGTCTTTTAAGGAACGGTTGTTAGGGCTACAGGACAAGCATGTGCCTGTAAAAAAGAAGGATAGGAAGGGTAGGATTAGAGAACCGTGGATAACCAGGGAAATTGAGGGACTGGTCAAAAGGAAAAGAGAGGCGTATGTTAGGTCCAAGCAGCTAAAAACGGAGGGAGCTCTGGAGGAGTATAATGAAAGTAGGAAAATACTCAAACGGGGAATTAGAAGAGCAAAAAGGGGTCACGAAATGTTCTTGGCAGACAGGATTAAGGAGAATCCCAAGGCATTTTATTCATACGTTAGGAACAAAAGGGTTGTAAGGGAAAAAATCGGACCTCTCAGGGACAAAAGTGGGGACTTATGCTTGGAGCCCAAAGAGGTAGGGGAGATCCTAAATGAATACTTTGCGTCGGTATTCACTAAGGAGAGGGATGTGTTGACTGGGAGTGTCTCGGAGGGGAGTGTTGAACCGTTGGAGAAAATCTCCATTACAAAGGAGGAAGTGTTAGGTTTGTTAGAGAATATAAAGACTGACAAATCCCCAGGGCCTGATGGAATCTATCCAAGGCTGCTCAGGGAGACGAGAGGTGAAATCGTTGGGCCTCTGACGCAAATCTTTGTCTCGTCACTGGACACAGGTGAGGTCCCAGAGGATTGGAGGATAGCCAATGTGGTCCCGTTATTTAAGAAGGGTAGGAAGGATAACCCGGGTAATTATAGGCCGGTGAGCTTGACGTCCGTGGTGGGGAAGTTGTTGGAGAAGATTCTTAAAGATAGGATGTATGCGCATTTAGAAAGGAATAAACTCATTAACGATAGTCAACATGGTTTTGTGAGGGGGAGGTCATGCCTCACGAACCTGGTGGTGTTTTTTGAAGAAGTGACCAAAATGGTTGACGAAGGAAGGGCCGTGGATGTTGTCTATATGGACTTTAGTAAAGCATTTGACAAAGTCCCTCATGGTAGGCTAGTGAAAAAGGTTGGATCCCATGGGATAAAGGGGGAGGTGGCTAGATGGGTGGAGAACTGGCTTGGTCATAGAAGACAGAGGGTGGTAGTGGAAGGGTCTTTTTCCGGCTGGAGGCCTGTGACTAGTGGTGTTCCGCAGGGCTCTGTATTGGGACCTCTGCTGTTTGTGATTTATATAAATGATCTGGAAGAAGGAGTAACTGGGGTGATCAGTAAGTTTGCGGACGACACAAAACTGGCAGGACTTGCAGATAGTGAGGAACATTGTCAGAGGCTACAGAAGGATATAGATAGGCTGGAAATTTGGGCAAGGAAATGGCAGATGGAGTTCAATCCTGATAAATGCGAAGTGATGCATTTTGGTGGGAATAATGTAGGGAGGAGCTACACGATAAATGGAAGAACCATAAAGGGTGTAGAGACGCAGAGGGACCTGGGTGTGCAAGTCCACAGATCTTTGAAGGTGACGTCACAGGTGGAGAAGGTGGTGAAGAAGGCATATGGCATGCTTGCCTTTATAGGACGGGGCATAGAGTATAAAAGTTGGGGTCTGATGTTGCAGATGTATAGAACGTTGGTTCGGCCGCATTTGGAATACTGCGTCCAGTTCTGGTCGCCACACTACCAGAAGGACGTGGAGGCTTTGGAGAGAGTACAGAGGAGGTTTACCAGGATGTTGCCTGGTATGGAGGGGCTTGGTTATGAGGAGAGATTGGGGAAACTGGGGTTGTTCTCCTTGGAAAGACGGAGGATGAGGGGAGACTTAATAGAGGTGTATAAAATTATGAAAGGCATAGATAGGGTGAACAGTGGGAAGCTTTTCCCCGGGTCGGTGGTGACGTTCACGAGGGGTCATAGGTTTAAGGTGAAGGGGGGGAGGTTTAACACAGATATCAGAAGGACATATTTCACACAGAGGGTCGTGGGGGCCTGGAATGTGTTGCCGGGCAAGGTGGTGGAGGCGGACACACTGGGAACGTTTAAGACTTATCTAGACAGCTATATGAACGGAGTGGGAATGGAGGGATACAAAAGAGTGGTCTAGTTTGGACCAGGGAGCGGCGCGGGCTAATTGTTCCTGGTTTCTCGTTTCAAGGCTTCATTCTACGATCATCTTGCTGGTGCCAGTACAGAGTGAGACTGCGGATAGTTGGGAACCTGTCTCGGGGGCAGGGAATTCATATGGTGTTCGTGGAAGTGGAAATGACTAGAGTTGGGAAGCATTTTCCGATCGGGGCCATTGTGATCTCCTGGACTCGTTTCGATCGCCTCAGGGGGTCGGAGAGGAATTTCCCAGATTTTTTTTTCCCCATATTGGCCCTGGGGTTTTTCACTCTGGGTTTTCGCCTCTCCCTGGAGATCACATGGTCTGGAATGGGGGGGTGGGGGTAAGTTAATAGGTTGTAATGAACAAAGCATCGTAGCTGTGAGGGACAGCTCGGTGGATAGGATATTGGTATGTAGATAGGCTGGAAAATTGGGCGGGGATCCTGGATTCAGGATTCAATCCTGGACCGGGGAGCGGCGCGGACTTGGAGGGCCGAAGGGCCTGTTCCTGTGCTGTATTGTTCTTTGTTCTTTGTTCTTTGTTAGCCTCTCCAGGTATACAAAATAGTAAATTGTGCTGAGACAGTAGGTCTGGAATGTAACACTAGGCTAGGGCATGGTGTCGGATTCACTTTTAGAACTCTTGTACTTTCAGAAGTGCTGTCCTCACAGATGGGATATTGTGTAGTGAGGCCCTGCTGACCTTGTGGACATTAAAGATCACATGGCATCCATCCCATTCGAAGAAGAGAAGTCTCCTGGCCAAAATTTATTCCCCAACTAATATAACTAGAAAAAACATTCGGCCATCAGTGTTGGATCTTTCTGCGTGTACACTAACTGCTGTTTAAGTTTATTTATTAGTGTCACAAGTAGGCTTACATTAACACTGCAATGAAGTTACTGTGAAAATCCCCTGGTCGCCACACTCTGGCACCTGTTCGGGTACACTGAGGGAGAATTTAGCATGGCCAATGCACCTAACCAACACGTCTTTCGGACTTTGGGAGGAAACTGGAGCACCCGGTGGAAACCCACGCAGACACGGGGAGAACATGCAAACTCTGCACAGACAATGACCCAAGCCGGGAATCGAACCCGGGGCTGTGAGGCTGTAGTGCTAACCACTGTGTTTCTGCACATTGTTGGCAGTGAATTGCTTTGGTATCCCTTTGGTCGTTACAGGCATATATAGCTGTACAATCTTTCTCCTCATGTTCTTGGGACAAGGTATAACAAAATGTAAGCACTGATTGAATAATACATAGCCTGAATTTTCAGGATGGTGAGTGCTCAGCACCTGCCATCCTGGGAGTCGACCGGGATTGCATCCCCACTGACTCTGAGAGTCCCACTGACTTTTTTTGAGTGTTGATTGGCAATACCCGGGACTTCCATCCGCCCTTGGATGGACATCCCACCTTGAAGTGTTGTCGGCCACTCAAATTGGCTGACAGCTCTCCAGCCCTCCAGGCACAGTGCTCCAGTGGCCGGAAGAGGTACTGCAGTGCCGTGCTGAGCAGGACCACACTTCAGATAAGTCCCACACTTCAGATAAGTCCCAGGCGTCCCGGTGTTGTATATCTGGAGAAGGCAACATCTCAGTCACTATCCTTTTGAATTAATAAAGCTCAACATCAAATTCTGGCCCATGTCTTCGATGACACTTTCCAAATGTGCAGCTTACCAGAGGATGTGGGCATCATCGCAAGTTCAACATTTTATTATGCCTGAGATGGTTGGGAGCTGCCAACTTGATTTGCTGCAGTCAGTGTTGTGAAGGGAAACCCACAGTGCTGTTCGGAAGGGGGTTTTAAGGATTTTGTCCCAATAATAATAATGAAAGAACGCCAAAGTATTTCCAAGTCAGTCTGGTGTGTGGCTTGGAGGGGAACCTGCTGGTGCTCACATTCATCAGCTGCCCTTGTCCTTCCAGATGACAGAGGTCACAGATTTGGAAGGTGCTGTCAAAGGAGCCTTTGCAACTTATAGATCGTGTAGACAGTACAAGCTGCTGTTACCATGCACCGGCGGTGGAGAAAGTGAAGGTGATGGATGGGGTGCCATTTAAGTGAGCTGCTTTGTCCTGGATGATAGTTGCTGCAGCTGCACTCATCCAGGCAAGTGGAATAATACAGACAAGCATTCAGTCACACTCCTCCTGACATGCGCCTTGTAGGTGGGCTGTAGGGAGTCAGGAGGTAGGTTACTCACTGCAGAATTCCCAGCTTCTGACCTATTCTTATAGCCACAGTATAACTTCATAAGTTGCGAAGAGGACATAAGGAGGCCACAAAAAAAATATGGATAGGTTAACTGAGTTGCCAAAGATCTGGCAAATGGAGTGTAATGTGAGCAAATGTGAAATTGTCCATTATGGCAGAAAGAATAGAAGTTTATTATCTAAACAGTGAGAGATTGCAGAGCTCTGAAATGTAGAGGGATCTGGGTGTGCATGAAATGCAAAAGGCTGGCATATAGGTGCAGCAAAGCTGATGGGCGGATTTACAATGAATCACACCATGGGCCTGGCACAGTGCCCCCAGAGACAGAAGGGCCCCAGAATGCAGACTCTCTGATTGACGTCTCTCTCTCAGCCACTCAGCTGCAGACATACATTGCAAATGCTCCCACAATTGAAAAGTCACTATCCTCAGCTGAGCACAGAGAGGGCGGGACTTATCAGATCTTCTGCAGTTATCGGTTCTGCATAGACGCGGTGGAGACATTCACCCATTCGGAACCAGGTTACCCAGACCACATGTGGCCGAGTATCTGCACAATGCAGAGCATGCGTATGGAATCGGGGGAGAACCTGCCCACGGTGCCCGATGTGAGTTAGGATCATAGAATCTCTACAGTGCAGACAAAGGCCATTTGGCCCTTCTTGTCTGCACCGACTCTCCAACAGAGAATCCCACCTCGGCCCTATCCCCGTAACCCCACGTATTTATCCAGCTAATCCCACTAACCTACCCATCTTGGGACACTGAGGGACAATTTGGCATGGTCAGTCCACCTAACCTGTACATCTTTGGACTGTGGAAGGAAACCAAAGCACCCGGAGCAAACCCACGCAGACTCGGGGAGAATGTGCAGACTCCTCACAGAGAGTGACCCAAGCCAAGTATCGAACCCGGGTCTCTGGCGCTGTGAGACAGCAGTGCTAACCACTGAGCCACCGAGCCGCCCGCCCATCATGGTTCAAAATAAAATGCCAACCGGGACTAATATCATTCGCTTCAAAAGTATAGTTTTACAAAAATTGATTATTACATAGGAAAACACATCATAGGAGATTGAGAAATGATACGGCCAACTCATTTACTTATAGCTCCTACTTCTCAAAAGTTCCCACCAAACCTCTGGTGACGGGGTAAGAAAGTGAGGTTGAGAGTAGGGGGAACAAGAAGGAGTGTGAGGGGGGAGTGTGTGCAAGAGGTGGGAGAAGAGAGGACATCTGCGAGAGGTGGGGGAAGAGTGTGTGTGTGTGTGTGCGAGGGGTAGTGGGAAGTGTGCGTGTGTGTGAGGGGTGGGGGGAATGAGAGTGTGTGCAAGGTGTCGGGGGGAATGAGGGGGTGGGCATCAGCCTTCGGGTCCAGGGGTGTCGCTGAAAATGATGTCGATCACTGGGCCCGGTTAACTGTAAATCTGCCAAGGGAATGCTAATGGAATGGTATCATTTATTGTGAGGGAAATTGAATGCAAATGTAGGGAGGTTATGCTTCTGTTATACAGGGCATCAGCGAGACCTCCTCTGGAGTATTGTGTACAGCATTGGTCACCATATTTAAGGAGGGATGTAAATGCGATGGAAACAGTTTAGAGAAGGTTTACCGGACTAATACCTGGAATGGGCAGATTGTCTTTTGAGGAAAGGTTGGACAGGCTAGGCTTGTATCCGCTGGAGTTTACAAGAGGAGAAGGTAACTTGATGAATGTAAGAGAGATCCTGAGGCATCTTGACGGTGTGGATGTGGAAAGGGATGTTTCCCCCAATGGGAGAATATAGAATTCAGGGTAACTGCTTAAAAATAAGGTGTTTTTCTCATTGAAACATTGAGTCAGTTGGGGATAAGCTTTGAAATAAGCAATAAGAGAAAAAGCTGCCGTTAGATTAGACCATTGAGCAAGATGGCATTGAAGCTCATGCTTGGGCAAAGGTGTCCATAATTATGAAATGCTGAAAGAGAACTGGGGGGTTGCCTGGCCGAATGCCCCTGGAAGGGTCCCAAGAAATGTTACACCTCAGAGAATAGCAGGAACAGAGGAAAGTTGAAAGTGAATTCCCAAGAGTTGTGGCACACCGTGGTTTGGTCCCAGAAGTGAAGGAATCCTCACGCTCCTGCAATAGACTGGACGCTCTGAGTGGAATTTAAAAAGAATGCAAAGTGAGCTGTTGAAATTTTTGGTTTTAAAATCTAAGTGTTTACAAAATACATATATACTGTTGATAAAAATCAAAAGTACTTGCTTTATTTAATTCCTGTACAGTAAAAAAAATTACATCTAAAATGTGAAATTTTGTGGCAAAATTCTTTTGAATAACAGCTGACCATTTGAATTTATTTTTAAATGTTAATGGCCTCTGTCGAGATTACAACAATGTTACTGGTCCAGTTAAGTTTTTGGTCACTCGTGACCCCAAAATGTTGAGAGGCGATTTAATAGAGATGTCCAAAGTAATGAGGCGTGGGGAGAAATAGTTCCCATTCGTGGAAGAATCAGTAACCATAAATATGGTAATGCCTTTGAATGTCAAAGGAAAGTGTTTTCCTTTGACAGATTTTTTAAAAATACTCCATTCTAAAAGTTACAAAGCCAATGCTCAGAATGGAACAAGAGAACCCGAAGACTGACTCTCGATGGAGATGATCATTACCTAGCACTTAAGTGACAAGTGGCATTCATGACACACACCAGCCCAAACCCAGTTCCTGTACATGCCTTGCTGCATAAAGGCATAGATTGCTGCAATCTCTAATGAGTTGTAAATGATATTAACGCTGTACAATGATCAGCAAACATCCCCACGTCTGACCTTATGATAGTCATTGATTGTAGGGATGTTCTTGCACCTGTGGAGAGGTATTTAATTGTCCAGCGTCATTCATGACTGGACTACAGATAGGACTACAGAGTCTGTATTTGAAGATATAGATTGCAGTTCCATAATGTGTGTTAGCTCATTTCCTTATAGTATTTAATTGATTCTGATATGTTAATTGTCTCCTGCATTTTCTTCAAATTTAGTTTGTTTGAATTAATTCCCAAACCAAAATCAACTTAAGACTGGAAGGGTTTCAGAATGAGTTTGGGGAGAGACCAGGAACAGATTTTTAAAAAATACATCATTAGATAAACAAAGATTGAGATTTTCTGAATATTGATAGGAAAGGATTATATGTGGATACATATTAGGGTTGCGGATCGAAAAGACATGCTTAAATTGAACATTCTTTGATTCGATTTATTATTGTCACATGTATTAACATACAGTGAAAAGTATTGTTTCTTGCGTAATATACAGACAAAGCATACCATTCATAGAGAAGGAAAGGAGAGAGTGCAGAATGTAGTGTTACAGTCATAGCTAGGGTGTAGAGAAAGATCAACTTAATACAAGGTAGGTCCATTCTAAAGTCTGACAGCAGCAGGGAAGAAGCTGTTTTTGAGTCGGTTGGTACGTGACCTCAGCCTTTGTATCTTTTTACCGACAGAAGAAGGTGGAGGAGGATGTGTGGAGGCCTTGATTATGCTGGCTGCTTTTCCGAGGCAGCAGGATGCGTAGCTAGTCCTCTGCTGTAGTGAGTGTGTAGAATAGGCAGCCAGCTGAAACACTTAAATCGCAACATAAATGTCAGGAACAGCACTGGGGGAATCCAGATTTAGTATAGATAGAGATGATTGAATGCCATGTGGAATTTGATAGTTTCTGAACAGTTGGGAACATGAAATGTCAAGCTGAGTAAGGGAATTGATGGAGAGTCGGTATTTTGTAGCCTTACTCAATTTAGTTTGGGGATAGAGAGAGAATCTTTGTTTATTGAATTGATTTTGTAGAGTGTATCATCTTTAGAAGTGCCTCAGGATATAAAAATATAAAACAAAAAGAAAATAAAAGAAATGCTTGCATTTTTCCACAAGTACTGACTTCTCAAAGTGCTTTACAACCAATTAAGTACTTTTGAAGTGCTGTCACTGTGGTAACGTGGGAAACATGGCAACTAATATAGTTAGCACGGTAGCGCAGTGGTTAGCACTGCTGCCTCACAGTGCCAGGGACCCGGGTTCAATTCTGGCTTTGGGTGACTGCTTGTGTGGAGTTTACACATTCTCCCCCTGTGTGTGTGGATTTCCTTCGGGTGCTCCGGTTTCCCCTCTCACTCCAAAGATGTGCTGGTCAGGTGCATTGGCTATTCTAAATTGAGTAAGAAGTCTCACAACACCAGGTTAAAGTCCAACAGATTTATTTGGTAGCAAAAGCCACTAGCTTTCGGAACGCTGCTCCTTCATCAGGTGAGTGGGATATTTGGTAGCAAAAGCCACTAGCTTTCGGAGATGCTCCTTCATCAGGCGAGTGGGATGATCTAAATATATTTTAAATTGCCCCATAGTATCCAAAGATGTGCAGGTTAGGGGGATTAGCCATGGTCAATGCATGGGGTTCTGGGGATTTTTTTTTAAAAAAAGGATGCTGGAAGATTCATCTAGTGGAGGGCGGGGGCGTAAAGGGAGAAGAGATCCTGTTAAAACTAGGAGGAGGAGTTTAAGACTTGAAACACAAGACTACAATTTCTGCTGAAAGTTTGGGATACTGTATAAACATGGCATGGAGTTTTCAGCTGTATTAAAAGTTAATTAGGAATTAGTTTTCTATAGTTTACTGCATTGGTTGTCTACTAAATAATGTTCGGTCAATGTTGATTTTAGCTTGTTTGTTATGGTAAAAGTCTTAAAATGTGACGCCATGTCGTGTGATTCTTTCCATTGGTTACTGGGAAGTTCATATCTTTTAAAAAGGTATCAGTCTCGACAGAGATCATAACGCAATGTTTTATTGTAAAGAAATGCAACATCTAAATTGCACAAAGGATGGTCATGGAAACAACAGTGACCAAAAGATCTGTACCTAATTGTTAGAAGAACTTGCCCGCTCTTCTACAAATGGTGCTGGAGAGGACAGATAATGGCCTTCAGTGTAATGTTTTATCGAAAAGGCGATATTGGTGGCAACAGAGTACAGGTCTCTGAAGTGGAGCTCAACCCACAACCTTTTTGACACAGAGATGGGCGTATTATGAGAGAGCTGACATTGTCAGAAAGCAATTTGATTCCATTTGTAAAGCGAGGGCGCAGTTTCAAGACAGTTGTAAAAAAATCACGGAAGCAGATGAATGGAATTTACTACCCCCCCCCCCACCCCGCCCCCCCCCCCCCCCCCCCCCCCCCCCCACCACCACCACTACCACCACCACGGATTCCTGCATCGTTTCTCTACACACTGTTGAGATAATATGACTGATAGACAACTCAACAGACAACCTATTCATGCTCAAGCAGACTGACTCCAGAGGTCTGCTGCAAAGTGAGGTGATTGTTACTAACAATTGGAACAATCTGAGATTAGATGTACAGGAGTGAATTGCAGACAAATACTCACTAGGTGTTTTGTGGTCCTTTAAACTGAAGATTGAACAGAAGATTGCAATTCAGTTGCAGATTTGCTTCAATGAAGTGTCTGTAATTCTGTGACAAGCGCAGCATTGAGACAAGGTGCAGCCCTGCCCATTACTGCTACATGATGTCGCTAAGGCAGGTAGAATTCCATCAGGATCTCTTTCAACATGTTTTACAATAGCTCGTGTTTAAGTTAATAAAAAAAGGTAAGAGCTTTTTATAAATCCAGATTCTTCCTGGAGATATCAAGTGAAAACTTATTCAAAACCCTTCATTGTGACCAGCTAATTTAACGCTGCCATTTATGTTCAGTTAGTTGTATTTCACTGAGTTGGCCGGGGCGGCACGGTGGTACAGAGGTTAGCACTGCTGCCTCACAGCGCTAAGGACCCGGGTTCGATTCCAGTCTTAGGTCACTGTCTGTGTGGAGCTTGCACATCCTCCCCATGTCTGTGTGGGTTTCCTCCGGGTGCTCCGGTTTCCTCCTACAGTCCAAAGACGTGCGGGTTAGGTGGATTGGCCATGGTAAATTGACCCGAGTGTCATGGGGGTTAGCAGGGTAGATATGTGGGTTTAGGGCAATAGGGCATGGGTGGGATTGTGGTCGGTGTGGGGTCAGTGGGCCGAATGGCCTCCTTCTGCACTGTGGGGATTCTGTGACATAACAGCGAGACTGGAACTGTGACAGGTGATGAGGTAACATAGGAGGGAAAAACATATTTGACCTCATCCTCACTATTGATCACAAATTTAACTGGCCAACCATATAAATACTGTGGATATAAGAGCTGGTCATAGGTGAGTAACTCACTTCTGACTCCTCAAAGCCTGCCCACTATCTACAAGGCACAAGTCAAGAATGTGATGAAATATTCCCCATTCACCTGGATGAGTGCAGCTCCACCAAGACTCAAGAAGCTTAACACCATCCAGGACAAAGCAGCCTGCTTAATTAGCACGCCATCCACAAATATTCACTCCCTCCATCACGGACATACATTAGCAGCAGTGTGTGCCATCTAAATGCACTGCAGGAGCTTAGCAAGGCTCTGTAGGCAGCACCTTCCAAACCCACAACCACTGGAAGGACATGGGCAGCAGATCCATGGGAACGCTGCTACCTAGAAGTTCCTCTCCAAGCTATTCACCATCCTGACTTGGAAATATATCACCGTTCCTTCACTATCACTGGGTCATAAACTCTCTTCCTAACAGCACTGTGGCTGTACCTACAACACAGGTACTGCAGTGGTTCAAGAAGGCAGCTCACCACCGCCTACCCCACGGCAATTAGGATGGGTAATAAATGTTGACCTAGCCAGCGAAGCCCACATCCTGAAATGAGTAAAAAAGAAATTCATTCATTTCTTTAAGGAAAAAGCCTTTGATGTGAGGACAAGTCATTCAAGGGACATTCATTTAAAACTGAGGTGTGTAGAAATCTTTTCTCGCAGAGGGTGGTGAATCTCTGGAATTCTCTGGCCAAAAGGGTGGGGAAGGATGGATCATTAGAGGCATTTAAAGTGGAGGTGGATAAATATTTGATAGATTGAGGAATAGGGGATGATGGGGAAATGGTATGGGCGGTACAATGGTTAGCACTGCTGCCTCACAGCGCCAGGGACTCGTGTTCGATTCCTGGCTTGGATCACTGTCTGTGCAGAGTCTGCATGTTGTCCCCGTGCCTGCATGGATTTCATCCGGGTGCTCCGGTTTCCTCCCACAGTCCAAAAGACATGCTGGCTAGGTGCATTGGCCATGCTAAATCCTTGGTCAGCAGACCCGAACAGGCTGGTGATTAGGGGATTTTCACAGTAACTTCATTGCAGTGTTAATGTAAGCCTTCCTGTGACACTGATATATAAATTTAAATTTAGAAAAGGAGCTGAGGCCAGCACAGATCAGCTATGGTCATGTTGAATGGCAGGGCAGGCGTGAAGGCCCTGGTGGCCTACTCCTGCTTATATTCCTTGTGTTCTCATTTAAGTACCAATGTTACTCAAAATTCTTGGAGATACTAAATAGCAAAAGTAAATCTCTTACAAAACATTAATGGTTTATGAAAAATTGTCCTTGTGCAGTAATTATTAAAGATTGGTTATGTTTGTGAGACCAGGAGAATGTCCTTCAGTCCCTCAATGCAATTTGATCATGGCTGATCTGCATCTTATTTCCACTTGCCTTGCCTCCGTGACCATTAATAACCTTGGCTAATGAAAGCCTAGTAAGAAGTCTCACAACACTGTGCTTACCCCAGTCCAACGCCGGCATCTCCACATAATGAAAGCCCACCAAACTCAGTTTAGAAATTATTGGTTGATTCCCACCTTCCCCCCCGCCCCCCCCCCCGTCCTCCCCTGTCCTCCCATGTTCTCTCCCCTTCCCCCCCTTCCCCCCCTTCCCCCCCTTCCCCCCCTTCCCCCCCTTCCCCCCTTTCCTCCATTCCGCCCCTTCCCCCCCTGCGCTCCTTCCCCCCCTGCGCCCCTTTCCCCCTCCCCCTTTCCCCCCTCCCCCTTTCCCCCTCCCCCCTTTCCCCCTCCCCCTTTCCCCTCCCCCTTTCCCCCTCCCCCCTTTCCCCTCCCCCCTTCCCACCCCCTTTCCCCTCCCCCCTTTCCCCTCCCCCCTTTCCCCTCCCCCCTTTCCCCTCCCCCCTTTCCCTCCCCCCTTTCCCTCCCCCCTTCCCCTCCCCCCTTTCCCCTCCCCCCTTTCCCCTCCCCCCTTTCCCCTCCCCCCTTTCCCCTCCCCCCTTTCCCCTCCCCCCTTCCCCTCCCCCCTTTCCCCTCCCCCCTTTCCCCTCCCCCCCTTTCCCCTCCCCCTTCCCTCCCCCTTTTCCCCTCCCCCCTTTCCCCTCCCCCCGTTTCCCCTCCCCCCGTTTCCCCTCCCCCCTCCCCTCCCCCCCTTTCCCCTCCCCCCTTTCCCCTCCCCCCCTTTCCCCTCCCCCCCTTTCCCCTCCCCCCTTTCCCCTCCCCCCCTTTCCCCCTCCCCCCCTTTCCCCTCCCCCCCTTTCCCCTCCCCCCTTTCCCCTCCCCCCTTTCCCCTCCCCCCTTTCCCCTCCCCCCCTTTCCCCTCCCCCCCCTTTCCCCTCCCCCCTTTCCCCTTCCCCTTTCCCCTCCCCCCCCCTTTCCCCTCCCCCCTTTCCCCTCCCCCCTTTCCCCTCCCCCCTTTCCCCTCCCCCCCTTTCCCCTCCCCCCCTTTCCCCTCCCCCCCTTTCCCCTCCCCCCCTTTCCCCTCCCCCCCTTTCCCCTCCCCCCCTTTCCCCTCCCCCCCTTTCCCCCTCCCCCCCTTTCCCCTCCCCCCCTTTCCCCTCCCCCCTTTCCCTCCCCCCCTTTCCCCTCCCCCCTTTCCCCTCCCCCCTTTCCCCCTCCCCCCCTTTCCCCTCCCCCCCTTTCCCCTCCCCCCCTTTCCCCTCCCCCCTTTCCCCTCCCCCCCTTCCCCTCCCCCCCTTTCCCCTCCCCCCTTTCCCCTCCCCCCCTTTCCCCTCCCCCCTTTCCCCTCCCCCCTTTCCCCTCCCCCCTTTCCCCTCCCCCCCTTTCCCCTCCCCCCTTTCCCCTCCCCCCCCTTTCCCCTCCCCCCCTTTCCCCTCCCCCCCTTTCCCCTCCCCCCCTTTCCCCTCCCCCTTTCCCTCCCCCCCTTTCCCCTCCCCTTTCCCCCTCCCCCCCTTTCCCCTCCCCCCCTTTCCCCTCCCCCCCCTTTCCCCTCCCCCCCTTT